>NC_068945.1:42184820-42493362 GCF_026419915.1 Harpia harpyja | reverse complement strand
GTTATGCTTAGAAACTGTAGTTCATCTTTGGCAGATGTGAACTTCAAACCCTTTTTCAAAGGTCATTCATGCTTGTTAAGAAACCTGAGAGCACAGCAAACAAGGTGATATTTCATTCTGAGTTTCTGAAAACTACAAGAAACGTTATGAAAGACATTAAAAACAAAACCAATAAACCATGTTGACATTTTTACGTGAGTATTACTTTAAAGTACTTTGACCTGCCTGCACTCACATTTTGACGCAGTATAGTTCATGGACATTCTTATTTCAGCTAAGAAAGTTTATTTCAATTAACCTTAAACCTGCACCTTGTTAACTCAATCCAGTCCTAATTGAGAATCTCTGTAGAGGTTTTTTTGTACCATCTTAATTAACCTTGTTAAAAAAAAAAAATCACATTTTTATTTAAACCTAAGTAAGGACACATACAGACAAACCTTGTAAGAGATCATGTACTATTTCTGAGAAGAGTAATCACAGAAAAGACTGATCTCATCAATCAGCCTAAGCTCTTAAGAACACAGAACAAAGGTTTTCAACACCTATTTAGGACAAGGCTCATTGCTCAAAACCACCTTGACATGCTGTTCCCTAAGAAAAGGTGACCAGCTGCAAATGGCCAATACACAAACTCGATTGCAGTGACTTGTGCCATAAGACAACAGCTGTTGTTGACTTATTTTTGGACATTAGCATCCTGCTGTAGCTGGTGTGAAATCACTTGCACAGAAGCAATCACATAAAACTTGAGTCCATGAAGGCCGTGTTTTGCCTTGGGCTCATGTACAAGGCCCTGGAAAAAGCAACTTTATAAAGAAAAAAGGAAGTTACCTCTACTTTTGCTCATAGCTAGTGCTCCATTGTTCTTGTAAAGAATGAAAGCAAATGAAATGTTGGAGAACAAGGTGATTTTTTAAAATGTTCTAAAATATTTTTTGTCCTATCATGATTATCTCATTCACTAATTATTTTATAGTTTAATGTCTCAGATTGCTCTTCACAAGTTGATTTTGCTTAAATTTCATTCTGACTATATCCACTGATAACTTTTGCTACTATATGACTGGCCGTCCTCATTTTCTTCTTCAAAATTATTTAATCAGACCAGTTCCGTGAGTTTGGATGCTGGAAAGCAGAAGCACAGCCCAACAACTATCATTAGTTTAGGATTTAATAGATGTGCATCTTTCCCTTTGAAAAGTATTTCTAGACTGAGCTTCTGAAATAAAGACAGGACTAACAGCCAGATTTTAGCCAATTAAAAAAAAAGCAACAACAAAGCAATCAGTAACCTCCAGCAGCTGATTTTCAGAGATGAAATTCCAGTTTCTGAAAGCCAACTTGGCAGCATAATCCTCCCTTACCTGTACATAAGGCAGCACATGAGTCAGCTGCAATGCAGGCTTGCCCATGCCATCCACGATATACCTCCATCCTCTTCTGTCAGTATGTCTGCAATGCTTCTGGAGATGAGAGGGTAGTCCAATCTCCAGATATATGTAAACTTTTGGGCTCCCCACACACAGGAACAACAAGAGTTACTACCTGCCATGGTACTGAACTCCCTGGAGAGAAGCAGTAAGACCACAGCTTCACATCAGCAGGGATATGCTATACAGGGAGACAGCTTCAGGCTCTTCCTTCACCAGGAAACAACTGCTTTAACTTCGGTCAACTGGTCTGTTTTACAACTCTAGCAAAACCAAGGCAGTTATAGTTTTCACTCACAACACTGTCAAAGTAAAAAAAAAAAAAAAAATTAAAAAATATATACACACATACTACATATATAGAGAGATCAAAACTGGGAGTTTTTTTTAACTCCTTCGTCCATAGTTAGATGGTTCAATGACAAAAAGACACCTCTTTCTTCCTAGTGTAAACCAAAACTGATTTGGAGTACATACAAATCAGCGAACTAAAGGAGAATAACTGGAAATGCAGACGCCGCGTATTTACTGCCAGACTGCAGGCAGCAGCGGCTTCCCGCAGCGCCTCGCTCTACAGTGACGGTGGCTGCGCTGACATTCCGGATTAGAGAGTCACATCACTTTGTTCCCTCAGGGAAGCCTCTGTTTTTAAGGGGATACTCTTAAGGATGGCAAGTCCAAGCACGAGCCTTTTCTTCTTGTCTTTTTGCGTAATTCTGTGTGCGTATTTATCTATACTTTATTTTATGGAAGAATTAATTGAATGTCACTGCAGACGCACAAACAAGATATAAACTAACTAAATGCCAGGCACGTAGTTCACTGAACTCCTGCAGTACAGGGCACTGGTTTTCAATCTACAGCTTCATTCCTCTCTGACGCGCAGCCAAGACCCGCAGAGACTCCCAGCCATTAGCATGCACGCAATGCCCCAGAGCGACCAAGCTCACGTCTCTCTCCATACAGACGGCCGCTGCAGGCTGCGACGCGCAGTGCCCGCAGCAATGCCGCCTGCTGTGGCGTGGAGGGGTATCCCAGCACAGCGAGAACCCCAGTCATGACAATATTTATACCTATGAAGGCAACTCTAGAAAAGGTCCCGTGCAAAGGCCTTTGAATGCCCGTTCCGTGCGGGACCCCTCTCTGCTGTGACAGACCACCAGCCCTTTATCCCAAGTAGGCAACTTATATCTCTTGGTCACCGTAAGCTGCTGTATCCCTACGGGCTGGGGCAACACCCAGTAGTCCCACTATAGTGTGGCAACTGTAAATGATACTAAAGATGATGTAGTAGGTCTTATTTAAGACCCTTGAGAAATCCTTCATCCGGCTGCCATCTCCTTGTGCTATCACAACATTCCAGCTGAAGCCTCAGAAGGACATCACCAGCTGGTCAGCAGTCGCAGAGGAATCTGCCACAGAGCCGCTCTTCTGTCCTGTGACAGAGGACACCGTGTCCTCCCATTCAATGGTCGTGCGCTAGGCCTCTCACACTTGGGTGGTTTCTTGGAGGAACGTCCACTCTTGAGCTTACAGCTCAGATCTTGCTGCTTTTTATCTGGCTGCTCATTTCCACCATTCAGAGCTTTTCTCCATCCATTTGCACAGGCAGCCTGATTATCACCCTCTTCACTCTGTACATAATAATAACAGCTTATCTGGAGTTACCACAGTGGCCCACGCAAGCAGCAGAGGACACAGAGAACAGCCAGGCTGATATACGTTGCTGAGTTACAGAACACTTTCCCTGGCTTACTTAACCCTCTAGCAGACCTTTGCCTCCATTCGCTGGCTATAAAATTTCCAGGGCTTTTTAGTTGGGACTGTTTTGGGCTCGTGTCCTTGTGGATGACAAAGCACAGCACAGGATCTTCACACACAACTTGATGTGTTTCTTCACCAGCTATTTCAACATTTCTGATCTACTGTATTCTCTTTGATAATCTAAATCAAAGTTTGAGAGTGTTTTGCAGCAGATGGATGGTTTGAGTGACTGGTTATCACCTCTATGCAAATACACTGGCAGAATTTACTGCCGCTGCGACAGTCCTAGATACCTTACTAATGGCAGCAATGAATGCAGCTGACAGGAAAAAAGGTTAGTGGTGCTAATATTTTCCACATTCAGCTTTTTTCCTGAATGTTAAATACACCTTTTTAGCATCTTTCAGTACTGCCAATTGTGATGCTTTTCTTTTCTTTTTTTTTTAATATATGACCAGCAGTATTTTCCTTGTGCTAAGTCAGTTCAGAGTCAGTGTGATTCATGGTAAGTATCAATAAGCCAGCGATTTGTGCACTTCAGGTTCTGCTTGAGCTGCTATCTTCTTACAGCAGTTTTTCCTTTTCTTGTAGCACAGATCTTACAAGTGGAGTCAGCTGCCATTTTCTGAGCTCC
Source organism: Harpia harpyja (assembly GCF_026419915.1). Lineage (NCBI taxonomy): Eukaryota > Metazoa > Chordata > Aves > Accipitriformes > Accipitridae > Harpia > Harpia harpyja. The sequence goes on along the minus strand of NC_068945.1, from coordinate 42,489,531 downwards.
ATGGAGCTGTAATATATCCCCCTCAGAATTTCTTTTCTAGTGGTGTCCTCATCCTGCAATCCCTTACTACTTTTAAAAAATGCAGCAAACACATGAAGTGAAAAATATCTGATCTCCTTTTTCTACTCCCATCCAAGAACTTTTAAAATATGTAACTGAGTACAATTTCCTTTTGCTGCACTTGCACAACCACAACTCATCAACATCAAGATCATATCCTCTTAAAACTCCTTGATGCACCATAAGACTGGTACTTCCACACTCAGGCAAGTACAGCAGGAAATCCAAATACACAACAGCTTTCCAAGACTCATTCCTAGCGGTAAAATGTAAGTCGGCATTTGCTGGAGTGATGACATACATGAAATCATATCATCACTGTAGATTGCAAAATCCCTGGGCTAATGAGTGGCACGTTAAATATGAGAGGCCAAGGGAGATGGGTAATCTTTCCACTGGCATCTTCAAAATCTCCTCATGGCTTCTTAGGCTACAGACCTTTTGAGCACAAGGCATGTTCTCCCAGAGCTCATTCCCACCACTCTCTCATCCTTCTTCCCTTCAGTCAAACCTTTGCAATCGCTATGTAAGGGCTACACAAACGTGGAAAGTCCCCACTAGAGCTATATATTTTCTCTGAAAAGCTCACCAACTTTGTACCGTTTTCACCTTAGGCTCCTGCTTTAGGCTGAAACACTACCTCGCGTGCTTTGAGGGTCACCTCAGCATCCTTTGTTTCACTGCACCGAGGAAAGATCTTCCCAGCCACTGGATTTCTCAGAAGAGGTCAAACATATCAGACTTCAATTTCGTATAGCTGCCTTGTAGTTTCACAAGAATCTCCCTTCTACTTCCCATGTAATAGTCAAAACACTTAATAAACCATTTCCAAATGAATTCCATAGAGAGCCCTAGGAACTCCTAAAATACTTTCCATCTAATGCTGGGAAGCAATGGCACAATGCTTGGTCTATGTAGAATTGCACTTGCAATTGCAACTTGCACACGGGTTCACTTGCACTCCCGGTTTCTGAGCATCTGAAGTTGATCTCAGCATAAGCTTCACCTTGATCAAACACAGCAAAGCCAGCCAATTTTCCACAGAGCTACACCCGATTCTGGGTAGCAAGGGTTTTTCTCTGCAGTTGTACAGCTTATTTCCCTAACATAGAGCCTCAGCATCCTATCCTTTACAATAGGGAACATAATGGCATTTCTAAGATTCTGTAATCTCTCATTATAGATAGTGACCTTCACACGAAAGGGTCTAAATGGTGATGTTACATCAGTATTTTCACCAAACAGGAAAGATACCCATTAATCTTGAAACCTGGAATACTCTGTCTCCCTGAATCCCACATGCTCTTTTTGTAGCACTTTACAGACCTTTTCCTGTTGCTTCAGGGATCAAGCAGGGTATTCTAGCCAAGATGAAAAGAGACGACTTAGATTGTTCTGCGAATAAATTTTTTTGCTTGGCATACCCATTAATTACCCCCAAATTACATGAAAGTACTGCTTCTACCCCAGCTCAAATAACATGACACAGTCCTCACTGCATGTACTGCACTTCCTATCTGGGTCACATGGCCCAAAGGGACTCTAATAATCTTTCAGTTGTCCTTGGCCATAAAAATTTATCCCTATTTCTGGTCCTGTAAATTAAACTGGTCAAAGTTGAAGCTTGTTTTGATCTCATACCATTTTGCAAACATGCAGATGGATTGAGATGGTATCTTTCACTGGCTCGAACTTGGAGATTAGTCCTGCTTTGAGGGAGGAGCTGGTCCCTTCAACCTAACATTCTATGATTTTTTGTCTTAAATCTGAAAGATTGTCTGTCACCTTTGACCAATCACAGACCCCTCCACTAATTATAGCTTATGCTTTTAGCTATGGCAAGGACCAACCAATTCAACAATCTGAAAAAAAAGGTTACCCTATTCACTGCACACACCTTGAGATTTCTTCCCCATTCAAGAAGCTCCTGTGTGGACACAGCTACACGGCAGACTAGCACTGTATCCAGTAACTTTACATCAGATCCTTGCGACCACTAAACCAATGAGACAGGAAAGGTGATCCAGGGCTGCAAGAGCCAGATCATCTAACACTCTCGAATGCGTGAGTCATCTCTCCATTCACTTCTTCTTTGTGGAGGAAGAAAGGGCAAGGTGCACTTAAACTTTCCCAACGGCTGCCTGCTTGTAAACAGCTCAACACAGCGAATTCGAGCTGCCGTTGGTGCTGTCTGAGAAGGAGGGCTGAGCTTCAAGCCCCTGTCCTCCTGAGCACACATACAGTCAAGCCCTTGAAGACATCACCTCAGGCATCCAACAAAGTAATACAGCCAAAGGAGTTTACCGAACCTGCAGAACTCTCTCTTATCTCGTGTTTGTATTTTTAAAAAATACATTTATTTAAAAAATAACAATAATAGCACTCAGTAAATCCTCAAAATCTACTGTGAAGTAGGAGGCGAGACTACATTTTCCCTCCAAATATCTTGGAGGTTTCACTGCTGAATTTCTCAAGGTTATTACAGCTCCTGCAATCTCAATCCCTTTCATAATCCAGGTTTACTCTGGCATTTGACGCTGGTGTAGCCAAGCCTCTCTTTGACCTGGTTCCGCAATTTGTTCAACAATCCTGACTCTATGGGGAACAGCAGGAACCTCAGCAGCCAGATATATTGGTTTAAAGTTACAGCTTCTGGTACGTTCCTGTAACGTCTCTTTGACGTACAGTTGCCTAAGAAACCTGCGTAACATCATTGTGAAACCACGGCTGTCATCTGATGCCAGGTACCTGTACTTACTGTTATTACTGGTCTTGGCAACCCCGGACGGCAGTGGGCTATTTATGCCCACAAAAGGAGCATTTTGGTCATCTGCTGGTTCAGTGGAGCCCACTCTTGCTGAGGCTGCCATCCCACCAGTTTCAACAGCAGTGTCCCACCCTCCCTTGTGCCTCTGCTCATTTAACCACCCCATGAACCAGCCTGGGGAGCTGACCTGCTCAACACTGCCTGCCTGCAGACAGGGTCAGGTTTTGGCTGGCTCTCCCACAGGTGGGGGTGAGTACCGGTGCTGGGGAAAGGAGGAGGCAGGCACACCAGCCCAGGACAGCAGCACCCATGCCAATTGGATTGTCCTTGCTCTTAATATCTGATGCTAAGATCTCTCATTTCTCCACTGCTGGCTGCTGCTGTTTTGCAGGGCTTTATGAGACTACTTTTCTGATGCCATAAAATCAATTATCTTGGTGCAACCTTTCCCATTTATCGCATTCTAGCTGGAAGAGTGTTTGACCAAAAAAATGCCCAGGAACAAAAGCACTTTCTGAACAGACAGAGCAGGAGACAGTACAGTGAACCTGGGACAAGCACAGCAGTGTTCCCTGGCACACGCAAGCTCTCCCCTTCTCCACAGCACTCCCCAGCCTCCCCGTGGAGAGCAGCCTTCCAGCATTAGCCTCGTGACAGAGGAAAGCCCCGCTTGCCCTTTGGGTTTGCATTTCTCCTGCCCTTTGGTCAGCTCTCCTTTGGTCCAGAGTCTCTCCGCTTTCCAGAGTGCAGCTGCTGATCTACCAGACAGGGACCACCATGAGCATCTCCCCAAGCACCCCGGGCTGGAAGAGCAGTGCCCAGACAATCTCCCATATAACCCTCACAGTTTAGCGTTGCCGCTAGGTTAAAAATACCCTGGCATGAACAAATGCAGTGGTACTGAGAACATCCCCTCAGACTTTCACAGCACGCATCTAGGTCCTTTCAACAGCATTGGGGCGAGTGGCATACGCATGTGTGTGCGATTCCTTCCTCGCAGCTTCCTACTGAGTTACTCTGGGGCATCTGAAGCACACACGGTGTACATTCTCAGACACACATGACATGGCTCTCCGAGTGCCACTTTGCTCATTTTACAGGCTCTGAATTGCACCCTGCCCCATTTCTTCCCATCACGCAGACAGATTTGGTGGTGCCGCATCGCCCTGACCTCCCCCAATGCTTTATCAAACCAAGTTTTCTTTAGCCCTTACAGAACGTGAAACAATTACAGCAAGCAGACAAATCTGTCAGGTCAGCCGGAGAGGTGGCATGGGACGGAGAGCTGCCCCCCCCACGCATACAGCCCCCCGACAGCACCCCGATGGCGCGGCTGCAAGTGGATCAGCACAAAAGTATCGAAGATGAAGGGTCTCTGGCGCAGACGTTTCCCGTGGGGATTATAAAGAGGACACGTGACCGATGGAAAATACTGAGTATGACCGTACGGCAACTACCCTGCCACAGCGCTACCCTTCCCACGGACACTTCACGGGGTTTTTGCTTTACATACTCTTTCCTCGCTCATCATGCACCAGAGCGTTAGCGGCTGTTTGTGCATCGCCTGCTGCCTTATCCCCCTCCACAGGCCGCCGTCGCCCGCTGTTTGTCCTTCCCTGCATCCAGGAGGCGACAAGCAGATGCCCGTGTTTCTACAAGGGCCCTCGGACTCTCTTTTATTGCCCTTCTGACTGCTGTTAAAAGCAAAACGAAAAACCGAGATCGCTGAATGAGAGTTGATTTGACATTTAAAATATTTTGATACCGAGTGACAGAATAAAAGTTCTAAACCAGGATTTGCTTCTGACCATTTTTCTTGGGTTTTTAATCAGAGAAAAGAGAAATGCAAGCCTAAATACTAAGTGTAAACAGCAGGATTAAAAAAAACGTAATCTGCTCATTGCATGCTTTTTGGACAGCAGCAGAAATGGCTCCTGTCGTGTTTTCAAGGACTAGATGATGCTGAATCTTACTCATTTTTTATGTTATTTATTTTATGTTTTAGCCGGACAGAAATATTAACAATTAGTCGCACTGTTGGCATTTGACAGCTTGAAAATAGGAAGAAGACAGGAGGAGAGGAAAGACCCAAAACCCCTAGCTGTGGCTGTGTTTTGATTAAATTAATTTCGATCCAATTTTCTTTCTTTGAAAGCAAACCCGCCATTCCTCCAGCAGCAGTGCGGGCAGGGCTGGTTACGCAAGGGCTACCCTGCGCGGGCAGGCGTGCAGGGGGCATCACCGGTGACCCCGCTCTCCTCCCGTGGGCCAGTCCAACCCGGAGAGGAATTCCAGGGTCCCAAGCGGCCCCTTGGGGTACGAGGTCCAGGCCTGAGCAGAGGCTCAGGGGAGGGAATCTGAACAAAGGCAAGGCCATCACACTGCCTTCATCCTCGTCTGGCCGGGGAGTGCAGGCAGAGACTGGCCACAGTCTCTGCGTGGATGGATGGCAACTAGCCATGTTGCGTTTAACCCCTTTTTTTAAAGGCAAATAATGCCGCTAGACCCTGCTGGGAAACAGGTAGTGGCTGCTAGGGAAGCTCCCGTCGCCCTTTTCTAAATTGTGGGGACCACGGAAACAAAAGCAGCCACAGCTGCTGGTGGTACAACCCAGTGACTTTAGCCAAAAAGCCCCATGTGACAAACAAGCCATTTATTAGCGCACCTCATAAAACAAGAGAGGCCCATGAAAATGAAGGAGGCTGAATAATTTGACTTCCCGCGTATGCAGTACGTGCTTTCTGCAAGAGGGCAGGTACGCCACCGATTTTCTCTCAAAGCGCGTTAATGTGCGTTTTCGCAGAGGCAGACCCCACAGACACACGGGCTGGGGCTGACAGAGCTGGCAGCGTATAAACAGATGCAGCTCCAACATTTGGCATCTCTGCTCACGCTCCGCTGACCCAGAGCTGCAAACATGTTTACAACCATGCATGAAAAATGGGTCCCCAAACAAAAGAAATCTAAAGGCAAATGTTGTTTTTGTGCTGCCTGACCTTGACCAGGTGTTGTGGCAGAGGAGGGGGGAGCTGCCAGAGCCAGGCAACAGGACCCATTAACCCTTTGGGAGCATGAGGGTTTGACAGCCAGGAGGACGTGATTATGAGGTATCCCGATGCTCAACACTTCTCAGGAAGAGCCGAGCTGCAGAACGGGTCCCAGCCTGACAGCACAGAGACAGTACACCATGCTGCACATTATAACGCTCTAAAAGAGCCACCGCTTCATATTCAAATGAGACACGTTTTCAGCATGCAGCACTATTTGTGCACAAAATACAGTGTAAACCGACTGTCTCCTATTTTTCAGTCACCCGATAATCACTGGATCAGACTGGTCTCCACACAGCCGCACTGTCACCGGCAACATTATTTATACATAAAGCCCCAGCCTTCCTCTGCAGCCAGATTTGCCAGGCAGGTAATTACTGTTCTCGTTGAAGCAAAACTGGCTTGCTTTCAATGACATGCGTCTGCACTGCTATTATACAGCAGACTGCCTCAGTTAAGATTTTTCAGCACAAAGATTAGGAAGAAACAAATAAATGATCCTATTATTTTGCATTTTTCACCTCATATTTAGAATTTCACCTAATTTAATTTTGGATTCTGCAGTTACAGGAGGGATCCCACGCAAGCCTCCTTTTTGCCAGGAACAAAAATGAAGCAAATGAGACAGTCTTTTCCTGCTGATTAAATCACTCTCCCCCAGCTCTCACCCCTCTAATGCTGCAGCATTCCCAGTCCCCAAACATATCATCCCAGTAGCGCATTCATTAGAGCGTTTGCAACTCCCGATCATTGACAGATGCGATCTTATCAATTAACACGTTCAAGCGAAACTGCCTTTTTCTCCCCATCTTTCAGTGGCCCGAATTCAGCAGCGCTGACAGCCCTACGCTGCCTTGCTGCCGGCATCGAGAATGCACCCGCAGTTAGGAGGTAGATGCTTCCCCTCCGGCATCTTTCATCCCTTCGTAAACAGGCAAGGACCGCAGCTTTTAGCCAATGACCTACAGCAAAGGGAATGCAAGTGCGGTGGGTACGGCGAGGCTAAAACAAGCCCTATCCTCAACAGAGAAAGGGTGCAAGTGGGATGCATTTACTTACATGAAGATTCAGTGCCAAACATGGCTGGCCCCAGATGCTGCTATTTTAAAAAGGAAAGAAGAAAAAAGAGTGGAAGGCAGAGGGAGTGTATGAGAGTAGGGATGAGACTGCTACGCAGCAGGGGTCATGAAGCCAGACAATGCAGTCCAGGCTATCCAAGCGGCCAGATTCTCCTCTCTCCTCCTCTCCCCTCCTTTGCTCCACACCGCAGACAGCTTTTCCTTCCAACCGCAGCAAAGGTCCTTCTTCAGGAAGCAAAAAGCAGGAGCGTCTGTCTTAAATCCAAGAGATAAGGGCCGGCCAGCGTCCTTTCCGTGATACCGGCAGGCATAAATAGGTAGCAGCCACCAGATACTGCAATCCCCAGCCCCTGCTCTCCGTAAGACAATAGCAGAGCTTATGCATACACTGGATGACGTCAGGACACTGCAAAGACTGACTGCTGCTAACCCAGAGGCTCGGAGGGGGCTTGAAAGGAGCAGAGCAATTCAAATGGGAATTCCTTTGTCACAAAAAGCAGAAGACAAAGAACCAGACATAGATTTCCCTCCGTGATGCTAAAGCCCCCCACCCGGGGCTGTAACGCTAGCAGGAAAATATCTGCTTTGAATTCACACTCCTTTTCTCAGCTGCACGAGATGCAAAGTGTTCCTGTGCAAACAGAATAAATTTCGAGGACAAACGTCCTAGTAAATGCCACTTAGGGCATTTTCAATAAAGGATAACCATGAATTTCTATCAGTAACTCTCGTCATTATTTTTCCTTCAAAGAAAAATTAAAATCCTGGGCCAATCTACACTTCAGACCTAATTTTCACATCAAAGTGCTAGTCAACTCCCTCGTTTACTTCAACCTATTGTCAGAATACACTGTAACAATGCTCTAACCATAATGAATAAGTCACACATCTAAATAGAAAGAAAAACCCCAAACCACACTGATCGCAGTGATAAAAAGGCGTCCTAGCAACCAAGGAAATATTTTCCTTATTTCTTCTTTATTCTTCTAAACCATCTAGATCTAGCGTTTCTTAGCCTCTGCGAGTGCATTTTTGAGTGCTTTGAGCTTATTTTTTTCTGATGCTGAGTAACTAAAAATGTTCAAATGTAGAAACAAAGCCCTAAGCGGGCTCCGTCCGATCCTCCCACAGACAAAAGGAATTTGCCTGTCTTGTGCTGCTGTAAGAGCAGCCAAGCAGTAAGCCAATGGTCAGAAGCTCCCAGACATTGGGGGCCATCCATAGGAATGGCTGTCCAGAGGGGGCAAAACCGAGAACATTTTTGACAGGTCTCACTGAATGAGTATTAGGCAGTTCCCAAGATGGCAAAGACTGAAAAGCACTGCTGGTGGATGAGGAGAAAGGAGACAGACGCAAGTCCATTAAGTGAAGCACTTAAAGAACACCACCGACCCCCATTTCTGAGCTTTTGTGGGTTAACCGTTCCCAAACACTTCTGCTGCTCCGCGTGCTAAGGAGGTTTGTCCTGTTTGCAGAATACGCAATGCCACCATGAGCAGCAGGCTGGAAAAACGAGTAGCACTGGCTGGCAGGACCCGCCACCCGAGGATCTCAATGTGCTTAAGCCATTAGGGAACCAAGCAGGTGTTGGCTGGGGCCACCGCTGCCCTAAGAGCAGGCTGGAAAGCAACATGTGGTTCAGAGCCACGGTGGTCCATTGCCACACCAACCCCTTTGCTCCTGGGGATAGGGAACACGGCCCCAAGCTCACACAATGTGCATGCCCACCAACGTCCGTATGGACCCTCAACAACCCTGGCCCACGAGTGCCATGAGGAAGGAGAGAGATCTAGAGGCTGTAGAGAGCCCGATCTCCTTGTCCTTCCCGTCCCGGCGGGGGGCACCTGCGAGGCACACTGAGCTCCTCTCCTAGTCACCTCTGCTGGAGCAAAACGCTCTTCAGCTGTTTCCCTGCCTTCCATCCCGCACGTTGAACGGTCTCTTCGTGTTCTGCACACACCATGAGAATACTTAGGACCACCAGCCTTTTGGGAGCACTGATCTGCATTTCATCTCTGGAACTAAGGCCCAGGAGAGGCCATACCCTGGGGTGAGACATCTCACAACACACTCTCCAACAGGCAACTTTTATTCTGTCCATCAGTGGACAGGACACCGCTGCACGGTGAGTCGAATCAACCCTTAGGCAATGACTAACCAGATGTCCTCAAATCTGTACTTAAGCACCTCAATTAATGGCCTGGCTGTTCAATCGTAATGAATATTTGCAGTCACATGCATGGATGCTCAGCACCAGGAAGACATGTCCAAATCGGTTTTGACCATAATGCTACAATGACAGTGGCACAAATCCTCTGACAAGGACCGTAGTTTTGCTGCTCTCAGAACTGAACTAGTTATTTTGACTATTCGGAGCCGGTAACACTTCCTTCAGTCAAAACAGCTTGACATGAAGCTGCAGTGCATGGAGCAAAGCAAGTATTCTGGCATGGCTTTCCAGCAACCGAGGCAAGTTCACAAAAGAAACATGTCTATTATGTACCAGTAGGTCTCCCAGCATCTTTAAACAGAAATCTCTGGAACTAAAACCCTAGTGCACTTGTGCAATGGCTGAAGAGTAAGTTTTGCTCTGATGAGCAGATCTGAACTTCCCACAGCATTGTTTCGAAGGAAGATGCAAAACCTCAGGGCTTTCCAATGACATCCTTGAAGGTCTCACGGAGCCCAGGCCTGCTGCCAAGTTCTCACTACGCTGACGCACATAGGCAGTCGAAAAGCCTAAACAACCCATGCAGTATCTGTGGAAGGATTTCATAATAATCTATTTCGTTAGCATTAGTCTTGCCAGGTCAGTGCTTTGCCTTGTCGGGAAGGTGACTCTTGACAGGCCACTGAAAGACCTTCTCTGAAATTCTTTCAAGTCTACCTAAAACACTTCATAAAATGACTCAGAGAAAGTGTTAAAACCTGCTTCTGATCCAGCTCTTGTAAGACCATAACCTTTTAGTTTGCTAGCTGGCTACCAGAATTACAAATTTCTGTCTCCTACCCTGAGTTTTGCTGTTGGTTTATTCTGCAAAGAAGGGTCAACAAATTTAATCTCTTCCTATGAGAAAGTTTCTCTCTCTTATACATATATCTCTCTTATAATGTAAATTAGTGTACAGAGAACGACAAACGAAATCTCCTGCAAGTGTTAGCATTGCTGTGATTTGCTTACAATGTGCACAAGACATTGTTCAAGTGTTAGATTCATTTACAATGTAGCTTCCATACATTTCTCCACAAATCAGCATGAAATACTTAAAGCAGCAAATATATATGCTATTCAAAGCTCTCTCCTATACATTCATATTTTCCAGAGAAAGGGATGTGCTCCCCAACCATTGCCACTCTTGGAGCAAATATTCTTTATTCCTCAGTTTATCACTGCAGAAAAAGAATATACATATTTTACTTTGTTTTGTAAGGACATGTGTGTCTAAACCCTAAAGCATAGTTTGAGTTTTAATAAAGAAGCTGGATAATGAAATATTAAATTTTTATATAGATGTAAAATTCTGCTTTAGAGTAATTTCTCTCAAGCAAAACAGTGCAAGCAGGAAATTTGAGCTACCAACAGAGGTAGATTTGTACACATGCCTTATGCTGGTTCACTAAACCAGAAATCTTTATATTCTCTTGTCACTAGAGAAACATTTCATTTTGAGCTTAACCTCCTTTTCCACTGGAGAAACTCTGGGAATGGGAAACGAATCCATCCCACCTGTGAGGTTCTCCTGTCCTACCACCCTGAGCAGCTCACCTCAACAGGGGAGGTCTCATCTGTCTCCCCTGAGGACAAGGGAAGGGGTCCCACACCTTCGAGTGTCCAGAGGGAAACTAGAGGATAATCTCAGTCATCCTCAAAGATGGGTAAGGATTTTTATTACATTAGTTAAACTTGACTGTACTTTCCAAGTCCCCTGTTATACAAGTTTTTTAATGTCTGAAATGGAAAGTTTTTCAAGACATTAAAAAATTTAATGCATTTAAGGTGCTATTGGAAATCTCTGAGCAACTGTGCAGTTAGTCCACACTATTCAGCAACCCCCAAAAGGAATTTATTTTGCCTCTAGGAACATTAGTTAGCTCCCTCCTAAAAACCCAGCAAGACCCCCAGTCACCCACACCGTGATGATCATCAGCTTCTGTAGGTTTTGTCGGCTCTCGCAACAGCTGCCACACCAATTCTTGATTGACAAAAAACAAAATACTGCAAGGTGTGTTTTCAGGCTCTAGAGAAAAATGAAGCCAAATAGCATCATGTGTCACTGAGCTACAGCTGCTTGGCTTTACACTTTCTCTGGCCTTGTTCTGCTCAACTTTGCAGACCCTTAATTAACTTTAACAGACATCTCTGGTGAAAAAAGTTGACAACATGATTATACCAGGGAGAATCTACCGTGGCGGTACAACTTCAGCTTCTCATCTCACAGGATCACGTATTTAAGGTACAAACAAACCTCCCAAGCAACCAAACTGAACCGAATGACGTCGAGTCCCCGACACAGAGGTGTGAACGATCACCGATCTGCGGGGCATTTTTCCAACAGCTCCCTCACTACATGAAGCCAGTGTCTCAGAGGTGGCACCTCTGGAGTGGCGGCCGCGGGAAGAGGGAGCGTGTCCGGCCGGGAGGGAGGACAGCCCTGACAAGCACTTCCCGGCAGGAAAGCAGGCAGCGGGGCAGGGGTCCCGTGGGGTCCGCTGGCTTGGATTACAGAGCATTCAGAGCCAAGGAAAGCCAATAAAGGCATGTTCCACTGGAAGGACACGTCTGAAGCACTTCGTTTGTGGAGAAGAGCAGCCCAGGGAGCGAGGCAGGCGGCAGAGCCAGGACCACGCCAGGCAGCCCAGACACGGGGGCAAGGGGACCGGCTAGCCAGACAGTGGAAAATATCCCTGAACATCTGAGCTGTCTGGAAGTCCTCAGTGTTCTCCTCATAGCCTGCTCTTATCACCTTTCGTTCGAGGTTTTCCACCCGCATTCCCTCTTTGCGACTCACTTCCCTTATTGCATTGGCACAGAAAGGAAGGAGACTGCTGGCAGAAAAAGGGTCAAGGTCTTCGTCCTGTTCAACATAGACAAAGGATTTTACACCAGACTGATTTATGGACTGCAGGAATGTTTTTTTCTTTTTATTATTATTTGATCTTGTGCTGATTTTGTAAATATTTCTGTGTAGTCCATATTGCATTTATGCAACCCCATTTCATGTAAAAATTCTTTCTCTGCAGCATTTTTAGACAATTAATGCCTAGAACAACTAAGTTTTTTGAGTAAACATACGCATGCGTGCACACACAAATAACAAGACAGACTGAAGAACAAGTTCTTGATTTTGCCACCAAAAAATCTTTTTATGTCTATGTTGGTCCTTATCTGAGAGATGAACTTCAAAAGACAGACTGCTTTTTAAAAAAGAGATACAATGAGCCATAACAGCCAATTATTACGTTATTGCAATGACTTTCAACTTCAATTTTAACAAAGATCTTAGCTTCAGCACTGCTCTGTAGATGATTACTGCAAGCCATTCACTACGGGCAGCCAGAGGCAGCTCCGAGGAGTGCTCAGCAATTAACAGAGGAAGTTCTATGCATTCTGCCTCTCCCAGGCCACCCATCTGAGGCACATCTAGTGGACATGAAGCTCCAGCAGTTATGAAATGGTAGAGTATTACACACAGAAAGCTCTATGTAAAGAATATTGCGTACAAGAAAATAAGAAAGGATTAGCCCAGCTTAAGCACTTAATTCTAGGATATGGCTGAGATTGTGGATGCTAGGCAGGTGTCTAGCTCTCTTCAGAGGGGTAGGTGTTTGCTCCTCGTTAGCCTCCTGATCTTCAAGAAACCCCAAATCTTGGGCTCCTGTGTTCTCATAGGAACCAAGAATTTCTGTAGGCAACAGAGCCTTGAGATACTAAGCAATACGGCATCTACTTCTCCCCTGGTAGCAGCCCCTGGACTCTACTTGAATACCTGAGGTCTAATAACAGGAAGCAACAGAGCGGAAAGGTATTCCCATTCCCTACAACAGAGGATACAGAATAAATCCTCCATTTTCAACAACACTTCCCTTCCAATATTCAGTGTGAGACTGGAAGATAATGCAATATTCTTTTATAAGTGGCAGAGTATAGTTCACCTTCTGTATAGTACTGTCAAAAGATGATGATTCACCTCTTTTTTATTTCGGTTTTGTCGGTTTGGTTTTCAGTTTGGTTGGTTTAATTTTAAACATAAAACTGTTTATCTACCAATATCTAGGACAGTTACCAATACAGTGTGACAATCTACTCACTGTGTGCAAATGACATATCAAATCCAAATTAAATGTGTTATTTTTTCAATAACATCAATCCCCATGGCTCAACAAAGCATATGTAATAGCGTTGTTAAAGTTTGAGAACAGTTTTTGTCCCAAATGCATGCAATTGTGTGATGAAATGGGGCCACTGCTGTATCTGAAAAATATACCAGCAGAACACACTACCTTTTGATATGATCCAAGGAGAACTTAAAAACAAAGGAAGCAACCAATCAGCACCATGGTTAAATTAAATAAATTTAAGTAACCACCTATTTAAATGTGTTTTTAAAAGACTAAAATATTAGAAGAATTAAATAAAAGCATGTATTTTCTACACTGAGGGAAATACCTGAAATGTTTTGGTTTGGGTTTTTTGTATCCTAATATCAGGGTCATTTCCAAGGATCTATGCCCCAGAACTGCACAAAAGGTACACATGAAAGCCTCAAATGTCAGAGTGAACAGAGGTGGATAACAAATTAAAAAACAGATTATAAACAAACTATCAACATTTTTTATGCAACTCTGAGGGACCACAGATTAGGATTAAGGCCGACTCATAATAAACTGCATGCAAACTGGCATCAGAGGGAACATGTGTGCCCCAGAAAAAACACAAATATCCAATTTAGATGCATAAAAAATAAGTCAGAGAGATTCAGAAGAGTAGTAAACATTGCCAACATTGCATTACGAGCCGCATTAATAACGGCTGATCTAATGCCAAAACGTCACGGTTAGAGGTAAGTATGATTGTTGAGAGAGGAAGATCAAATTTAAATTACTTCTCAGTCTGAGTAAACACAGTAAGAACGTTAAATCTGACATTATAAATAGCAATGATTTCATCGTACATACGGGAAAAATTAAGAAGGAATTCTAAGCCTACAAGGGAATATCCACAAAACAACGTAAGAAGGTATCCGAGGAATTTAGCTGTTCACATGAACACGCTCTGTCTGTCCCTGCTTAGTAACTCTGGAACCTGCCAGCCATTTCAACCCAACTTAGCAAGGCACAGGAGAAACAAAGTTATCCTGCGTGCCATGTGACAGCAAGGAATTAGATAGGGAAGAGATAACTTAGGCAGGTCCCTGCTGGATAAGTGAGTGCTGTGTTGAGCACACTCCCCAGCAGACATAAAAGAATCCATAACATAACCATGGGAAAAAATTCAACCAAGAGTTTTATTTGTATTTTCCTATGTGGACACTCATGTGCATAACAGCGGATGAGCTGACATTGCAGCCGTAAATATAACACAACTGCAGAGTCAGTGGGGAAACCAAGTCCACCGGAAACTTTTCACCAGTTCCACTGGACAAAGCTGTAGTCATTTAAGGATTTCGGTTTTCCCAAGATGCAGCATTTTGGTGGTGTCCCAGCCCCTCTTTCCAGGGGTTCCACTCAGCTTCCATGCGTGCCAGCCCTGCAGACTGGAGATGTAAAATTCCTCTCAGAATAAAAAAAGATTCACCACAAAAATTAGTAAATGTTTGGATAAATTGATTATCAGAGCTTTTCTTGAGAAAGAAGAGCTTCTAAGCGTCGATAAAACAACCCAAGCAAGAGGCCCTCCTGAACCTGCAGCTTGATCAGTGTTGGGAATCCCTTTGGGGCACGTTGCTGCAGGCACAGACGTCCATCAGTGAGGCTCAGACTGCAGGCTCCAGGCAGCAAGCCGGGACATAGCAGTCTTATCTGCTGAACACTCAACACCAGAAGAGTAAAACCCCTCCTGGAAATGCAAAGTTCTCCAAATTTAAAAAAAAAACCCCTATGTGGATAAGGGCCAGCCTGAGGAACAAATGTACGGCGAAAAGGAAGCCCCCGCCAAAGCACTTATGCATAGTACCACTGGCTTTTAGGAAAAGTAGGCTCTTAAACTTGACAGACACCTTGGAAATGCTCCTCTAAACAAAGCACTAGAGAAAATGTTAGGCATTTAGTCACGGTAATAGAACACTTACATATACAGTTAGAGGAAAATAAGATTGCAAAGGGTGATGGCACCTGCCCTCCTCATGGCAGTGTCAACTGCACCAACATCCTTCCCACCAGGCACCAGTCACAAAGGAAAACTGCAGAGACTCCCAAGTCCAACTCCATGTGGGAATTCATCTTAGGACATACAGCAGACCTTTACTAGGAGCTCACGGCACTTACTGGTTCACAGTGTTCCTCTCACCAAACCACCGTGCTGCCAAAACACAAAGAAGCCTCAATAACTACGGCTTATGCCTTCTGCCCGGTGATGGTCAATGTGTGACCACCACGGTAGAACCATGGCTCCAGATGGGCATGATAGTAAGTGGCACTGGCAACTTAGCGGCAATTAAATGATCAGACATTAACACTATTCAGGTTTCTCAGAAACCTGGTACTAGTTGTGGGCCTCCCTCTGAGCAGACCACACTGCCCAGGGCCAGAGAACTTGTGTCCCCCCTCCTGGTCTCTCCCCTGGACAGGCGGGTGTTGGTACCCACACAGCTGCTGTATTCCAGCAGCACGAGGAGAGGATGGAGACATGGAGGTTGCAGCTCCCAATCTCCACAACACTCATCCCAGGAAAAGTCCTGGTCAGCATGATTAGACAGCACTGATGTTCTGAACAGTTTTGTTGTCGGTTCAGCAGTTGCCAATTCCAGCAGCACCTATTTCTCTCTGCTGACTACAGAGAGAGTACACACAGAGTCAGGCTTCAGCAGCTCAGATGCAGACATCTACATATGTGTAGAAGTACGTGCCTCCCATGTTTCTGGGAATTTTAGGGGAAGCATACGAAAAGGAGAAGGCTATGCTGAGGTCAGGGGCTCCATACTTCAAGGAAGGAAAAGTAGATTGCTACACTCCAAACCTACCTTGAACTGTGAACTCTGCTATGGGTGCAAGTTCCCCCTGAACAGGTGCCAGACCGCGGCATGATCAAGTCACCTAAAAAGCAAGTGTTCAGCTGAGAGAGGCACCCTCTTCCCTCTTCCCCCCTGCTGCTGCATAGATGTCTGTAACACCAGTGATACCTCAATACTTGGAAGCACTGTGCCACTTCTCTGCCTTCAGTGTCACGAAAGATTCAAGGGCTTGTGTCCAGTACTAGATAGCACATAGAGTTTATCAACTTCATCAGCCCAGGCACGAAGGTCATGCTAAGCATAGTGTCTGCAGATACGCAAAGTGGATAAAATCAGCGGATGTCAATTCACCGAAGAGCAAGTCTCCCCTGCCATTGGAGACGTTCCTCCTCCTAACAAATTTAAGTATGGAGATGCATTCCTTTCTTCAAGTCGAAGGGTTTGTGGTCCTTCTGGCATACCTGATTTGTTTACTTAACGCCACCTAATCAGTTGTCAAACCAGACTGAAAAGCTTCAGCTTGTAGTAGAGCATGTAGTGCATACGGCTCCGCTCAGCCTGCAGGGCAGGCAGCTCGCCTCCCAGCGTCACTCCTTGATGCTTCACGAAACCCATTAGCCTTCAGATGGCTACAGGCTCTGCTTAGTGCTATTTGTTGTCAGTGTTATTTACCCACTTTAGCCTCCGGCCCTGTTTACACTACAGGCAAGTAGTGTTTGACACCACTTATCCTTCGCTGAAGATGGTTTGGTGGGTGGCCAAAACGCAACCTCAAGCACAAGAAACGACTCGCCTTCTGCGTTCGGTTGATGAAGGCTGGCTCTGCACCACCACAGCCATGCCGCAGGACCCCTACGGGCACCCTGAGAGCAGAGGCTCGTGGGTCCTTTAAACTTCAGTCAAACAGCATGAGAAATACATCTTGTGCAAATAGTTTCATCTTTTTTAATGAAAATTCTCAAGAAAATGTATTCCAAAATATATTCCAAAAGAATTCCAAAAGACACAGACTATTGTGCCTTTCTTCAGCTCACATCAAACACTGGAAAGAGTGCACTGGATGAACATGGTCCAGTATGACACCTTCCCTGCTCTCAACCCTCGCATCTCTTTGTAAACTGGTAAAAACAGACTTTCAGGCTTCATTATTTCACTTGTTGCTAACTGTGTGTTTGACTGAAATTGGTGCAACACATTACAGGTAGGGAAAACCAAAGGGTTAAGTACTTTAATAAGAAAAGGGTATGTCATATCAAGTACCCAGCTATGAACACACAGTCTCCCCTGGCATGCCGTGTCAGGTCCCAGGGAAAAGACCTCAGTAGAAAGTCCCACTATGTCTTAATTGTGTGCTCAACGTGCCCCTTACTCCAAATATCTTTCTCGTGTCTGTGCAGAGAGAGTTAAGACTCTTCTGGAACATTGCTTTCATTGTATGCAATAATTGCTTCTTACCAGAACAATTATTTTTACAGAATATATTCTATGAAAAAAATAGTTCACTCGGTTCAACTTCAGCCCTGCATTACAGATGCAAATGAAAGCAACACGTACGTGAATATGTATTTCATCAGCAAACTAACCCTTCACCGACTCTTCATTGCCATTTACTAGCTTGAATTAACATCAATTTAAATGCAGTTAGTTAGATAATAGTTGCTTAAGGAAATGCCAATAACTTTTCTTTTGCTCTGAAATAACATAAAAGATTTAAAAAAACCACTTGTTGAAATGTGCCCTACGTGTCCTTTGATAAGGGCCTGCCCTGACGCAGGCAATGGACAGACACACACTTAACGCTCACTGTGGAAGCCAAAAGGGAACTGGAATATTTTACTTGCAACAGCCACAGTCATAGTTCAGCTCTGCCGCAAAGTGCAGTGGATTTACGTGCACTAAGCTACAGAGCCAGGAGATGTCTCCAGGGCAGGAGCTTTCGGAAGGGGCAATTTCCTGCTTAGCAAGCTGCAGTTAAAGCATTTATTTTCTTTAAAATCTGTCTTTTTAGTTTTTCTTGGTTTATGTTGTTATTAATATTGCCTATTTAAACCAGAGTGCTTCACTAGTTTATAACAGACAAGGACTACTATGTCTCCAGCAGTAAACACAAAGCAAAAACAAATCAAATACAAACCTACAGGACCAAGGGATGGATAGTGTGGACAGCCCCCTTGCAAAAAGTCACGGTGAAGTGATAAATCACCCTCTGAGGATGGTTCAAACAGAGCAAGACAGTCATGTCCATAGATCTTTACTCGAGCCAAAATACGAGTTACATGAACCGAATATAGCACGGTGGCCGCTTGTTCCACCTACCCGGCCACATCCAAGCCCAGGTCCCAGCCCTGCTCTTCCCAGAGCTGCCCCACGCCTGCCCCGCGCTTCCTAACCCAGAGCTCTGCTGGACCAGTGTTTGTCCCTCCCCTTGGGGAGCACCCAGCCCTTCCCAATGCACAGCCAAGTCCCTCCTCTTCTCAAGACCATAGAAAAACCTGCATCTCTGCTCTCTCCTGCCTTGCTCCATACCTTCTGCCTGAAGCCTCTCCTAAATCATCACACAGAAGCGCAGGTTGCAAGGGAGTCCGAGCCCCCTGCTCCAGCGGGGCCAGCTGCCGCAGGTTGCTCATGGTCACATCCACCTGGGTTTTGAATGTCTCCGAGGACAGAGACTGCACAGCCTCTCTGGGCAACCTCCTCCCGTGTCTGACCACGCTCAGAGTAAAGAGTG
Organism: Harpia harpyja; assembly: GCF_026419915.1. Lineage (NCBI taxonomy): Eukaryota > Metazoa > Chordata > Aves > Accipitriformes > Accipitridae > Harpia > Harpia harpyja. Next base: position 42,470,677 of record NC_068945.1, on the reverse strand, counting down.
TTTCCTTTCTTTGGACAAAATTTCCTGTGTTTCAGCATGTGCCCGTTGCCTCTTGTCCTGCCACTGGGTCCCACTGGGAATCCAGTCTGTGTATCCAGTCCACCTCAAAGGCTGCACCTTCTCCTGGCCCAGACTGCACCATTCCTTGCAATCTCCCGATCAAAATACCCTTCCATCTCAGCCAGAGGTCCCTTGGATGAAAATAAGGGGACAACAATGTGCACAACTTATTTAAATAATGGCATTTAAAGCAGATGTCCATATAACTTGATTCTTTTTGTTGTCCGTTTTCTAAAATCAGAATATCAAGTTTTTTGTACATGCCTTTGGAATTAACCTCAAATTGAAACTCAGCCTTAACAGTTGAATATTCTTCAGGCTTCTGTAATTTGTCTAGGACTATTCATGCAAGAAAAGTATTCTGTCCATCACTGCATTTGAGGTAAAAAGAGATATAATAAAGTCAGCAGGTTTTAAGGAGCAGGAAGCCTGGATCTGAAAGCACAACATAGTGCCTTCTCCTAATGCAGAGCTACTGAAGCATAAACATAGATCTCTGTGAGGAACATTTTATAGTGAAAACTTTAACAAAAAATCCACGACTTCTACCAAATTAAGACCCCAATAATGCTAATGATTAGACTGAGCTATGTTTAAGAGTGTATAAAAAATAGATTTTAATACATTAATAAATACTAGTGGTAAGCCACAGAAAGTATGTCTTTGCTTTCCCCCTTTTAGCATCTTAAAAAAATTAGAAATTGCAATAGTAACAGGACTTTTTTGCAGACCTAATAGTATAGAAGTAACTCTTTCAACTGCAGTCTAAGGAAAAAAAACATGCTGTGATGACATGACTGAACATTTCCATGTCATCAAGCCCAATGAAAGAGATCGTGTCAGGCAGTTCTGAAGCTTCTGCAGATAAAGGAAGCTCATTCGAACCTTTGATTTCCCAAATCAAGGACTTTTCCATAATGTACTTTGGGGTATTGCACAGTAAATGGGCTAGATAGTAGTTCAGAAACAAATAATGGTTTATGTTTTTTTAAAAGTTACAATGCTTTTTATTGTTTCTTGAAAATAATCCATAAATCCGTACTTCTTACGGCAATACTGTGGCATAATTTCATTGCATCTGCAGAAGCCAGCTACGGATTTCTGTATTTCTCAGCACCAGAAGTTCACAAAACTATGCCTTTAGAGGGTCTACTAGAGCTGTTTTATGATCCCCTTCAGTTGCATGCAGTTGTGCCCCGGCACTGCTACCCTGCTTTCAGCAGCCACATGCTCACTGAACCCATGTGAGCCTGTGCTCCTTAAACCCACCTTTTGGTACTCGCTCTCCTGAGCGGCATGTGGGGAACCAGGTCTGGGAATAGACCTGGCTGAGCAGCACATGGGGTAGAGCACACGGCGAGACCAGCTGCCCACCCGTGGGAAGCTGTTCAAGGGAGCACAGTCACCACTGACCCACGGCCACCTCTGCCACCTTTACTGGTCTGTGGGATCAGAGGGTTCCCATTACCTGGGATGCTATTACTGCAGCGAATGTTGTGGTCATGATCAAGCTCACTAAAAACACAGCCTTTGGTCACCTTTGCACCTCCTACATACCAGACCAGCAGATCTAACATACTGTTCTGCAAACAGGCAGAACTCAGCTTTTGGATAAAATAGCCTTTAGATACCAACAGACTGCATGTGTAAGCTATGCTTTTAAAAAGAGTACAGTTCTTCTGGGAAATATAAAACATCCTTTTTCATTTCAATGATGGTTGAAGTGATTTCTGAATAAAGTCTGAAAAGAAATGTAAGGTTCTCTAGATTTAAAGGTGCTGCTTAAATGGGAACAGAGTGGCGCCATCTCAAATGACAAGAGTTAGTCTCAAGGCACGAGGTAGTTCAGGGAAATGAAGCACAGTCCTGCAAAGGTGGACCCAGGGCAGTCTCTGAATTCCCACTGCAGAGGGAGAGCTCACCAGGCATCTTTCCCTCATTCTAACTCTTTTGCCTTTTTATCTATTTATCTATTTATTTATTGTATAGAGTTTGCTGTCTTCAAGCTGCCAACAGGACCTTAGGAAGGCTTTTGCCCTGTCAAAGTCTCACCTAATTGCTCCTACACTCAAAGAGAAACCATTTCTCTTTCCACTTCCATCCCACAACTCTCAAGACCTCTTTCCACAACCTGCACAACTGCTTAGAAAATGTTGACAGCAGAGTGCAGTGAGCCTCCTGGTGCCACTCCTACCTCCAGACCCCTACCCTGGGTAGCAGCTTTCCAAGAGCTCCAGTACGGTTTCTATTTAAAAGCTTCAGACCCTGCCAGAAGGAGCTGGGCTGTCAAAGTTCACATCGGTGCTCTCTACACAGTACTCAGATGTGTTTCTGCAGTAGTAAGTATTAGCTCTCCCACGTGGCATGTACCTATCCTTTATGCAGACATGACTGAAGCCTTACACAAGTCCTCCTCCTTGTGCTCCTGTTCCTCACTCATTTCTAGTCCAGACACAGCAGCCTTCTGACTGAGACAAGGAACTAGTGACCACTCCAGGAACGGGGGACAAGCGCCCACCTTGCCAGGGTCCAGAGATTCCCCATCAACCACCATCACGCACTCTACCCCCAAAAAACCGCTCACATCATGAGCCTCCTTGCATGCCTCAGAGCCCAAATCCACTGCCCCAGAGTGGACTTGGCTATCCCAGTTTTTCCAAATCCCTGAATCTTCTTTGGTAGGGAGCTAAAACAACTACCTGTAAGTTGTTCTTATCAAAGCCCACCTTCACAGGACTTAACAGACAGCAAAAGTCTTGTCTGAGAAATAGCAGGCTAATGAAAGCACTATGCAAGAGACTGTCTAGTGTCATCACAGCAGTGCAATACAGAGCCCTTTCCAGCAAACAGTGAAGAACTCAAGCTAAACATCGCTGGCTTGCTGTGTAGCAGTGATCCACACGACAGACCAGGGTCATTTCCCAGGTCAGCCAAGGGTTTCACTGCTACAGGAATGTAGTTGCATTTGCAACACCGTTTTACCTAAAATCTTTATGAGACTGCAATGGAGAGCTGCGCTTCAAGGTCCAAGCTCTGCTGAAAAGCCAGAGACCCGGCAATCAAAACACACTGCAGAGAAGAGACAGACTTAGGACAGACTGAGGAGTGAGCACACGAGAAGAATGGCAGGAGGTGGGAGAAGGTTAACAGAGTAACATGGCAGGGAGCGTCATCTGTCCCCCCCTGTGCGGTCACGGCTGCCTGAGCCACATCCTGTGACCGAAGAGAGCATCAACAACAAACCTCCTCCGAACCAGCACGGCTGTCGGAGGAATTTTCCCACAGTAAAGATCACATTCACTGCTCCGTGCCAGGAACAATATTGCATTGTAACGTCCCCAGGATTCCAGCAGATGGAAGAAAAAACATCCAACCTCAGCCGTGAGCAAACTCCAAGAAGCGGCTGCAGTCATGAGAAGCAATGCTCTTTTGGCTGCACTACAGCATGGCAGGTTTTATACGTGTTGACCACATGGCGAAGCACAGTGACATGAACTCAAGTGAAGAATGGAGACTACATCTTTATATACCTTAAAAGGCTAACGATTAAACAACCAAGCTTGACCTTACCTGTAAATTCAAGGGAAAGCTGAAAAAGGACAGAAACCCCCAAGTATTAGATGAAAACAAGTATCTGAACCTTAAGGATGTATATGACCAAAAGAAAAAAAAAAGAAGAAGAAAAAGAAGAAAAAAGAAACAGAAACACTAAAGAAGAAAATGAAGTGCTTGCTTTACTTGTACAATCTCACAGATCTGTCAGTGGGAAGGGAACATGGTGATGGCCATGGAGACAACACTGCAAGCTTCACTGTTTAAAAAAAAAAACAACCCACTAATGTTTCAAAATATTTTTTCAGGGTTCTTTATTTAATTTTCCCTAACATGTGGCAAAGCTTATGTTCTCTTAAGAATTAAGACTCTTCTTCTTATCTGTAACGGTCACTGTTATTTTTCTTCCTACACATTTTTCAAGTAATCTTTCTCAGCATTCGTATGAGAACAGGATTTCACAGCCACTCTGTTTTTCTCTCAGTCTGGGACTGTTCTATCTTTCTCACAATACTTACAGCAGGAAAGCAGTAGCCTCCACAGAGAGGAAAGCATAAATTATGCTATGACAGGTTTATAAGACTAATTCTATTAAGTATCTCTCAGTAGCCTCCTATTCACTGTCTTCCTAGGAGAGCAAGAAGGGATTTTTCTGCTGGCAGCCCTTTCAACTGTATCAACGTATTTCATGGAAGTGCGCGAATTCCAATGACACTTTGTCAGAGAAGCCCAGACAGGCTTGCAGGCCAGGAGGAACAAGGAGGACCCCTCAGAGCCCCCTGGTCAGAGCACTGGCCTGGGGTAAGACAGACCAGAGACTTGACCCTATTTAATGACCAGATGCATTCAACCTACCTTTTTTCACCTCAGATCACTGCGAGTCAGGCTTCGATCGAAGCATCTTCCCCCACAAGACTCTGCTCTGGACAATTCAACTGACTCGGGGCCGGGCAAGGCAGAGATGGGAAGCGGGGTGCCCGTGTCCTGAGATGCAGACGCCAGCACCCGCAGCCCAGCCCAGCCCGACCCACTTCCCAAAGGTGCCTCGTGTTTTCTTGAATCATTTCATGGTGTTTTGTTCGGGTGTGCAGAGAGTCCAGAACACCACTCAAAGCTCGTTCCATTTCAGTAGGACCTTTATATGCATCTTAGTTTCGTCCTATCTACTGCCACTGGATTTTTATTAAGAAAAAAAACCACCCCAACGTATCGCAGACAGAAAGAAATTACGGCCCTGAAAGGAGCAATGCTATCAAAATCAGCTATATCATGTGCTCTGCATGTGATGTATTTTTCTCTCAGTCATCCTTTCATGATTGTTTATTGTCCTGTTCTTATTGTCTCAAAAAACATTTCATGCCTTACCTACATGTATTTATTTAAATATTGGTTCAGCTGTGTCACTGAAACTCTAGAAACCCAAGTATCTTTTTCAAAAGTTAATGAGGAACTTTATTCAAGTACCACTGGCTTTCCTAGAAAGTCACATCACTTTTGAAAATAGGATTTACATGTCTGATGATGTGGAAGGAAATTCAGAACAACTTCATTTTGGAGACATTAACCAGTCCAGTAGCTCACCTGTACCACTGACCCACACCCACATCGTTTGTTACCAAAGTCTCTTATCACTGATATTCAAGTGAATGCTGCAGAGGCCAGAGAGGTCTGTGTGTTAACGCCTGTATAAATCATACAAACTCTGAAGGTCTAGGATTAAAACCAGAGGCTGAAGGATGATGTCCAAAAGCTAGAAAAGCATTTAGTACTAAAGCATCTTCTGCAACACTCACAGAAGAGTTTCATCCTATGTTATGCTTGACATGGAACATACCAAATGATGGCTTTCTACCTTCAGACTAACTCCATTCTCTGTATCATGACCGCCGTACACAAAATAACTAAAAGAGCAACATTAAAAAAAAAGGTAAAAGAAAAGTAGAATTAATCTGGTGATAGAGTTCTTGCCACCTTTATCTATCAACTCTCCTTTGCCGATTGTATATAGAGAGTTGCACTGACTTTCATAAATACTGAGAGAGTCTTTTAAGTTTTTCCCTTATGCAAGATGTGCAGCTGGACTTCTCCTTTGGCTCTCCATGAAATGCCTTTGACCCAACCCTTCTGCACTTTTCCTTTTCAGCCCAAGCACAGAGCATCTGACCCCACCTCCCACTTTTTGTTGTGAAACTGGAACATGCCCAACATTTTTTCCTCAGTAGACAATTTATTTTTAAACCCACGGCTAAGAACACAGCATAATATATTTTAAAACAAATGTTCTTAGTCATCATTTCCATGATATTTCAGGCCCTTCACAGGAAATATGATTCAGAACAGCAACAGAATAAAAAACAACAGTCTTCTATTAGCAAGTGTCCACAGCTCTTCATTTCAAATTTCAGCAATAATAAAAAACTGCAGTAATAAAAACTTGGATAAAGACTGACTCTTTGCAATAGCACTAATCAACAGCTGGAGATCTGTCTGAAGGGTACATGTATTTCAGTGGCACATAATTGGTCAGCTACTAAAACGAACACTTAAATTATGTTGTCCATGTTAGGAGCATGGCAGACCTTCTGGGCCTTCAAATAAGTAAAGTTCAATATTTAATAGGAGCTAATATAGGTCTAAAACTAGATTGCCTTCCTCAAACAAATTCTCATGGATCCCAACTGGCCTGTTCTCCTAAGGAATGTTTCCTATCCCAGATGAGGAGAGAGAAGGTCTCCTATACCATAATTCCCCGTTACTTCTTAAAAGCACATCATACATGCATAGAAAGTGAGGTCAAATGCCTGGTACTTCTAACAAACTAGTTCATTCCTCCTTCTTTTTCCCCACAGCACTGATAAATAAAGGTAAGTGTGTTTTGTGTCAGTGATGAGGAAGGGTAGATGTCAGGTCCAAGTGTCACATTCAAATTTTAAGGTTTTGTAAATTAAGCTTTTATAAATGCCAAGGCCATGGAGCTACTCCACAAGTCTGGACAGGCAATTTCAGTCACAACCAGGAATTACTCCTTGCTTCCCTGCTTACTGCATTACACTTTGGTACAAAAGTGCTCCTGGCATGTAATGTAAAAGCAGATGAATCCCTCCACTGCACTTAGGGATCTTGTAGGTAGTAAGATACTGTATTGACTAAATGTATCTTACGGTGTGCAGCTAGGGGAAGAAATAGGAAACAGTACCGCAAATAAATTTCCATTAAATTGCTACACTTCTTTCCTTTAGCTGAATTTTTACTCTGGCTTTGCTCACTGTCATGATTTTTTATTTTTATTTTTAGGTTCTTTCTACTGAAACAAGTAGGAATAGGCTGTATGTGAAATAATAAAAGTTATGCTGCTATTTTTCATATGAAATTATTCAAAACCACACACAACTTGGGTTCAAACCACAAATTCATGACCAAACATGAAAACATACTTTTATTCATCTTGCCATGAACTTCCACCTATAAAAGCCAGTGAGAAATCAGCTATTGACACCACTGTGGGCAGGTCAGACCATTCAGAAAAAAATGTAACAGGATAATGTCACCCTGGAATTAAATAAGTTGTGTAAAAAACCAAGTGGTAGTCAAAACATACAATGGTCTGACCTGTATTAAGCATTTTCTCTCAACTCCATTAAAAGGTTAAAGACAGTTATAAATACACAGTTTTCTAAAATTGGCTTAACAGAGGCAACATGGGCAGAATCATGGACTGTATCTCATGTTTGAAAGCTGTAGCATTTGCTGCCCTGCTGACACCACGGTTTGCCGAGTGGAAAGAACAGGATTCTCTTAGAGAACACACTGCACCCGACAGAAAGTATTTGTAGAAAACAGTATCCATGCCTTTGTCGAGACCTTACACATCCACAGACCAGATCCTGTTTGAGTACCTGCTGTACTCGGAGGAGGAGAGGACATTTATCTCCATGGCCATGGAGCTCCCAAGGATATCCACCTTCCACGGCGGTATTAACAGGACATTAAATAAGAAAAGCAATTGTACCTCCACAGTTATTTTTACAATTAGATTCCCTCAGAAAACCTATCTGTCATCACTAATGAGCAGGCTCTCACCTCATATTCCTGGCAGAGTCCAGTGGTCTCAGACCCATGCCTCAAGACGCAGCCTCCTGGAGCCCCCAGGTATTTAAGGCAGATGTCTCCCAGAGAAGGGGTATGGACGTGCCACTGCCCTACTTGTACGTACACGGGACAATCTATCCAAAGAAACTAGATAAACAAAACAAGGTTGCTAGTCACAAATGTCTTACCTTGAAAAACAACATAAATCCAACACACCCTACCAGTTGGACCTTATCCCATCCTAAAGCCCTGGGTTTACCCAAACCCCAAATCCCAACAGTCCTTCTTGCCTCTTCTGACTCTTGTCCATTAGGGTAAAAGGCCTCTATTCCTATGGGATCTCATTTTTTCAAAGGCATCTCTCTTGCCATCCATGCAGTTCACAGAGCAGAAATCCGTATCGGCTCGCGAGCGTGGTTGGTTTCTGCCTAATTGCACAGTGAGACTTTCTAAAGTCGGGGGTCTCGCTGGCAGAAAATGACTGCCACAGTTGTACGGAAATGCTGTTCAGACCGTACCTTGCTGTGCCAGAAAATCTCCTCTGGCCCTGACCGTCCATGAAGTATCACATCTGTGCTGAGATAGAAATGCTGTGAACCAGAACACAAGTTACAACTATCAATGGTTTTCATACACCAGAACGGAATTCATAACTTTATATGGGGATATTTCATACATGGTTACAAACATGCCTAAAAGCTCCTGAGCTTCTCGCTTACTAGTAAATAAAGAACAAAGTAACACTGATTCTTTAAGTTTCTGTTTCTGGTTAACGCTGAAGATGAAAAACTGCTAACAAACCAACAGCAGAAAGAAGACAAATATCTGGTAAAAATCTTTTAACCTAAAATAGAGCCCTATGTACTGATTTGAGATTGCAGGATTTTTCAAACACATCTACTGTTTGGAAATCTCTTCCAAGATTATGGACTCTTCCAAGTCTATAAAAGAAGTAGCAAATAGTGCATAAAAGGTCTTTAATCTTGGCCTTAGAGAAAATGGAAAAATTCATGAAATGTCTACATCATACAAATTAAACAGTCAAAACCACAACACACAGTTAAGATCTTATTACGGCTGAAACATTCCTGTGTATGACTTTACAATGTCAAACTTTTAACACCCACAATTATCTATAATTTTCCAACACTGTAAAACACTTTGGCACGTTGTTGTAAAGATTTTCCACAGAGGCCGATTTCAGGATCATAGAACCATGGAATGGTTTGGGTTGGAAGGGACCTTTAAAGATCATCTAGTCCAACCCCCCTGCCATGGGCAGAGACATCTTTCACTAGATCAGGTTGCTCAAAGCCCCGTCCAACCTGACCTGGAGCACTTCCAATGACAGGACATCCACAACTTCTTGGCCAACCTGTTGCAGTGCCTCACCACCCTCACTGTAAAAAATGTCTTCCTTATGTCCAATCTAAACCCACCCTCTTTCAATTTAAAACCACTGCCCCTTTTCCTGTCACTACAGGCCTTGGTAAAAAGTCTGTCCCCGCCTTTCTTATAAGCCCCTTTATATATTGGAAGGCCACAATAAGGTGTCCCCAGAGCCTTCTCTCCTCCAGGCTGAACAATCCCAACCTTCTCAGCTTTTCTTCATAGGAGAGGTGTCCTGGCCACAGGATGAGAGATCAGAAGTGACACCCCAACACACACACATCGTGTTTAATGGTCAGACACCGGAAAGAGACTCATTTCCATCTCCCAAGTGTAAGACTCATATAACGGGCACACAGAGGAAGGTGCCACGTGGTACACAGAGGAGAGAAAGCAGTGAGTCTCTTGGAGGGCAAAGATATGGCCCACAGCATCAAACCACCAGTTTGTTCATGTTCAGCTACATCAGTCACTTCATCTCAATGACCTTCTTGTCTGCCACATGCTAACCCTCTCCTCAATTCATAAATCTTGACAAACCTATGTAAAAAGAAGGGTGATTTTCAAGCAGTGTAAATAAACTGTACAACTAATTTAGTCCATGGAAGTAAATGGATTCAGGACAGCTAAAGAAGCAGTGACCGGATTTAGGTTTTGTCTGGCAAGCTCTCCTTAAGCTCAACTAACCACCTTGCTACTTCATCAAACTTTGCAGCCTTTGCCTAGCAATTTGGAAAAGGAAGACATTAAATTCCTCAGACTTTGCTTTCAATGACTTGAAATTGGCTTCGCAACAACCCATGGTTATTCTCAAGCATCTGCCAGCTTGGCCTCACTCTCCCATTGACAGCGATGCTGGGTTATCTCTCGCTCACGCCTGAGGACACCTAACACCTATTCACATCCAGCTTTCAGCACTCCCCAGGTTGCCCAAGGAGCATCAGATGGAAAGGTTTGCCCAAGGCTTCAACCACCTACAGAGCTCCAGAGGAACCTCCAAAGCATGACAAACTAAATCTGACAGCATTTTTAGTAAATAACGTTTTCCATTAGCTACAAGAGCTATAAAATTAAAGCTTCTGGTCAGTCAATGCCCTTCTGTTTCCACTTACGGTTAAGAATGCAAAAACTTGACCGTAATTTCTTTCCCAAACTCTCCTCAGCCTGTTCCAATTTTGGGACAGAATTCAGTCTAGTAAAAAATATTTTTAAACAATGTGGTTTATTTATAATTGGAAAAGTGATCTTAGTAATTATCAAAATTACTAGAAGTTACTAAATTTAAAACACAATGACTGCATTTTCTTCTCTCCCCACACAGAGCAACAGATTGATCAGAAAATCTGAGCGCTGCTGTACATGGCTCAACAGAATCCCCTCCCTCCATGAACAGCTGCAGCCAGAGCCAGAAAAAAAAACCCCAAAAGCAAAAAATCCTGAACCAGCCAAACAAATGCAATGTTAGAAATGGCAAAGAATATGAAATAAATAATCTCTTTTATGTATTGTATTTCACCCATACTTTTTAAGTACTACCACCCTATCCAAAAAAGATTACTGTAGAGGGAGATGTAGCAGTGGCAATAAGAACTGTAAGATTAAAAAAATCAGTATCGTTTAGGTCATGTAAGAGTTAAAGGAGAAGGGATACTATAAGTGTATGTAGAATAAATAAGCAGAATTGCAAAAAAGCAGCCATTTTATAAAATAAGGGACAAATTGAGAACTGGACAAGAAAACAGACTTTCACTAGACACATAATCTACTTGCAACGGTCATTACAAAAAGATGATGCTGAAGTCAAGAACTAGCAAAACTCAAAGTTGGAATTACAATAAGACTATCCAGAAGAGTAACAAAAGGAAAGCCAAGTGGCAAACTCACATGTGAAAGTAAATTAGAGATGAAGAAAGAGAGGCAGATTACAATTGGCATCTGCTCATTAAGAGTTACTCTACATTGTCAGCTGCATCTGCATCTCATATTACTTACTCTCAAGAAAAAATATACACCACCAAAAAAAAAATCAGTCCCCACCTCACCCAAAACAACACTAGAAATGCCCTGAGTGACTCCATCATGGAGGTTTCTATGTTCTGCATAGTTTCTGGAGCACAGCTTGCTAGCACACCCAAACCCCCCTATGCTGCTCGAAAATATCAAGAACACATTAAAAACCCTGCTCTACAGATAACAGGAAACTGTCTGATGATTTCCAGACTAACCTGAAGAAGCTTTCAACATACATTACATTGTGTTTGAACAGGAGACTGTCTTGCCTTCCCAAGTTAGCACTGCAAACCATCACGCTTACTCCAGCTATGTGACACTCTGCAAAAGCAAAAGCAAGACTAAGGCTGTGGTCTGACAGGTATTTCTGGCTGCAGGTCAGGCATTAAGTGATTTTTCACTGCAAATGGCTGTCGTCACTGCTCTCCCTAACTGAGGTAACCCCAAAGCTCTGCTGGCATAACAGCACAGCAGCCGATCTACACGTCAGCTCTGCCTGAGGGATGGAGGTCACAACCAGAACCAAGCAAAACCACTGTACAGAAAAAGTGTTTGAGCTAATGGAGATGACTTCGTCTTGCCACATCTGTCCAGATGTATACTTGCTTTTGCAGCGCAAGTCAGGTGGGCAACAGTGACGAGGCGTTTCCCATAGGAGGCTTCAAGTTCATTGGCTTTCATGCTGACTGAAATCTAACCATGATTCAGTTGGTTTTTACTCTCCGTACTCCCAGGTCAGGGCTATATAACAGCCAGGGATTCATTTGCCTTTGGAGTGAAAATGTCAAGATTTTGCCTCCACTAAGATTTTACAGCAGTACTGCAAATGGGTGTTAATTATATCGCATGAGGGAGAAAGAGAGAAAAATCACTGTTTTGGTAATGAAGACACTCCTTCTTGGTAATCTCTGGATGCCAGTCTTCAGTTTATTAAGCTTCATTTCCCATTCTCCCATGCAACACACTGAATTCATGCGTCTGAGCACTGGAAATGAACTTTCATGGCAATTAAACCCCATCCCTCCTGCCTATTTATTTTCAATCAAAGGACCTTTCCCAGGAAAGCAGACAGCCTAGTTCCAAGCACGAGTAGAGGAAATTAAAATAAATGCTAGCAAAGATGCAATACTTTTTATGTTATCTGTGATGGCTCCTCGAGGGTATCACAGAGGATGCAAGTATGGAAAGGAAAGCTTTTATGTTCTCACCTGCCCCACGCAGCTAAATGTTAAAAGCTTTTCACCTAAATTTGCTTTTAAAATTGTAAAAAGAAAGTGACACATGGATTTTGAATTCTTTCCGCATCATGGTCCATGTTCTTCCATGTGCTGCAAATTTGGGAAGGGGCTGTAGTGACATGGCTGAAGCAAGAAAAAAGTAAATTCAAACACAATTGGAAGAAAAGAGCGTGAGAAAGTTATCACTCATTTAAGATCTGAAGAGCAAATGAGAACTTGACACTCAAATGATACTGGATAACACTTGAGAAATAAATCAATAAGTCAGGCATTATTTGCCTTTTCCTTTACATATAAAGAATGTTTTTTAATGAAAAATACACAGTAAGCCCCACACATATTTCATGTTCATTTATTGTCGTGGTTAAACCATGACACTTATAAGTTCTCAGCTTCAGATGTTACAATACAATTGGACAAATTTAGCTGTTAGAAGTATTTCCATAGGAAACTACTTAACATGTAAAGTTCTTTTAATTCTTCTGACCTTGCCGTTGTTGTTCGGCATTAGAAGATGTGGTAAGCTAAGGAACGGCCGATGACTTGTCTATCAAGGCAGCTACTCTTTAAAAGTCTGCCCTTCCAATTATTTTATACCATGTTAAATGCAAGAGAGGACAAGGCTGAAATACATATTATGCAAAGAGATGTAGGAGATGACTCACCGGAACAGAACACCTATCCCTATACCCTTGACATTCAATGTGAGTTCCTGGTAGCCATACAAATTTGTTTTCTTGTATTCTCTCTTTGAAATCTCTCTAAAAATCTTAGTTAAGCTGCTGTCTTAATAGACACTAGCAAATATTTTTGTTCCATTTATGAATATCTGTCATAAAACCGCATCACAGCTGAGACTGCTCTTACCAAAATACTTTACAGACAAAAATTTTAAGTACATAAATCACTTCTACCTAGTATGCCTCATTATAAGTCTCCTTAGCTGAAGTTGTGGTTCACTTACAACAAGCCACACACCCAAAAATCAACTTAATAACCACAAAGCAGATGGGGACCTAGTATTACAAAAACTGAGACTGCTCAGCACTTGGCAGCCTACTCTAAATCATACCTGCAATGCTATTTTTCATCTTTTACCACTTACTTACATTTATCTTTGGTCTATCTGGATAGATCACATAAAGGTGGGAGCTAGCATTTAATACACAGCCGCATAAAGACTAGTCATCTGAGTCCCAATCTAGTTGAAACTCCCCAAATAACCTCATGGATAAAATCCCAATGAAGCAGACGTGCGCTATTACAGAGTCCCCTGATGTTGACAAGTCTTATTTTAACTGTTTGAGCAGCTGCAAACACCTACATACTTGTATTTTTAAATGATGCTATTGTGCATACACAAAATAGCAATGGCAGTCCAGAGAAAGAACATAAAGCAGCTGGAGAACAAACTGAATGAACAGAACTAGAGCTCAGTTGATTTGGTTTATAACATAAAAATGATATGTGAAAGAACAACCTGCTACACAATTCTTTTAATAAGGCAGACATAAGCACCAAAGGAAAGCAATGACTTCTTTCCTGACAAATCCCTGATAAAAAATGTCAAATGCTAAAAATGAGCAATATACATATTCTTCTTTTATAAAGATGATACTGAATCAAAAGGGGAATTTTTTAAGACTTGCATCAGTGTCAGGTTAGTTACAGGTTACAAGTGCCTGAATGGATCAGCCATACTGAGGGGTGGGGGGAGAAAAAAAAATTACCACCATCTTTAATTTGTTTGTATATATACAAAACCACCAACAAAAAATATGTCTGAATGTATATACAAATGCTCAGACAGATGATACATGATATCTATCTAATAACAACCAGTGAGGAGACAAACCTTCAGGAAATGAAGCTAATTTTGCTGTTTGTACAGAACAAGCCAGCCAGAGTCATAGAATCGTAGAATCATTTAGATTGGAAAAGACCTTTAAGATCACTGAGTCCAACTGTTAACCTAGCACTGCCACCACTAAACCATGTCCCTAAGCACCACATCTACATGTCTTTTAAATACCTCCAGGGATGGTGACTCCACCACTTCCCTGGGCAGCCTGTTCCAATGCTCAACAACCCTTCTGGTGAAGAAATTTTTCCTAATATCCATTCTAAACCTCCCCTGGCACTCCTCATAAGACTTATGCTCAAGGCCCCTCACCAACTTGGTTGCCCTCCTCTGGACACGCTCCAGCAACTCAACGTCTTTCCTGTAGTGAGGGGCCCAAAACTGAACACAGTACTCGAGGTGCGGCCTCACCAGTGCCGAGTACAGGGGAACAACCACCTCCCTGCTCCTGCTGGCCACACTATTGCTGATGCAGGCCAGGATGCCGTTGGCCTTCTTGGCCACCTGGGCACACTGCTGGCTCATATTCAGCCAGCTGTCAACCAGCACGCCCAGGTCTTTCTCTGCTGGGCAGCTTTCCAGCCACTCTTCCCCAAGCCTGTAGCGCTGCATGGGGTTGTTGTGACCCAAGTGCCGGACCCGGCACTGAGCCTGGTTGAACCTCATACAGTTGGCCTCAGCCCATCGATCCAGCCTGTCCAGATCTCTCTGTAGAGCCTCCCTACCCTCGAGCAGATCAACACTCCCACCCGACTGGGTGTTGTCTGCAAACTTACTGAGGGTGCACTCGATACCCTCATCCACATCATTGATAAAGATATTAAAGAGAACTGGCCCCAGTACTGTGCCCTAGGGAGCACCACTTGTGACCGGACACCAACTGGATTTAACTCCATTCACCACCACTCTTCGGGCCCAGCCATGCAGCCTGTTTTTTACCCAGTGAAGTGTACACCCGTCCAAGCCATGAGCAGCCAGTTTCTCCAGGAGAATGCTGTGGGAAAAGGTGTCAAAGGCTTTACTGAAGTCTAGGTAGACAACATCCACAGCTTTTCCCTTATCCACTAAGCGGGTCACCCGGTCATAGAAGGAGATCAGGTTAGTCAAGCAGGACCTGCCTTTCCTTAACCCATGTCAGGCACATGTCAGGCTGTGCTTATAATGGGCTCCACAAGAAAGCACCCCGAGCCGTGGTCCAGGGAAGGGCTGTACGTGCAGAGGTGCTCCGCACCAGCCTTCCAAGATGGCCTTCTGCTGCAGGTCCGGCTGTGCCGCAGGAGGGCAGCCAGCAGCTCTGGCCGGGGGTTGCTCACCTCCCGCTGCCTGACCCGCTCCCGCCGCGCAGCGCAGGCGGTACTCGGTGTTTGGGGGCAGCTCCTCCGCCACTGCAGGCTGCCACCCAACGTTGCAGGATAAACTAGCGTGAGTTTTCCAGTGCCTTAAAAATTACTTTAAGTCTGTAAAAATGCTTTGTGGCCTTAACAGTTGAGGCAGTGGGTTGAGCAAAGGCAGGCAGCCTGGTACCAGTCACCTCCCCAGCACTTCAGTGTCAATTGTCCTCACTGTCTCAAAGCCCAGAGTCTGCAGGAGCGTTGGCACACAGATGCAGCACCCATTGCCACAACTGTTTCAGTCTCTCAGTCTAGCTCATCTTGTGGTAATCGTTTCAGGAAGACAAATACAAGACAACTTAAGTCAACAATCAGTCTTCTAGTCCTGCATTTTCCATTTTTTGTCCTACTTAAAATAATCTGGCTTTACGGCAGACACCATTGTTCCTTCAATTTACTGTAGCCCAGGACGTGGGTCTCACAAACCTCATCTTTCAGCTGACCTTTTAAAAGCAATCTAGAGGACCACCTCGCAAGAAGACTTCTGAAGGTCAAGGGTGGGACTTGACTTTGTCTTATGACTACATCAGTTGTAGGACAGCCCTACAACTATATTTCTTACCAATCACATGACTGTGTTCAACTTAATACTTCCCCTCTGCGGAAAACTTGATGCAATATACTGACAGTTAAGGGTCTCCACTTGCATATGAAGGGGCTCCATCACATTCACAAGTTTGCTGCATGGGACTGGGTCTGTGTGTGCATGTGCCCACTGTCGGAAACAGATGACAACCCTGCGTTAGGTCTCTGGCACACAATCAGACCTAAGCTTTTTTCAAACTACTCTCCTTGTCCCTGGATGCCTCCTGTGTCTTTAACAGGATGCCCTCTAGTGCGTAAACTGTACATGGACTTTTCCACTTCTGCCCACATCACTGCGTATCAAATGCAAAATCTGTTTAAGGCAGCCTTAGGCAAGGCACGATGCAGTGCCCAGCTCAAGCACTAAGGAAAGGACTAGAAGGGAACTAGCAAAGACAAGGGGGAAAAAATACCTACAAACCAAGAGCACAGAACAAAAATCTAATCTTACTGTTTCCATCTGAATAGCAACCACTAGGAAATGAAAGTGACTCAAATGCAAGTGCATTGGCTTCTAGTTAGTTTTCTGCATGATAAACATCTGCTAAATAGAACCTATAATTTTATCCCCTTCATAAACTAATTTAATGAATCCTTTCTACTAAACTTAAACTGTAACACGCCAAACAGTAATGTTAACAGTCTCTGTAAATAAATATGCAGTTTATTTTGTTCACTACAAATTAAGAACAGAATTCAAACTTCAGATGGTTCCCATCTACTGCCATGCAGTGTTGGCAATCCCCCATAGGGGACCCATATTTTAAGAACAATGTTGAGGACCCGAGTCAGCCAATGTTCATCTTGCTGAACTAAGGCATTCACAGAAAGCAAACACCGTAACCAAATTTGTTTGAACTGGTGTGTATTTTTGGTTTATTATTATTTTATGGTGTTCTCGCATCTCTCATTAATATTAAATTTTATTCCAAACTGACAGCGTAACTTCCTGCAAAAGCAATGGCTACGATGCACAGTACAGAATTACACTCAACTAAAAGGATACTGTGGCATTGTAGATGCACATAATAAACTGTATATCAGATATTTAATGCTTTTCTTACAGTTAGCAAAGCACTTTCTGGTTTATTACTATACTATACTATAATTACTAACTATAAGTATGCTTATTATAAAAAGTATAAGTACATGTTAATAAGTAAACTAATGGCTGACTAAAGCATCTAGGTGATGAAATACCACAGGTCCTTCTGAAAACTTTGCCCTGTAGATTTAATTCCAGTCTGCGTGTTTAAAATACATATCCCAAGTAAACTAACGCTATAAACTGGAACAGAGAAGATACTTTTAATACCAATTTATTTTCACCTTAAAGACCAAAGGCAGATAAAAATCTAAGGAGGGAGGGGGAATGGAAGAGGACAAAGCCCTTACTTAAAAGGCAGGCTCAGGTACGGCTGGCGAGGGCACAGGTATATAGCACTGCTTCCGTATACAAATAAAAATACATCCAGAGATCGGCAGAGCCCATCCTGCACAAGACACATCGCTACCGGCTCCGTCGACGCAATGGGTTTCTGATCCTCACGCGAGGAGGAAGCTTCTGAAGGACTAAGCCCAGGACCCCCACGGCCGCAGCCTGCAGCGCCTGTCACCCGAGGCCCTGCGAGGGGACGTCGGCTCCCCCAGGCACCACCAGCCCCTTCGCTCCTAAAACAAAGGCGTTTGTGAGAAAAGGCTTCATAAAATCTCGTTGCTCCCAGCATCCTTCTCCCTTACACGCTTCTCTGTCACATTAGATTAGAAAAGGAAAAGAAACGCGAAATTAAACAAGCGAGATTTTGGTTGGCAGGCCTTTCGTTATTCATTTACTGTTTATTATTGATTTCTGTGCCCGTGCAGAAGGATCATGTGTGTGCGTGCGTCAGAAAGAGGACGACTGCAATTTACAGAGGGCTGTGTATGTAAGGGAGCTCAACAGCCTGAGAAGCTCTCTGTGGATTCTCTCTGTGCCTGGTTTTTGGATTGTTGGGGGTTTTTTGTAAACTAAGAAAGTCTGCAGTGTTCACCCTGGGCTAAACCACAAACTCCTCTGTGTAGCTCTAAGGGTCCACTGCAAAGATGCAAAGGGGCTGTAACCCGGGGTGGAAGATCTGAGTTCTTGGGTGATCCCCAGCGTGGCAGCTGCCCTCCCGATGAACCAAGCTGGGTCAGCATTTACAGCTACTGAGCCGGCTTACCATAACTGACTGGCAGCTGGTCTCGTTTGTACCAACAAACAAAATGGCCCCTGATGGCCCTGCAGTAAAGCAGAGAGCACAGCGGTACACAAACCCACGCATTTCTGCCTTCCAGTAAGAGGAACTCCACCGTATCTAGGGAAGAACAGATTAGTAATGAAGATATTATAGGATATTTATTTCAAGCCTGTATTACTAGCTCACCTGAGGAAAGTAGCAAATGATGCTGACTAGTCCTGCACATCGCTGACTCTGCACCCCAACTGACAGAGCATTTGTAGAGCTGTGTATTTATAGACCTAGACCCTCAAACACAAGGGGGACAGTACTAATTAATTATTCAGAAACCTAAATAAAACCAATTGCCTAATAAGGATGTTGTTCCATCATCAGTCTTTGCTAGCTTGAATGTGGCCTGCAGAAAAATTGGGAATTTTATTTCTACCTGAGTTTTAGAAGGCAGCAAAATAGTACTTGAAGCACGCAAAATTTTCAGCTGAGTGATTTACTAATTACCGGGTTTAGCTCATATCGTGTAAAATTCATCATATTGTCAGAATGCTTACAATACCCTGTAAAACTGAAAATTTATCTTGCAAATTCAAGAGCTTAAAAATATGTGTGGGAAGATAACTGGTTAAAACTCTTTAAACATAAAAGCACCTGAGAAGCTTCACAGTTTAGGTTTAGACAAGTCAGCTTTTTTAACACATAATACTAACTAAATATCTTTATTTAATGCTGTCTAACCTGCACTGCTATCAGTTCTCAGTTTCTTGATACCTGTGATGTTCCAAACACAAGAAACCAGCGAATGTGCAGACTTATTTCAGATTGCTGGGGGCTGTTTGGGAGTCATTCACGCTAAATACCCTCTTCTACCAGGACCTAATGTCAAAAAACTCTTGGGGCAACGCAGTCATTTCATTAGAGTCAGCAGGAGCTTTGCCGACTGCTTCAAGGAGGCCAGAACTGCAACACAGACTTTCTAAAAATAATTGTGGGAAGTTAAATTCCATTCCTACCTCACAGATGCCAATCTATCAGCTAAGGCTTTAAAATAAAGCAACATCAGCCCTGTACAAGTAACACCCACAAGACCTGGGATGTTCAAAGATTCCCTTCTTCTTTGGTGAGGACAAAAGGCACACGAATAAAATTGTATCTGCTAAAAGTCAGACTGAGTTATACCTTAAGAGTTGTATAAAAACACTTAATATATATCAAAATAAACCCAGCAAATTAGTAAGATTACTTCAACAAAATAAATAATGAGACAGTAACGTGAGAAATAGGATACAGTAGTACCCGAAACAAAGTGAATACTTATTTCACTTTTGAAAGGGAACGAAACTGTTGAATGTGGAGGAAAAAAAATAATAAAAGTAAGTGCAAGAAAAGAGATATTGTGACAGGAGAAAGAGAGACATAATTCAAAGAGCTTAACACATTCAAGACATGGCTGAGTGCAAGATGAAGGGTATATACATAAATCATCTTACTGAAAGAAGTGGCATTTGAAAAAATCAAGCTCAGCATCAAGACAGTTTTAATGAACTGATGAAAGTCCCCAAACTATGCCAGAATACCTCATATTTCAACATTTAATACGCAGACCCAAGCCACTGCACTACTGACAAAGCAGTACTATGTGAAACCTCAGAATTTTAAAGATAACAATAAATTAAGCAATGCAGGTAAATGAAAAATTGGATAAAACGCAAAATAAATAAATCGTGACAGACCAACCAGATGTGTCTCTTTATTAAAAATAGCCAGTTTTCTAGCCACGAAAAATGAGTAGCTCTAAACTGTCTGGATTTCAGTAAAGTATTTGACAGTGCCATAAGAAGTTAGTTAAAACACGAGTAGTGGGGAAGAGAGAGAGGAACGGGCAGAGATGGAGAAACCTGGAGCTTGCCTGGGAGCACTGGGCTATGAGGAGAGCCCATGGAGCTGTCAGCTGAACCTTAATGAATATTTTCATTACCGAAACCAGAAGGGTACAGAAGGCAGCTGGTATGAGCTGCCAGAGAAGCCGGATCAAAGTTAACGGTGCAAAGGGCAAGGGACCACCAAGGGCTTCTGCTTGCAGCTGGTCAGCTGGCGTGACAGGTCCACACCTACCCTATGACCACATACTGCTACGGTCCCCCAAGGAGATACTGACACAAAAAAGGCAATTTTAACCATAGGACTACACAGCAAAGTATTTCCAGTGGAAGGCGAGAAAGATTAATTACGCTGTATAAGGCAGTTAACGAAGCCTCACCTTGGCGTATGATATACAACGCTGGTTACCCAATGACGAAACGGATAGAAAACTGAAAGAGTAGAGTATTACTAGTATGATCAAGGACATCCAGGCGTTTTAGGAAAGCAGGCTACGACAGCCTAACTGACTCAGCCTCACACGGGGAGGACAAGGAGGGAAAATCCCATGTGAGTGCATTGGGAACCAGTCCTCATGGCGGCGGTGCAGTTTCTGAAGGCAAAGGAGGGAGCTGTCACGAGCGCAAACGCATGCAAGCCAGCCATGAACACATCTGGGCTGGAGTAAGAGCGAGGTTTCTAACCATCAGAGTTACCGAGTTCTGGAAAAATCTTTCAGTGCAGTGCTTTACGGGAAGATAATGTAAAATATGACTGAGGACTGGAGTCCGGGACCCAGAGAACCCCGTCCACCTCTCCAGTCCCACACAACCCAGCTCCTACCTACTCCTCACAGGAGGCAGGGGAGCTACACCAGGACGTCAAGGGTGAAAACGCTGGCTCCCGCGGAGCCGCTGACAAAACGCCCTCAGCTGTAACACAGGCAAAATCCTCACTCGCCAGGTCTAGGGAAATCCTGCATCCTGAGCATCTTCAGAAGTCCTGGAGCTAATGAGAGCTCCTCGTGGCTTGTGTTCCCCTGAAGACGACACGGCTTTTGGGGCTGCTGCTAACACAGCTGTCATCAGCACTTTTAAACCATGGACTCTCAACACAGATTTCTGGAGGGAAACCCAGGTCAGGAATATGTAGGACAATATTTACTGCTAAGGAGATTCTCTTGTGCTTGTATCACTCCTCCTTTGCCCTGACCCAACGCGCTGGACAGACGGACACAGGGACCAGAAGGCACTTCTATACCACCCAGCGCAGCACAGTACAGGAGCCTACTCAGAACATTCAGACAAACCCATAAGGTGAAGCGCTATCGAGGAGACACTTCTGGCCCCGAAAAGCAGTAGGTCTGCATCGGTACAGCCCTGCACGAGACCTCCCCAGCTCCTTCTCTCAGCAGGGAGGGCTCATCAGCTCAGGTGCAGCATCCTGCTACTCACAAAGTTGGCTCCTGCTCACTAAGTCGCACTCGGGGACTCTCTGTCCCCTTGTCCCCTGCACAGGCTACGACAGGCCAGCTGCACGCCTTTTCCTAACGGGGTCTGGTTTAACCTTCTCTCCAAAAACTGAGGAAATGACTAGTCTGGCACTCTAAGCTGAGATTTGTGTAAAACATACCAGCTGGGTACGCTGCTATCAAGTTCACTTCGGAATTAAAAATAGCAAGAGAAATTTCCCATGGAAGATCAAGCACGTTAGTGGATCATATAACCTTGCTCCAGACCAAGCCACGCTGTGAACAATTTTCAGTCCTCAGCATAAAACATACAGGCAGTGTCATCAAAACACTTAGTTATGTGAAGATCAACATCTATGGCGCTCTCAGGTTACAAGCATGTTTTCTTGAGAAAGGAATGGCAGCCTTACAAAATAAAACGACGACGATGATAACATTTCTTGTGCTTTAAATCTGATCTCTGTGTGTCTTGCTGCTGAGCACAAGACCTAACATATCAACCTAACAGGCCTGACATTTAATAAGCCAAGTTTATTTCTAGAAAGTGAGCTGGAAATTAAATCTCATGGTTGCAGTTGGCACACAGTACAGAAGAGGAATCTTACAATAACTGCATTTCATTTTTGCCCTATAGCTTTCATCCTTCTAATTGGTATATTTAAGTGCACTTAATCACTTAAGCATTGAATCTACCACAGTGATAAATCTCCAGTTTAGACTCCACAATAATAAATCTTTGTCTTCTCTTAGCAGCTGGCGAGATTTGATTTGGACTTTGAATTTAGGTCTTTTCCTCAGGCTTAACAGTAACAACTTGTTTGTTCTGTCTGCTGAAAGCACGACATCAACTCTGGTCTTTAAATGCATTATCGTTGCTTAAGCTTAGTGTTCTCGGTGTTAAAACCGGTTGCCCTTCTGCAGTGCCCAACTAAGAAACACACAAAAAAATCCAATTAGCCTGTGCTGGGAGTTTACAAAGCAACTTTCACTCATTAGTATTTACACAGCATCACTGGTCTACATGACACTTCACAGACACGAGGACGAGCTGGAGTTTATAACACAATCTTTCAATAGATGCCTCCAGTGCCACAAAGAGCTAATTTAAAAACAGGTGGAAGGGGCCTTCAGACACCCCCTTTAACAGCCAACAGAGGAGTAACATCCCCACAGGCACCTCACAGTCCATCAAATCACAAGAGGGAAAACTGCCTTTGGACTGAAGAGACTGGAGACTCTATCTCCAGTTTAGCTACAGGTTTCCTGCAGTACCTTGGTAAACTATTTAGGCTCTAGTCGTTAAGAGTTCATGCATATTAATTACCTTTGCAGTCAACCCCTGGACCTACGCTTGCAGAGCAAACCATGCCATTAAAGATTTGCAGGATCGGGGTCTCATTTCCCTGTGCCTTAGTTCTCCCTGTACAGTTCAACATAACTCTCATTTGTATTTGACATACCAACAAATGTCTGGAGTAGGGCCTTATTTTGTTAAATATAAAATATCTTCTTAACAACTAGCCTTGTTATAAAAAAGCTGAATCCTGACTTGTTGCGACTGCTGCACTGAAGATTGCATCTTCATCCTTTTCTGACAGTGTTGTTCATTTCTGTCGATTTCAGTCCAGAAGAAACTGCTCGGTCATCCAACTTAAGTCACCGCTTAAGTGGTTTTATTTGCTTTACCACTTGCCAACAAGACAAATAACTCTCCCTTAAGCACAGAGCGTGCCAGCTGACCGAGCTACGCACAGAAACGTTGGACTCCGTGGGGCCGGTGGTCTGGCACATGCACAGAAGTCCTGGCACAGCCGGGGACGACGATCGGAGCCTCCCTGCTTGCACAACGTACCTGCACACCCTCAGCCATCGCTTCCAGCTGGGTGTTGGTTTTGTTTTAAATCTCAGCATGATAGGGTTTTTACTAGTCAGCTCTCCTGTTTATCACGGGCCATTAGATTTCCCTCCCAGTTCCCCCACTATTGAGCTTGGCAATCCTCACCACACTGACAGTCTTAATACCATGATAGCCAAAGCTGCAAAGCCATAGCATCGCTTGCCATAGCAGTTGAGTCCAAACACACACATCTTCAAAAATCTCCTTTAAAAACATACTTCGCATGTGAATTCCTCTGGATTCAGCTTGCAGCCACCCATTTTTGTGAGATTTGTCTCCCCTATATTAAAGGCTACTTTAGTACCTGCTACTTTCTTCCCACCATATAGTTTACAACGTTAGCAATCACCTCTCAACTCTTTGTTTCTATTAAAGTGAGGGCATTGCACGCAGCATGTCTCACAGCCAGGCTGCTTCTTCAGACCACAGATGATTTGGCCCCAATTCTGCCAAGTATAACATATGCATTTTAACTCCAGATAGTTAGGAAGCTCACTATATGTTTGTCAACTAGATTAAAGCTCTTACTCCTTAGCTACCGTCAAGTCGCTTCTGTAGCTTCTCTGTGATTAAAGAGTTCGAGCTTCCTTACGCTAGCAATGTGTTTTTGCTAGACTCTGCATAGTTCCACTCAGAGATGGTCCAGATTTCAGAATCCATGTTAAAACACAGGCATGCCATTCCCCCCAAAATGCGTGTTTTATCCTACATCACCTTCCTAATTCCTGCTACATGTTGCTCTCAAGGCAGGCATCACGCCCTTCTGTGTTTAAATTAACGTAGAGCTTTGGCACAGAATTATGTATTTCTCTCTCTTTTCGGACCTTTAGGCACTGACACTACTTAGCACTTCTTGCATCTTTCACAAATGCAAATTTATGATCTAGATTTTTGCATTTGCTTTGTTTACAAAATAACCACAAAACCAAAGCTATTTTTAATTTTTCCTTGAATTTAGAATAGTAGTATTTTCGTGACCGCTCAGACAAACAGGACCTATGACCTCTGTCAACAATGGGGCTTATGTTCCTTTGGGCTGAATTCATCTGGGTACTCAGTGGCCGCTTTGGGAAAATGCCACTACATATATGCAGTTTTAGGAGCACTTCTGAAGATTTTCATCAGAACACGGAGGACATTAGCCTTCAGTTAGAAGCTGGCAGTACAACTCCGCAGTTGCGTATTAGCCAGTATTACAGTAAGCTCACTCAAGATTTTATCAAATATTATTCTGAAGGCTCTAGCTTAAACATTTCCCCTGAAATACTGGCTGCAAATCTTCTAAAGCTTTTGTAGTACGAAAGTCAATTTCTTAAAGAAGTATTTTCTGAAAACCTTGCATTTGCTACAAACTTCACTCAGTTTCCCACATTTGATGCTGACTGAAAAAATTAAGCTCAATCAAAAAATCAAACTCGTGAAGAAATGCCAAAATCGTAGAAAACAAGTATCATTGTACACTGCGTCCATTGGGAATTGATTTAAGAAGTTTTGTTAGGGCTTTTCCCCCCACGAGAATCCCAAGTTTCATCTATAAAGACTTTTGTCAAAAATAACACACTACTTTCATGCACGTCATATTCTTTCCCATAAAAATTAAAGGGAGAGTTTCCAAGCATACCATGCTGAAAATACACATGCTTAAAATGGTTAAAATCTGTTTTATAATAACCTCTTGAATATTCGCCTATATCCAGGTAAGAACTAATTTTTTTGCAAAACCCAAAAAGGCAGACTGAAGAAACCTTTAACATCCAAACCCTGTCTGGAGGCTCGGGAGCCACTGTGGGTGCTTCATGGTGCTGTAACTGATACAACTGAAGAGGGAGGTTAACAGTAAACAAAACACTGTTTACTTTAATTCCATTAGAACTGCAGAAAATAAGCACAGTACTTAGGAAAGACTTCATTTACATTCTGAGAAATGCAAAAATTAAGACAAGTGATTTGGGGTCAATGGGTAAACTACCCATATATAACTGATTCTGTGAAATCCGTATGCAGAATTAATGCTGACCTTGCCAGAAGTGGTCATGTGTTTAAAATCTTACTTTCAACAGGGAAGTTCATACCAAAAAAAAAATTAAAAAAAAAAATCTACACTTGCAGGGAGTTAAGAGTTTTTCCATCTCCTTTTGGTGGCATCAGAGTTTTGCTCCAGGCTTTCCGTGGACACGCCACCATACTCACTTCTGTAGTCCATGCGGTAGATGCTTACAGGGAAACCCATCACGGCGATGGCAGATGACT
The DNA here is from genome assembly GCF_026419915.1 of Harpia harpyja. Classification (NCBI taxonomy): domain Eukaryota; kingdom Metazoa; phylum Chordata; class Aves; order Accipitriformes; family Accipitridae; genus Harpia; species Harpia harpyja. The sequence continues at coordinate 42,444,811 of NC_068945.1, read as the reverse complement.
TTGAAAGAAGGCCAAGCAACTACCACCAAGACCGCAAACATAAAAGTAACTGTCCTTCAGTTCTTCTCGCAAGAAATAAGCTGTTCACTCATTTTTAATCCATTTGAAGCTCCCTGGCCTTCGTCAGGTCAATGCTTTCCAACCTTCATGATGAACTTCCCGGGCTTAAATTTATGAAGGGGAACAATACCTCCTGACCGCGCTGTCAAGATGCTATCGCAGCAAACACACCACAACGCACACGGTGGCTACAGTGACCGCGCACACCGCGCCGGCACCGGCAGCCCCCGGCACCAGCGTGCTCCCTGGCAGTGCTCCCTGGCCCGGGGAGGACAAACCCCCAGGCATCCAGTCCCCCCAAAAAACCTTCTGCCCTAAGGGTGGTTTATCACCATAGCTCTGCGCACACACAGCTCCAGGTGGCCAAATATCACCAGCAGGAAAAAGGTGACCATTAGTTAAATTTTAATAACAGGTGAATATTTACTGCTGCTACTTGAATTTGAGACCACGGGAATGAAAAGTTACTTATTTCTCACACTGCAACCTACTGGAGCACATTGCACCAGTGCCCGGTATGGGCCTGCAAGGTCAGGAAGCCCAGAAAGGGAGGATCAGAAAGACGAGATGAGCTTCACTGACAGCACCCACCATCCTAAAAGACAGCATAGCCTAAACCCGAGAGGCGTGCTCCATCTCCTCATCTCCCGCAGTATTTCTGCTTATAGAATCACACCCAGCTTTCCTGCATGGTTAAATACCGGGCAGTTTTCATAAAATGAGGGTTCAGTGAGACAGGAGTGGTCCAAGCGCTTTGCTTAGCGAAGCCTGTGCAACACACGCATCAGCGAACGCACCTGAGGTGGACCAGATCACCGTAGCATCTGGCTGCCTAAAAACCTCTCCGGTTTTGTGTCTTCAGAGAGACTCTTGGATGAAGAGAAAACGTTGTTACCCCCAATTGTACAGGGAGCAGAGGAGGCACTTCCAACACGTCTGCTCTGTCCTCCTGCCCACGCATGCACAAACCCCGGCGGTGAGTGAGCGATCTGGTGTTGGCCAGTGCCGCAAGCATCGCTTCACATCAGCCTCCTTCTCCCCCTCTCCAGACGGCTGGCACCGTGCACAGTGTTTCTGGGCTTTATGAGGGACCTATTACATGGTCACAAATCCCCCATTAATTATAACCCTAGGTAATTATTTCAGTGGGAAAATAATAATAATAATAATAATAATAATAATAATAATAATAATAATAATAATAAATGAAGAAAGACACCGTGTTCCTCAAGAACACAACTTTGTCACAGCCACCAGCTCCTCACCAAGGTGACGTGGTTTTCCTCCTCCAGCTGCAGTTCTCCCAGGCTTGCTGACCTCAGGGGCCCAGCAGGACAACGTTACTTGCTTTCTTTCACGCTACGCTGTAGGTTTCTAACCCTCCCTTCTCTAGATGTTCAACTGGTAACAGTATGGGGGCCTGGCTCCAGCGCAGCTGAAGCGGGATGTCCCGCAGAAAGCTACTAATACGCTACAGACACCAACAGAGACAGATTCAACCCAGAGCTCATACCCATATATTTATTATTTACACTGCTAGGAAATCAGTTTTTTTCCGATTTCTCTACCCTCAGCAACCCAAAGGTTTCCTCCTGCCTGCCTCGTCACAAGCCAGTTATTAAATCCATCCTTCTGTTGCGCTTTGAAAGGATAAACAAAATCATCAGAAAGTGTTTAACTTCTGGGACTCTTTCCTTCTTAGGATATGACTAGAAAGCCAAACTGTTATATCAGGAAAAACAAGCAGGGCTGCACATTTTTAGAAGAGGTGTGTCTTAGTTCAGATTAGCGTGGCATTCAGAAATTGTGCAAGTGCCAACATAGGAGGAAAATACAGCATGTTATATAAAATAATCATGTTTATTTTAATTATTTTGGAATAAGATGATAACATCCGCTTCCTCAACTACTCACTCTGTATTTAATATTTTAGCCTGGCATATTAAGTCTTCTCTCTTGCTTCCTGGCTAATGGTATGGTACAGTCAGAACAGTTCAAACACTCCTATTCATAAAGGATTTTATGATTTGATTTGCACATCAAGCTTCAACAAAATGAAAAAAAACCATGAAACACCACAATTGGATTTAACATTAATATTTTTATATGACAGACTAGATTTCCCTTTGATTGCATCACAGCAATGTACTCCACTGCGGATACTGAAATTATGCTCGCCCCAAACTGCGAGGACTTTCAAGCCTGGAAGCCCAATGAAACACACAGGATGACTGACTTGCACCACCAGAGCCACCAAATGCTCGGGGTGTGCACACCTGTACGACGTCAAAAGAGGGGGAAAAAGGGCCCCACACTTCATCTTAAGAAAACTTACCGCTAGAAGTGACCACTGGACTATTTGGCGAGACCATCCGTAATTACTCTGACCGCCGCCGTTGCACAGCCCGCTGCCCGAGCCCTGGCTGAAAACCGATTTAAGGCTGTAGGAACACCAGTGACTCGTATGTCGCCATCTGATTTGAAGACTTTCAGACATGGCAAACCCAAAGGTTCCTTTAGCAGCTGATCCACGTTTTGTTAAAAATTGATGCCTGATTACAACTAAATTGAGTTTGCCCTCTGCTTCCAATCATCAATTCTTATTATTCTTTTCATGATTAAAAGGCCACTTATTCCCCCCCCCCCCATGACAATACCTCCTTACTGTAATCTAATCACCCCCCAAGCAAAATCTCTTATTCTGATGCTTCTCTCCAGCCCTTAAATCATTTTTCCACTATCTTCTCCAGCTCTTCCACTTCCTTTTAAAAATACTGACATCAGGCATGGAAAAACAAAATCACACAGCAGTACGAAGCACCAGTCCCTCTGGTAGGTACTCTCCCTTACATGCCACACTAATCCTTCCTATCACTGTGCACCAGCCCACTGTGGACTCGGGTTAAGGTGTCTGATCTAAATATCTAAAACCCTTTTAATTCACTACTTCGTGAGGTGCCAATCATACCTGGGGAACTGCATTTCTCTTACCAGCTGTCTAAGCCTGCGCCTGGTGGTTCTGAAAACCAGTTTGTTTGACCTCAACTCACCAACAGAACCAGCTTGTTCTGGGAAAATGCCCGGTCATTGTTTTTAATCACCTTATTATTTCTTTATGTCACGCAGAAGGTTTATTAGCAACGTTTATGCTTTTATTTTCACATCACTGAGATAGATATATTTGATTGGTGTCACATCTGGAGCCAGTTGCTGTGGTACTTTATGAGCAACCTTAAACCAATGACAGTATCCTGTTGTGATCGATTGGGGGGGGGGGGAATCCACAATAAATCAGATTGATTTTAATCCATTCACAAAAGCTTTGAAAAACAAAACAAAACAAAACAACCTCGTATTATCGTCAGTGCTGATTTTTTAATAAACCCCATTTAGGAACAGATGATGCATAAAGGCCATATTGTGCCTATTGTTCTCCCCTGGTAACGCATTTTCATCAGGCACTTTGAGACTTACTGGTAATTTCTTTAGTCTTTTTAACCCCCTCAGTGCTTAAAACACACAGCTGTGAAAACCTCTCCCATTTACAGATTTCATACTGTCATTTTACTTGCATTTTGGGACATTTCAACGAAAACCAAGATGACTCAGCTGAAGATGGCTGGAGTAACATTTCAAATGAGAAAGTGCATCACGAATTAGTTCTTTCAAACTCAGGAAGAAACCTGAGGAGATTGATTAGGTCTCAGATGGTTGCCTGCAATTTTTTTCCAGTATTGAAAATGATAATATAAAGCATTCTGACATTTTTGCTTGACAGCCATGGCCTGCAATGTTTATCTGGGACATATGCATTACATAAATTATTAAGAATCAAGCAACAAGAATTATATCCTGTTCTAATCAGCGTGCAGCAATGACAAAAGAAACAGGATACTTGTTCAAAGACATACTGAGAAAATTTGACCAAAATAGTATTTAAAAATAATTTTTAATTGTGTTTACGCTTAAAGTGAAAATTGCGGTATGCTGAATTTTTTTTTTTTTTTTAAATTCCTCTTTGATGCCGGATTTGCCAAAGGCTTATCAAATGAGAACAGGCCAGAAAGAGGGGCGAAAAGCACTCAGATAACATTCAGCTTTCCCAGCAGCAGGGATGCCGCAAGGGTTACATCTCGTCTGCCCCCAAAACAAACAGTCTTCTCCAGCGTGGGGGGAAAAAAGTAAATGATCACAGTAGATAGGAAGGAAAAATAAGCAATTTCAAGATAAAGACATAACTGCCCAATTCAGACTGGCTAACACCACATAAGTTACTGCTGATTCAGTATAGTAGTGGCATAATACCTTAGTGAGTCTTAACAGTTAAAGCAAAGTCCATTGCAACAGTGATAATCTTCCAGCAAACTTTTATGCTCATTATTTATTATCATTCAGAAGAATAAGCCGATATCTAATTTTTATCAGAAACATAATAAAAGTCTTAATCCTGTTAAAAAAATGCTTGAGTATAATGTAAATTGTACAGGAAGAGGTATTAATTCCACTCCGTATACTCCCCAAATACAAGCACACTCCCCATAATAACCAAGGTCCTTTTTTATCCTTCAAAGAAACCAAGAATTTTCCACAAATACAATCTGCCTTTCAAATCCCTCAAATGCACATATGCCACCTGCTCCTAAGAAAGCTCCCAGAGAGAACGAACTGCCCCGCAACTGAAGATGGGTCTGTATTTACATACTTACTCAGCCTACATCCAAGATAAGCCTGTTAGGGAAATGAATTGAGACCAGGCGCATAGGAGATGTAAACCACTCGTGGCTGCTCCTGACTTAGGCTTGTGAATTGAACAAGCCGCACATTTTTGCTCAAGCCCCTGGAATTCTCAGTTATTCTCGAAAGTACAGAAAAAGCAAGACACTGCGGGGCTAAACGGCAGTTTCGCTCTTTACCCGGTAAAACCAGTATAAACAGCTTAAGCCGCTACTTGAAAACCAAACGTGTCATTTTTTTAACTCAAACAGCCTGCGAGTCAAAAATCAGCCTGTTGACTCCTTTAGGGAAAAGCCCAGCGTGAAACACAACTCCAGACAGTTGCAAGCTCTACCGAGCTTCAGCCAGGGGCACGACCACAGTCTCCCCTATATGCTCCTGAAATCATCTTGAACTTCTTTCCCGAAACTCCCAGCATAAAAAGGGGAGACAGAGAAGCTCCTCCAGTGCCAAGTCCCCCCCGGGCAGACCCCTCGTCCCCTTCCCACGGGGGGCGGCTCCGCCGCCCCCCGTGGGAAGGGGACGAGGGGTCTGCCCGCGGAGAAGAGCACCGGGGAAGGGGGGGGGGGGGGACGACGATGACGGCACCCTACCTGTGGTTAAATTATCATTGATCTTCAAGGGCACCCTTAAGATGTAGACCAGGAAGAGCATGATGAAGAACCACAGCGTCCAGAGATAAGTCCAGGACCAGACGATGCAAGATTTCAGCTGTTCCAAAAAGCCCGTCCCAGCTTCAGCCATGTTTTTGGAGGGGGGGGGGGGGGGGGGAAGGCAAAACACACAACCCAAACCCTGCTCTCTGCTGCCACAAGCTCTCAGCGTGTATTTGCGGGATGATTCACGCCTCCCGGGTCGGCTCTCCCCTTCCCGGCTCCCCCACTGCACCGCCCGCCGCGGGGCGCGGCTCGGCGCGGCTCGGCCCGGCTCGGCCCCCCCCCGTCCCGCTCCTGCTTTGGAGCCCAGAAACGCCGGCCGGCGGTCCCCAAACCCGGGGAGGAGCGGGTGAGGACGGGGGAACGGCGGGGCCGTGCTGCGGTGGCAGCTCCGGACCTGCCCCCAGCCGGGCTCGGCCCCCCCCCCCCCCCCGCCGGCAGCAGCTGCATGATGAAACGCGGGGAAACACCGAGAGGGCTGCGGGGGGGGGGGGGGGAGAAAAAAGGCAAAAAACCGCCGCGCAATTCCTTTCACGTCTTTACGGTTTTGAACAAGAATTTCAGGCGGTGTTTTCACCACGCAACGGGACTTTTAAGCCTAAAAAGGGCTCACGCAGGGTGTTGGGGTTTTTTTGCAGTTTACTCGCCTAAAGCGTCTTGCTAGGATAATACCACGGGCGTAAAGCTACGAATTTTTGTGCGTATTTCTGTGGACAATGCCCAGCAGAGTCCTGAAGTGTAAAACTTCCCGCCCCCCCCCCCCCCGGAAGATACTACATGGCCCAAGAAATACATGTGTCTCATTAAAATAGTGTCGGTAAAGCATAATCCTCATAAAATTGTACTTTTGTGAAATACATTTTTCTTCTTCCGTTACTCGATGAGGTGTTTCTTGGTGAAACAGGATTTGTCAACAGAATGTGACAAAAATTCAGAGGTCAGTTAACAGAACCGATCCCTGCTTTTTTTGATGTTACGCAGGTTACATTCACGTAGACACACACCGAATATTGCAATTTGTTTGGATCTCTCTCCTGTGTTTCCACAATCTGTATCGAGGGGGATAATACTTCCCAGCATTTTAAGAAACAGGTAGTATTTCCTGAGCAGTACCAAAAGGACAAAAAATCCAGGAGAATTTTTCCAACTGGTAATAGCCACTCTGTCCTGGGATTTTCTAGTCTGCCAATGAAAAAGTCATCATGGAGAAAAACATAGCAGCTTTCCCAGAATGTTTACAACACCTAAAGACATTAAACCAAAATAAATCTGTAGTTGTACAAACTGATACCTTCTCACGGTAGCAAAGGCACCATGTTTGTTCTTCCAGATTATGCTATGGGACTTGAAGGTGGATGGGGAACACTGGCTGTGTCTGGAGCATTCGATGGTGACAGGATCTTCTGATTAAGGGTGCAAGACTGGCAGAAGTTTTTCCTGCTAATAAATCACAAAACTTTTAAAATTAGAAGATACAGATTAACAACAAAAAGGTCATTTATAGTTTAATTACATACCAAAGAAAACCACATTTCAAATATTTCGGCTTCCCCTTCCAGTTATAAAGGCAAGAAATACTTAACACATAAGTCACGTCTGAAAAAAGTCAATATTATTCCATCATGCAGTTATTTATAAATCAAAATACTCACCTCATGTTCCCTTATGTATTAGTAAAAAATGCAAAACACTAAGCAATTGTTTCATTTTCATAAATTTTCCTCTACATATTTTAATTTTCAGAATATTATTGCTTGTATTATAAAACTAACTATGATCAATTCCTTTTATGTATGAAAGACAGAGGTGGTTTTTGGGGCTTTTAAATTTTTTTTTTTATAAATAACTTTTCATTCTATTAGCTGTCCTTTATTGAAGGACGGGAGTGGACTGTGTTGGTTTCTTCAGCTGTGCTTTCTTTGTAGCCCCTGTATTACTAGAAGATCAAAATGCTGTGAACTGTGCCCGTTTAAAGCACAGTTATTAACTTTATGCTTGTCTTCCTTTAAGCACCACTGTTTCTTCTTCCCCTGGAATTACAGCAGTTATTAATATTTTGCAGTAATTGTATGCACTTCACTCCTGGATCTCCAATGGTTTTACAGTGACCATAAAGTATTTAAAAACCAAGCTGCCAGTGGAGTCCAGCTCTTCAGGCTCCCAGTAGCACACTCCAATGGATTTCCCATCGGCTGCTACACACAAAAGTTAAGAAGAAAAAGAAAAAGAGAAAGGAAAAGAGAAAGGAAAAGAGAAAGGAAAAGAGAAAGGAAAAGAGAAAGGAAAAGAGAAAGGAAAAGAGAAAGGAAAAGAGAAAGGAAAAGAGAAAGAAGGAAAAGAAAAAGGAAAAGAGAAAGAAAAAGAAAAAGGAAAAGAAAAAGAAAAAGAGAAAGAAAAAGAGAAAGAAAAAAAAGAAAAAGAAGAAAAAGGAGAAAAAGGAGAAGAAAAAGAAAAAGCATGTGTCCAAACCCAAATGTTTGCATGAGGTGAAGAGCAATTACCCATTATGATATCTTGACTCATGACTAGCTTGGTGCACTCATATGACAAATTACATTCCTGTTGTCCCTGTTAAAGAAGCACCTAAGCTGACATTCAAGACAAGTTCACAGTTCAGGCTCTGTTTAACACAAATTATCTCTCCTCTTTCAATTCTGTTCCAAAGGAGTGCCAAGTATTAATGCAAAGCCTTAAAACATGCATTTGCTAAGTCAAGACATAACAGAATACAGCTGAAGTGATCATTGGACAAAAATTATTTTGAAAAGAGTCTTTTACCTTTCTGTTAAGATTTTCCACTCAATTATCTCACTCATTTAAGTGTTTTCTCACACAACCCCGCAGGTACCCCCAGTTCCTACCTCAAAATAATACCTGTAAGTGCGAACACTACTAATTTGTTTGCCATAAACTGAGTCCAGGGATCCTAGTTTCTCATATGACTGTTGATGACTTTGCTAAATGAAATCAGGAAGTAGAAGCGATGACAGTTACTAAATATGAGGTACAGTGAAATTACTGTTTTTTTCCAGAAGAAATGCATGCTCTTGAACTTGGGTCCTGGCAAGTAAGAAAGAATAGATGGGACCACTATGCAGCAAAAGTCTAGTTTGAATACTCTGCCCACCCGATATTTTTATGGGTCAAGATCTAAAGTACTGGGGTTTTTAATGTTGGTTTGGGTTTTTTTTTTAATAAACCTTAAAATATCTTCCGTCTGAACATTTCAGAGATCAATTACTTTTTCTAGGCCCACAATGTACAATCCCCTTGGAGCCCAGCTATAAAATAGGATTGCATCAGGTTTCTTGGCAGCCGAGAGATGGCCAGGCACGTTTGTCGAGGACGTTCAGAAAGGGCACGAACAAAACCCACATCGGCTCCAGACATCTGTGAGCGCCGGGCAACGTTGTCAGCTTGGTTCAAAGGAGCCAGACATCCCCCTGCCCTTCAGCTGATGCCTGGTTAGTAATTGAATCCAGCTAAGCAGTGTTATGCCCAACACCTTTTAATCTAGATACATATTAAACAACAATATATATATGTATGCATGCATGCATATATCTACATGTCTATCTATAATACACATAAATACATATGCATATAATGCACCTATTAAACATATCAGATGCATCATAAACAATATCAGGGATGAACTGGAGATGGCAGTCTAAACTGAAATCAGTGATGGTGAAAGCGTGCCAACGGGAGTGAAAGCACTGGAGTAGAGTTCATGGGATCCCATACCCAGCACTTTTCAGACATACCAACGTCTGAATAAAATGGCTTAAACACATGAAAATCTGTTTTCAGCTAAAGCACATGGTCCTCAGTCACAGTCTGGAGAACTGAAAATATGCTAAGAAAGACTGAAATAAAAATTCACGCTTAATTTACAATTTAATCAATGTATTTTCATTAAAACAAAGATATTTCAAAAGTATGCAACTACAGACTTCTGAACAGTGTGCCCAGGCTGAAGTTTCTGTTCTCCATCTTGAAAGTGAGATATTACGGTATTATAGCAATAGCCTTCAACTTACAGGAAGACAGTAATATTTAAAAATATGCTACCATTACTAATGAGGAAAAGTCAAATAAACATTCACATGCCTCGAGTATCACTTGTCAAAAAGCTTAAAAAAATTGCCTTCCTTATTACTTCCAAGGCAGTATGAAGGTGGGAACACGGGGATGAAGCTCTGCCTGTTTGATCAGTTCAGAAAGCATGGGAGCCGAGTTTGAGGGAGCTGCATCTTCAGATTCCCAGAGACCTGCTTAAACCGAAGAAGGATGGAGGAAAAAAATGAGAAGGCAAACTCCCCTAACCCACAGGGTTGTCCATGGCCATGGGGACTCTGCCAGAAAACAGGGTGACATAGAACACGTCTGGGCTGTTGTAGGGGAGGGAGGAAAGACTGCCTGAAAGTCGTTTTAAGATCTTTACTGACAAGAAAATCAACCAACAAGCTGTCTTAATTGCAAGAGAAGTCACAAAAACTGAGTTAGAACTGGCTCAGTTAAGAATCAGATGTCAATGCAAAGACGGGCCAAAGAAAGGTGTTACCAAATAGTTGGTGCAAATCAGAGCACTGTTTCAGTATTTTCAGGTAGTGTTCAAAATAAATCTTAACCAGAAAAAAAAAGGAAACCCCAAACAACCCCAAACCTGCTTTCTTCTTTTGCTTTTTTGCCTAACAAATGACTTTTCTCCCTAAAAATGGAATTTTTAAAAGGGAATTCCACCCTGACCATCAGCACACTTAGGCGTCAGTGTGGGGCAGAGGGGCCCATCCCAAACACACACATTTGCTAAAGTATACTGAATTTTTTTTTTTTAAATCTATGGAAATTTCCCCCAGTAACACTTATATATTTTGATGAAGTAGGTGGACACACACATTCATTGAGGCATTTTATGATGATCCTTTATAAAAATCAGGTGGTGGACCAAGACACATCAGTACAAGACAGTACATGCTTAGGATTCATCAGGGACTCATGCGAGCTGCAAGGTTGGCCCCTGGTCAAAAAAGAGCTCTCGGCAAGTCAGAGTCTGACATCTGTATCCACACACGTTCTGTACATCATGGGAGGCAAACAAGGCTGTGGGAGAAACGGGGAGGCAGAGACAGATGGCAAAAAGCCCGGAGGGAACCAGCGCTGGTTTCTCCGTCCCCTATTTAGGTTAAGGAAAAGTACAAGAGCTCAACTCCCCACATCCATGCCTCGGACTGAAGCCAAACAGTAACTCTGCTTTTTTTTTTTTTAAGGAGAGGCATTTGTGGGTGCAGGAGATGTCTAGTATCTTGTCCTTTTTCTTCTTAAGAAAAAAGATGTTGAGAGTGGTCTTTAATTTGCTGAGCGTTGATACTATATTTAATAAACAAACCTTTTTAAGAGAGAAAAAGGTCTCAACTCCTCTCCTCAGAAGTCTGCAATTAGCAGAGCATAGTTTATTTTTCCCCTATCATTTGTCAACACGGCATCTTTACCAGCTACGTATCAGTAGAAACACAGAAATCCACTGACAGTTACATTTTACTTAATCTCCAGAAATTCAGATGAGGAAATCGAGCAGTCACAGTGCTGGGTCACATACAGATAATTATTGCTGCTTAAGGCTGGCAACTATTCCGGAGGATAAGAACCGCTCTGACTGTAGGCAGATGGGGATGGAGCAAGCAGCACATCCTCTGCCATGGAAGCAGGTAGCATCCAAATGGCACACAATTTCCTTATATCACAGCTACATCTGGCTCCGGAGCCAAATCTTGTTAAACCCTTGCAAAATCAAGTACCAAAATATCCTTTTGCCTTGCCTGACGCAATTCTTTCCTCCTTGGCCTGCTTGTCTCGCCTTTTCACATCCATCCAGTACATCGTTGCTGAGAAAACCTCTCCCTGCAGACTGTGGAGCCCCCATCTTCTTTCCCTCTCCACAGATGAAGGTCTCCATGAGCCCTTGTCTTTAAATTCGGGCTACAGAACAATTGCCTGTCTTACATGTCAGCTTCATCATACCCTGCTTTCTTCCCTCCTTTGCTGCTCTTCAGTCTGTTTTGCTTGATCTATATTCTTGCTGGTTCACGGCATTCTCTCTTCTGCACCCGGCAGTTGCTCTTCACATCCAAATTCCTCTGTGACAGCATCCTTTCATTCAGTCCATCCTGCCTCCTCCTTTAGTAATGATGCAATCACTATCCCAAATTACAGTTACCTCACTATATTTAGGTTGTAATATTGTGGAAAAAGCAGGAACATATTTTGCTGATGTGTAGCGAGAAAATGTACCCCAGAATCTCTGCCTAAACAGAAAGCCTTGTTGATAACCCTGATGTAGTCCATTAAGGAGAAAGAGAGTTCTGGAAAGGAAAAACCACAATGGCCATTTCTTGAGTAAAAGTGGCCTGGCTGCAAAAGTGACATTTCAGAGCAAGCCTGGCCTGAAACTTAAGCTAATCCACGGTCTAAATGCCCATGAAGCAGCACAGTAACCCCATGGGCAATGTTCCTCACTTCCGAGGTGGCTGGGGAACGCAGCCCTCGTCTGTAAAACATTTCTTGTTTGTTCAGTTGGCAGGAGCTGACAGACTCTGCAGCCTGGCTCAGCCCCTGCGTGGGCAGGTGGTGGGTCCAGGAAAGAGAGAATGAAGCTTGCCACTGGTACGGGCACCCGGGTTGCCCAACGTCCTGAAACAAAGTTCAGCGTTAATTGTTGGTGCCAACTTCATGCCTTGCGTTGAAGTGGGATGCTCACATTTGTTACCTGAACCATGTTTCAAGAAGAAATTTCATAGATTTCCAGTAGGCCTTCCTTCCCCTCTTAGTATTAATCTGAATAGCTTATTAATGTTAATCTCAATAGTTCATATCTCTTTTCTTCTACATTATTCAAATTGTGCTCTTCAGCCAAACTCAGACCTAGGTGAATTCTACATTATAGATATGCTTTTATATAACATTTTTGTATTTCTGCCTCCTTCTGATTGTGAAGAACACAGAAGAGTAAGGCGATGGACTCCCATCTGGTCTGAGAAGATTATCTTCCTTCTCACGCCTGCTAGTGTTGGTAAGCCCAAAGTAAAATTACTTTACCCGTCATAAGCTAGCTTATATCCCACTTATTATCTCTTATCATACAGCTCTGAATTTACTGCACAGCTGAGCAAAACTGGACAGCCTTAGCCGAGACTGTTGTACACGCAGGGGCGAGGTGGGTGCCTGCAGCCCCAGGAAACACCGTGCGTTTCTCACATACCCCACCCGCTTGTTGAGAACAAGGTGTGTTTGTACTCAAGCGCCAGTTGATACCTGCACTCCCATTATTCAGTACAAATCCCTGGCCCCATTTACTATCTATTATTGAAATCCTGCTATAGATACAGTACTATTCATTCCCCGATGGCTTCTTTCATGACGCTTGCCACTATAGTACCAAGTACTTCACATGAACTTCTTCCATAATCTCTTTTGCAGACAGAAGGCTGTGATGGAGAAGGAATAACACTAAATATAGTCACTAATACGGGATCTTGTGCATCGCTTAATACTCATGACATCATACTTGCTGAACTCCAGCCTGACATCAGTTTGAAACAGCAAGTGATTCTGCAAATCTGGGCTTCTCTGGGCTTGCACGCTCCAAGGTGAGACACATGAGCAGACCCATAGCAAAGGAGGATTTTAAGGAGCATTAAATGGAAACAAAACTCTCCTAAATCCCAGCAGCTGCTGCTGTGTGGGGAAAGGGGTGGTGGCTCTGCAGCTGTAGGCTGAGCAGAGTGCTGCAGCGGCTGGGAGGAGGCACCAAGGTCAGGGCAGCAGGCTCAGCTCTGGCACCAAACCGCTTTGCAATGGCTCTGAATACATAAACAGAGCATAGTAGTACTTACACCGGAGCTTTATGCAGGTACAGACTTGTGAGACGTCAGTATCTCTGTAAAGCTCTTTCTCTCACTCGTTCTCCTTGCCGAACGGCGATCACACAAGGGCGGCTTGCGCTGCCCTCCCTCCCGCGATCAGTGCGACAGAGGTGACTTGCCCAGCATCAGAGTGCTCTGCGCACCCGTGAGAGTTCAGTTCCTTCCCTTCTCAATATACCCTGCCCTTTCCCACACTGTCCCTTAGAAACAGGACTTGTTTTATTCCTGCTTCTGCTATTTAGCCATTTTCAGAAAGGAAGGGAAGACTTTCTTCTGCTTACCCCATTGCTTTTACTAGAGATATTTGGGTATTTTTCTTGCCTTCCCAGCCCCCAGAAAATTAGCTGTTAGGCCTTCTCCTTCCTGAGATATAGACTGTTCCCAAAGCCTTTATCTTTTCTATTTTGCACTTCTATCTTCTGTGCTCAGGACATTTTAAATCCTTAGGAACCCCCCTCCTACAGGCCAGCCCGTCTGCTCTGGCTAATTAGTTTTAATGGCATACCTTCCCCTCTGCTGCTCCAGCAGGAATTCTTCTGTCCCATCTGGGTTCCAGACAAACACACATCTGATGAATCCTCATTTACATTTGACTCCAGCATCAGCTGGCTTCACTTTCTGTTTAGAGACAATCAGCGCAGATAAAGAAGCCAGTTTGTCTTCATCCTGCTGACTGAATCAGTTGCTCTGCACGGCAGCAGGGAAGAAGGACAAGATGAAAACCCTCGTGGGTAAGCAGGGAGCTTCACCTATACACTTCCATTCGTTCCCCTCAGCATTTCCTAGCCTTGCTGGCAGGCACAAATAGCCATACTGAAGGGTTTTTTCCTTACGATTTCATCAACAGACTACGAGAGGTTCTGAGCAAAGGACATAGTAATGGTTGCTGCTCCCATGTTTTCGTCGTTGATTGTGGGATTGCCAAGGTTGCATCTGCTACCACCCTGTTTCTCAACCTTGTCATCACCTGTGTTTTGACACCAGGTACTGGGTTACCACACTGTGTCAGCAGCTACAATTTGGGTAGCAACTTTACTATGTCTGGAAGGATATTATCAGGAGGGTGAAGTATCAGGTAGCTGGGTTTATTCTTTGGGAAATTACGTACTGGCACTCTCTACCTTCTTCATTTACATTCAGGTAGAGTAATTGGTGACACCAACTGCTGGTAGGACTGCAAGGCCCATAGTATCCAGCTGAAAGAGCTAAGGAGAGGTAGACAAGTTCTTAAATGGAAGATGATGGCTCACTAAGTTTAGTAATGAACTGGGACAGGACACATACTCATTACTGACTTTAACAGATTCTTTTGCACCCAGAGAATCAGCTATGTAGCAGCATCTGCCTTTGCCTTGCAGCAAAGCCCTGGCATAGGAGCAGCATTTCAGTTCTTCATGAGCATATGGCATTTACTTTCTTAGTCTAGTCTTCTGCAGTTCTGAGCTGGCTCCTGGCATCTGTGACAGCTAAAGGACTCTTCACACTCACAACATACCTACAGGAACTTTAAATAGGCTCTTGAATAAGACAGGTATTTCTGATACTCTGTGAGAAGTTCTGGTTAGCTTGGTGGGAGATACTACCTATCCCCACACACAGAACTGTTGGGACACATGGAAAACGCTTGCATGGACGTTACACCAGCTTCCATCCAGTCTTCACGGGTGCACGGCATGAGAGGTGAGACGCGCTTCAGTGCTTCTGAAAACAGGACCAAGTTCTCCTCCCGGACCCCTAGCTTAGGCTGCCTTGTCAACTCTGACTGATCATTGATTCCTTTTCCTTCACAGAAAAAAGGTAGGGAAAAAAAAAAGCATATTATGTCCTCCCTAGCAGAAGAGAGGGCGGCGCATTTCACCTCCTCAGTTTTGACTGACACCAATGCCTACAAGGTACTGCTGAACAAACTGCCTGCTGTTGGCAGAAATATCCCAGATAACAAGGACCCTGCTCATCACCCTGGATGAGTCCACAGCAGCACTTGACTCTTCATTCCAGGATGCTCTTAGCTCAGAATCCATTTGCTGGCTGGTCCACATCATTAGGATACGGAAAAGTCTCATTTTTGTACACTCCCAGTGCCTCCTTTGTCAGTAGAGAAGGATAACATCAGGCACACATACCTATCAGTGGTTGGTTGGGTTATTTTTCCCTCCTTAATTTAGCATGGGCTTTAAAATTATAACAGAAATTTTCTACTTACTGATGAAGACAATACTAGAGAATATTATAGCAAAAGGAAATCTAAGTACTCTGTTGATATCAAGATAGCCTGCAATATCACACGGACCGAAACAAACAATATGCAGAGAAAAACAAGCTTCTCAAAATGAACAGAAACCAAAAAGCAGGATGTGGAGAAATGACTTGAAGTATCAGATTTCATGTAGAAATTAGAGTTGCTGGATTCAGTCTTTAGCCTAAAAGCTACACTGTCTGGAGACACTCTTCAAATACATAAAATGTGTTGCAAAGAAAATGGGAACAAGCTGTTCTGTATGCCCACAGCTAAGATAAAAAGAGGTTAAGATCCAGCAAGGAAGATTTAACTTTTTCTAGAATCTACCTTAATACTACTAATACCAAAGCCCTAAAAGAACTTGGAGAGGAAGGATAATCTTTAACATTAACAATTTCTTTCAGAGCAGACAAGTCTCTGTCCTGCCACATACAGGCAAGATGCAGCTGATCCTGCCACACTGTCAAATAAAAAGCAAGATGAGCTTTTGCTTTCCATTCAAGGATTTCAAGATTTTTAACACTACTATTATTCAGAAATCCTCCAGTCAAGTATCTGAACTTTGGAGTCTTTAACCACCACTGGTTTTTGGCCAATCACGTTTTGCTACCTCATGTTCCTATTTTTACAATGAAGTGAAAGACTTGCAAAGCTTACCGGTTTTACGGCACCTGAAAGCTGGTTTAACAATGCAGCGTCACGTAAAAGGAAAGGAAGCAAGCAGATTTTTCTTCCTGCTACTTAGTTTAAAACTGCTAGTGGCTCTTGAAAGCTCAGATTTCTACTCCAGTTGCTTGTGCAGCTATTAACCTTAAGTGTCACAGCAAAAAAAAAAATCTGTTCACCTTTTGAATATTGATTTATTTTGTAATTAACTTACTCCTTTTCCAAACCTCTTCCCCTAATTACCAAATTATGTGGAAGTTATTACTGCACAGTTAGACCAACAGACAGGAGAAAGAGGTGCTAGCTCACCATACAAATGGCAGGTTATTAACAAAAGGGCCACAGAGGCACTTGGGGCAGCATCCTCAGGAGTTTTCACTGGGTTAAGACCGACTCTGCTGGGATGGGAAGAACAGCTCCAGCAATACTGGAAGCACGCCGTTGCCATTTACCAGGCACAGGTTCAGGAACAGCACGTGTACCCAGACAGGCGGGCGGCAGAGGCTGTAGCTCACAGGCAGCGTGTACCGAAGACTTCTGTTGTGAGCGCTCTGCCAGCCTCCAGCAGATCTACGCTGCTGGAACGTGACTTTAACTTAACCGACCCCTTCCTCAGGGCTGCAGCATCGGGCTCCCACGCTCCAGGCCGAACAGGACACTTGGTGGAGTCGAAACACATGGCACCTTTCTTCTTTAAGGAAAATCATAACAGATCACATTCTCATACCTCTTATAATCTGACACATCCTGCGTTGTAACTGGATGTACTGCCTTACCTGGGAAAAGGCAGCATGACGGCATCCCAAACCCCAGGGCCGGTATTTGGGCCCCTTGCTGCATGATTGGCCCTTCTGGCACCTTCACAGCACAGCAAGAATTTGAGCATTTCTGCCTTTGGGCACCTAACTTTTAGTACCCAGCTTCTGCAACAGATGCCCAGTTTGAGACAATACATACCACCATCCAGTACCCAAGAAAGCCAGCACACTGGGCAGGGAGGCAGCTCAAGCAGGCGGAAGGAAAACATTTTAAAGCCGCTGCAGCCCAAGAGAGAGAAAGGTAAGTAGTTCTTCCTGCACTCAAAAGCTTCTGGCTGTGATTTTTCAGTTAGGTTCATAAACACTTTATTTGCAAAAGAGGAGACTGCCTGGTTTTCTTTCAGCCAATTATAAGAACATTTGCCCTAGGAAGACTGAGTCCCTTTACCTCATGGGACTAAAACTCTCTTCTCTGCATCTGAGGAAAGCAGCCTAGGTTCCAGATGTACCACAGGAGGTAACTTTTTCCTTAGCAGGCTGTTGCACCGTAATTGGCAAACCCCCGAGGACATTTTTACTTGCTAAGAAAGAGATTGTGAGCTTGTTTTCTGAACCCTTCCTCACAACACTGCTTGTCTTGCATTCGTAGTGTTGTGTCAAAGCTGTAGCTCAGCCTTCTCCATTCTCACTCCTAAGTAATTTCTGAAATAACCTTGAAGGGTAACTCAAACTTTGAATTGCACACTGGGAAACTACTTATTAAAGGAAGTACTCTCAATTCTTTCACTGATTCCTACAGTAGCTGTACTCAGTATACACTTGACATTGAAAGATATTAAGCACATTTAAATACAAAACTGAGTATTTACTACAAGTCATTATTAGCATGTGGTGGTGTCCCCCCAAACCAATCAACCAAATACTACTTTAGTGGGCACATTTACAACCCTGTAAGCTGGAAGTTGTTTCAGATCTGAAATTATTTCAAACTACAGCTAGCCAACCAAAAGTCCCTACATGGTCCTCTTGACTTATGAGGAATAAACCTAACAGACTTGCCCCTGCACAACTATTGATTTGCAAAGAAAAGAGTCTAAACATGTTTACAGAATATATCCTTTAAGGCAACGATTACTGCTCTTATCCTCTCTTGTGATGAGCACGTGGATAATATCATGCTGAGCAATACCTGTTACAAGGTAAGCCATAGTAGCAGAGGAAAATATTGCCAATAAGCAAACCTACCAAGTATTAAGCATTCATTTTCACAGAAGGAATAAAGTACATATTCACAGTTCCTTTCCTTTAGCTGTGGAAAAAAATTGATTTTGTTTAAATCTGATGCAAATTTTACCCTTTCAAAAAAAAAAAAGTTCAGAGTTGACACTGTCACACAAAAATTGACACTTCAAGGTTATGAACAAACTAATTTTAATCTAAACCTAGTTTACAGTTGCATCAGAGGAAGAACAGTTTCAGTCTTTCCAGTAAACGAATGCAACAGAAGCTATGCCCATGTCAGCAAGTAATTCAGTACGATAGGGGTGAATCCATAGCATCAAACAGTTGGTGTTCAACATCCATACCTACAGTATGTACAGTGTGGAAATCTGAAGGCCAGGTTTAGTCTGATCCTCCAGACAACCTCAGCGCATTGGTGGTTTCAAGCTGTCTGAAGGGAACCACTGCTGTGGACTCACATCACCATTAGGAGCTGGAGGGCATCTGCTGCACACCCAGCACAAACCCCAGTTCCCAGGTCAGAGTTCTCCAAAAGAAAGTGAACTCAAGAGCACCAGAACTGCTTTGTCAGCCAAACCAGCATGTGGCAAGTGGGGATGAGAGAGGGATTTACTCCCAAGCTGCACAGACTACATCACTGCCATAGATGCAGCTAGAGTCATCCCCTAAAGATAACACATCTATTAGGCCGTTCAGTCTCACACAAAACTTTTAACCCTGGGCTGAATGATCATTTACTAATGAACTGCATTGCAGTGTTCCCAACTGAACCAGCCGGCAGAATTGTTATCAGCATGTAGAGCATAAGAAGCAGTAGTAATGTAAGCAAAATTGCAATGATTTTGAAGTTTCATTCTACCTGCAGTATGAATTTTAAGGCAGACTTACAAAAAAGGGGCTACTCAGGAGAACCTGGAAGCAGAATTGCCACTCCTGTTGCAGATGTTCAGAAAGAACAATTCCTTAATTGCAGAAGTTAAAAATTCCTTCGTATAAAGGGGTGCTAAGATGCATAAGATGTAACACACTTCATAAATGCAAGCATTTTACAACTCCATATTACAAGCCATAATGTCTAGTACATCAACATTCCACAATACAAAGCTTGTCTTTATATTTAAAAATAGAATATAAACAAATAGTAATTCACATTAAGACAATTGCCACAGCAAAATTTCTCTAAGAAAGTGCTTTACCTACACAAAATACCCTAAAGCCTACCAAGCAAGCTCTAAAGTTCTCCAATTTAAAAGGGGTAGAAACAAAAACATGCAAGTGACATCCAAAATTGAGAGAAATCAAGAACTCCAAATGTGCCATGTGCCTCAGCTGACACTCAGGTCGGCTTCATCTAGGGAGTCGTTACCCCTAAATATGATACAGCATACCACTTTGAAAAAGTAACAGAATAGTTGATTTACTTATAAATTGCTTTATTGAAGCTATAACTTAATAAATTTGATGTTCAAGGTGTAAAATTCTCACAGACTAAAAAATTAACACAACAGGAAAAAATATAAGTAATACAAATCTACTTATGTCACCCCACTGGTAGACTTGAACCTGTAGGGTGGTATTCTTTGAAGATAAGGAATTAAGACTATCACAGGACTGAATAAACAGAGAGGGAAACACAGTAATAGAGTACTTCACAGTAAAATACCTCTTTATTAGGAATATATTTAAAACTAGCTTTTTATTTCAGGTAAGAAAAATAGCATTCTGACTTTTAGCCAGCGCTGATTCCGGTCACATGCAATATTCTAACAGCTAGAAAAGTTATTTGCACCGTTGTTGCCCATTAACAGTTCTCCTAACTGTCCATTCACTGCCTTTTATTTTTAGCTTGTTCTTAAATATGTTGAAGAAATTCTTCAAACAAGGTTTGTATTGACATCTTAGTCAAGACTGACAGACTGACTTGACAGTGACTCAGCATCTGTTATTAGCTCACATACAGCTTTTATAAGCCACCTTTTAAAGAACAACATGGTTCAATAGCTGATCTACAAAGACAATTAAGAGGGCAATTCTCCAGGAAGACTGTGGTAGAACAAATCCCACTCTTCTACTATACAGTTTAGTACTGTAAAGTAGCAGCCGTTTCAAGAACTTCAGTTAATTCTATACCCCTTTATAAAGAGAGCACTGAAGAACAGAATATAGGGGTATTGCTACTACAATTGAAACAGTAAACTACTTTGTGTGTACATTTTTATACTCAGTACGAGTCTAGACTCTTTCTCTTGCTATGCTGTAACTTAAGAGTTTAAGGTAATTAATTGGATCATGCTGTAAACAAAGATATAAAACCTTTGTATAAGCTTTACTGGTTTAGGAGTGCACATAAAAACCTGCCTTCTATAAAAAAAAAGCTGTTCAGTTTTCCATCATAAGCATATAATTAGGTAGCATATTTTAAAACAGGTTTTCATCGAATTAAAAAATGAAATTATGCATTTCACAGAAGTGTTATACAGTATTTGTAATGAAGTCTGAGGTTTTAGATACCTAATGTCCATTTTCAATACGAGATATATCAGACAGGGAAAGTATGCTTCAGACACATGTATTTTTTTTGGTCTTGTAATTTCTTCCATCCTCTGTAGCCAATATGAAGCTAAAAGATACCTGTTTTAAGTAGACTTCCATATGTATATGTTTCTTAAATGCAGATGGAAACAAGGGATGATGACACTACAACAATCTCCAAATAGACTGAGAACAGCCAATAGGCCACAAGTTTGTGGCTGTTTTAAGCAGTATTTTAAAAATATATAGAAACACCAAAAATAGGCTATATCAGGAAGCAATCTGATACTCAAATAAATAGAAAATTTGCATTTTAATGTCACATTGAATTTTAGTACATTTCAATCCAAGAAAAAAAATAAACTGACAGACATAGTAATGAGTACAGGATTATATATATTACAATATGCCTTGTTATAATACATTTGTGGCTTTATGATAAAAAAACCTCAAGGGCAGATGGAGTTTGAGCTCATTTAAGTAATTGTCAGGAACAAAGCATTAAATGCATTTCTGGAATAAGTACTTTTATTTAATTTCAAAATCTTAAAACAGCATTAGACCTTGGCCTTTTCTTTTAGAAAAAAAAATTTAGTTACCACAGAGCTAGCTAAATAAGTGTTCTAAAAGGTTTAAACGATATAGAAAATGCTTTTCCCAATTTTACATACAATGAAAGGATAGATGACTTCAAAAACAGCACCTATGGCTAACTCCATGTTGACCTTGACCTAGAAATGCACGTTACTGATCTCCACAAGGAATCCAGCAAATTTTGGAAGTTGTCCATTTGACATGACAGCAAGAGAAAGGGTTATCATATGCAAAAATATTTTTCAAACTGTTCTTAACATGTAATTGAAAACTAAAGGCATGGTCTCTTCATTATAAAAAAATAAAGGTACAACAGAAACTCTAAAGGAAGATATTCAGCTATACTGAAGTTGCAACCCTCTGAAAAGAAAGAAAAAGGAAAAAAGTCAATTAGCTAAGCTTTGTGCTCTAACCAAACTACTTACAGTGATTTTCAATGGCAAAAGCCCATGCTGACTGGGTGATTTGACAGTTCCAAATACTTTTTGTAATAATTTTTATCTGTATACAAGGACACTAAAATGATCCAGTCATGCAACGTTCACTTTAAGCATTCTGCATCTCTTTTCCAATCTTATAGCTAAGGATCTTGTTCCAGTCAATCTTGGTGCGGGTTACTGGCAATTGTCGACGTAAGGCCTTGAAAGTAGTGTCCGACATAGTCTGATAATTCTCACTGATAGCAGTCTGTTAAACACAAAGTCACACAAAACAAAGACACATGAAGAACAGAACTAGGATGTTATATAAAAAGTTAAATGATTCAGTAGTCTGTTACCTCTTAAACAGGCTTAATAAAAATACGCTAAATTAAAATAATACTTTATGAAGGAAAGCTGTTAGATCTAGATTGAAACTATGTGAAGAAAATTAGTGAGACAGATGGAATAAACCTGGCCGTAGCCTAGGTCTTTCAGCAAACCACAGTGTGGTTAATCAGCAGCATGAATAAAGTGCTGATCGGAGTTAGCTTGTACATCGTTAATTTCGGACACCAAAGTCTTCCACTGTCTTTTTCTGTGGGGATGGTAGAGTCAGTCCACAACATCGTATGAACTTGAATATAAAGCATGATACATACTTAGTAAATTTATATTAAAGAGCACTTTTTTTAAAAAACTGACAGAACATGGTGTCTGAAATTTACCTTATGTTCAAGACCTAAATGAACGTGAATACAATTCTGCAGAGGATATCTAGAACAGTTATAGTTTTCTAACTTTAAAATGACTAATTGAAATGGATAATGCTTATAGCCATATTTAGCAAAGCTGTCTAACAAGAGCAGCGTCTGAACAGAATCTGCAAAAAAATTCCACTTGAGGAATGCGCTAATACTAAAGGAGATCAGAATTGCTGATATTCGATCACTCTAGGGACTTTACTGCTTTCAAAAAAATGACTTCTAATGTAACAGTAAGTCAGTGAGTGCAATCACCAGAAGGTATGGAAAGGGAGGATACAGTTAATAGCAGCATGTAATCTATTTATATTTGTATGGAACTGCATTATCTTAATATCAAAAGCTTGCTAATTATAGAATACTAGCTTTGGCTAAATATATGTGGTAATGTTATACATGTGAGTAAGGATATAGCATTTGTTTCCAACATACCTGATACTCATTTTCTGCAGCCTCTACGATTTTTATAAATTCCTTTGCTGTCTGGGCTTCGTTCTAGAAAAAAAAGCATCTGAATTAGGCCTGCTGTACAGCATGATTCTAAGACCAGTTGGATTATGTTTTTTCCTATAGTTATGAGCGATGTCAAGTAGACTCCATGAGAACACATGACCATTTAGTGGCTCAACCAAAACTGAACAAAACATTCATCCAAAACACATACGCCACATTATTTTTTTAATATAAAAACAATATAAAAACAGTCGAACTGCAAAAGCACTAAGATTACCATGGAGCTCATTAAAATATTTGGATTTAAAATTTCATGGTATTATAAAAAGACATATGGAACAGAACAGCATTTGGAAATATGACAATGCACACATACAGGTCTCTAAAAACATGAAAAGTATGGATATTAACATTATTAATGTTAAATTTCCAGTACAAATTCAGGAGAACTTAAAGAACACCAGCTAACCCAGAAGTATGCAGAATACAACCAAAAAACCAAAACAAATTTGTTCACCTCTAAACATTCTGAATCTGGAGACTAAGCTGAGGCAAACACTAGACTGGTCTTCCAAAAACATCCCCAAGTACATTTTGCAGAAGTGAGGGTGCAACACACCACAACTTCCAAATTTCATCATGACTGATAAACAGTTTGTTGGCTTTGGGCCTCATCCTTAAAGTATGCAAGTGTGCGTTTGTTTTAAAAATAAAAAATGACGCATCAGTCAATCTGGAGACATATTAGCTGAAATGCTTGAAAGAAGTGTCAAGAAGGAAGTGAGGGTTCATGAATTTTGAAACTTCCAACCTGGTGTTGGAAACGCTCCTAAGGGTGCTTTTGCAGAAGTTCTTGAAAGTTAGGAGTGTTCTTGCCTCACGTGATCCCTCGTTCCTACAAAGGCAAAGACTGGGAGAAGGCTATGGCAGTTTCAACTACCACTGGTTCAAAGTTTCAGTGAAACTGCATCTAGCAGCTGTGAAAGCACTCCTGGACACCACAGAAAGAGATGAAGGAGGAGGTAGAGACCAAGTAGAACAAATGAAAGGGTTTTGACTTTTCAGTGAACTGAGGCAATGATTTCAAAGGCTCTGCTAATGAAAGGAAGAATTCAGGGGTATGAGGTCTTATCTGGCTCAGAGAGAAATTAGGGATAAGAAAGTAACCTTCACCAAAATTATTCACAGCTCTAGCAACAAGAGAACTCTTCAGTCATTTATTTCAGTAGTGCCCATTGATGGTACAAAACTGCTTCTCTGCCAAACAACAAAAAAAGACGAGTCATTGGGGCTCCTTTTAATCTACCTACCATTTCTTCTGTGTGAAATGAGAACTTGTACAGCCTCTGCCCTCTATGAAGCTCAAAGCCAAGGCTAAAAATTGGTAATCAGCAGCATACTTGCTTTTGTTCTAGCAGGAGGTAGGAAAGTTATGTAAAAGATGTTTTTCTACTCATTGGTCTTCTGCTGCTTTACTAAATTGTACAACAGGATTAAGTTTCTTCCCAACAGAAAGTGAAGCAAAAGCTATTGAAAGGAGAACTTCTTCCAAATAATCTTCCATGAAGCAACTCTTAGTTGAATGAAAGATTAAACAGATCCCTTTGCTTAGGGGGTCAAAAGTAATTTTATATCTACAGCTCCAGAAGCGTTATCAGTTGGCACCACACTCCCATTCTTTATGGTGCTATTGCAACTGAAAAGCCAACAAGCCTTGCTTTATATTAACAAACAATGTTCTTTATTGAGGAATTGAGCTTTTGAGCCAAATTGGTCACTACTAGTCATTATCATTAAAATACTTCTACTGTTCACTTTTACAGTTTCCCTTTGCCAGTTTAACCTCACTGGCTTAAGTTTTATTAAAGAACACTCCAATGGAAAATCTTACTGTTTATAAACACAATCTCCAGTAGGCAAGAGGAGCATTATTTAAAAAGTAGTAGTTGTTCACGTTGCAACATTACCAACTCTTAAAGGATACATCTGGTACTATTTCCAAACAATTTTTATTCCTACTGTCTACTCCTCATTACTATAAAGATCCACTTGGAAAGAAGTTGAAAAAAACCGATGCTTTAAATATAAAGTGTGTTACGCTTCTCAAGCTGAAGCATCTCTGAAAGGGCTTTTTGTACAGAAAAGCAAGAGGCTGACAGCACCAGTTACAGACAGGGAGGAAATGAAGGAAGAATACCCATTACTGCTTCTCAACTGGTAGCATTTGTTTACTATTTTTAGCATACTGGTCTTCTCCCAGTAAGCAAAGGAGACAATCTCCTAGAGGTTGTACTACTTAAGCGGGTTATTATAACTCAAACCTCCTTCATATTCAAAAATTAATTCTATAGGTCACTCTACAGATCAAAGTTTAAATACTACAGAAGTGCAGAAAGACTGATAGCAAGCTAATTAAATCAAAGTTAATTTATCTTATATAAGCCATAGTTAGGTAAATGTAGTAAATACTACATACAAAGTATTTATAAATTAGAACATTAATTCCCATTCATGCAGAAGAGCAAACTAGCCTCCAAATTTCTGAGCTTTTTTTAAGCTTGCTTCTCTTTTTAAATTAAAAAGTCACTTCAATATACATACTAAGGTCTTTAAAGTTCACTTACAGACACTGTTAGAGAATCTTGTATGTCTTTATGGCTCACCAGCTGAACATTACCATCTTCATAATAGTGAACCTACAGAAAATTAAACAAAGAACCTCATATTAAATGTTACAGGCCAATGACACACAGGAAAGTCAAAGTATTGTAGTATTTACCAGAAGAACAAACCCATACAAATCAAACACACACACACATAAAATGTTACAGAACCACAAAAACAAATAGGAAAACCAAAATGTTGTACAATTTAAATATTTTTGAGGGGGAATAGTAAAGATGCTATTCTGGAAACATTTTTGTGTTGATGTGCCTTAAGTAGTATTTCATGCAAAGAAGTTTAGGTTTTGATTAACATCATGAAGACGACAACATACTATTTATGTGACCTTACTAGAAACTCGGGAAATGGTGAAGATATATTTAAAATGAGAATAGTTTTGGCAAGGCTTCAGGATACTGTGAAGTTGTTTTTCTGCTTTACCCAAACTGTTTTCTAGGGACAGCACTACATTAAGCTTCCCTTTCTAGATCTGCCTGGTTTTGATATTTTCCTCTATTAGATATGGCTCATAAGAAAAGCTGGTATTTATCTAGACAAAGGAGCTCTTTGAGTCAAAGTTTGCCAAGGTTAGATAGCAAAGCAGAATGAAATCTATTTACTCTTGAAATGTTGTATCTACAGAACAGCTTCCTTGATTATTTTACAGGAGGAGACCAGTAAAACTCTACTAAAGCTAACTTTAGTACTTTTAAATTCAGTTGGGAAGGATCTGAAAACATTCAGTTTCTAATGCAACTGTTGGAAAACTTAAAAAATAGGAAGCATATATAAAGTTACACATAATCATTCATAATAACTGATACAGAAGAGTTATGCAGCTCATTGACATTTAAACAGGTATCTTTAAAGGTTTTTTACAATTTTGATAAAGTCAATGTAGCTGATGTTACAAGGAATTGAAACATTTGTGCCTCTACCCTATCAGGCAAGATAACATTTAAATTTAGAGATTAATGCACAATACTATATTTCATATACATTATGATCATGTGTGCAAGAGACCCTCAATTTTATAAACAATAGAGAAAACATGACACAGAGTAAGACAGCTGTAATACCTAAGCAAAAGAAAGGTTTCCTATATGAGAGAAAAAACATTATTTCCTGTGATTCATCTTACATTATTATTTTGATTATTGTCAAATACTTGTTTTTCAACAAAAGGTATCATCCTAACCATAAAATAAGCTTCTTTTCAAATCAAATATTACTGGGTGAAACTTCTGCCAGCCTTTTTCAATCCAGTTCCTAAAATATGAGAAGTGCTTACTCAGTGCAAAATTCTGAGACCTCCCAATGAAACAGCAGAACACAGAGAAGTATAAATCTCCCACTTCTCCATCACAATCCACTGCAGAGGGCCCAAACCTCCCCTGTGCTGAGGCCGACATCAGCACCAATGTCTTATCTGTCTCACATTCTTGGCAAACACTCACGCCTAAAAACTTAACAGGGATGAAGAGTCAAATCTAATTCTGAGATGTGTTATATCTTAAACAAAATATGAGAAGTAACTGTTCTGTACTATACCTCACTGCTGACATCCTTCTAGAATGCTAGGTCTGGGTTCAGAAGACTACAAGAAGGATGATGTTTATGAACAGAACCTCTTGGAAAGGTTAACTAAGGAGGGATGAGAATAACAAATTACCTAAGAGATAAAATTAGTAACCAGTACACTTATCAGTTGTTTTCCATGCACAGTTGGAGCATGTCAAGCACCACAGGGACTTAGTTTTAGTAAAAGGCTCTGCTGTTGCAGTTTTCCCCTTACATACAATTAAAAGAAAATTAAACAATGGAAGGGATTAAGACAGTTGAGAATCTCCTATATTAGAATTTATTAATAGAATTTTAAAAAAAAAGAAGAAGTTGTGCAAGTGACCTTAAAAATACTTAAGACACCTGAAGATAGCAGGTGATGCTGGTATTTCCCCGAACTTATTCATAAAAGGTCTTATCAGAAACAGGGCAATGGCTGTATTGCTGTCAAAGATTCTGCAAATAACACTGAAATTTCAGTACTCTGAAATTTCATTAATATAGTGAGATCTCATTCTAGAAGGTTATTTTGCTTCTTAAAAATATTAAAGCACTTTTTTTTGTTTGTTTGGAGAGGGAAAGGGGAAGCACTCCCACATACATTGAAGAAATTGCACACAATTTCTAAAAATTTGAAACTGAGTTCAAAATTCCTTGGTGAAACAAGTAGTTCCTATACAAGCAAAAAAGTAAAGCTTTTCATCACTCCCCAGAACACAGACTTTAATGGATGTAAATAATGACTTGATTAATTATGTGAAATAGTAATAAAAGACAAAATCAGCTGGTGCCCAAATTGAGATGCCAATTAAAACCTGACTAAATTCCCTATTCAGGCTATTTTCTAGGCTACTGGGCTAACCTTTCCCAGAATTAGGTAGACACCTGCCTGCTTGTTCTGGAAAAATCTCTTAAGACATTTAACCAAAAGAGCATGCTGCAGAGAAAATGCCTGTTTTGCTGCAAGCTGGATTTAAGTGACAGTTTACTTAGATTCTCCTAAAGTCTTGAGAAGCCTAGAAGTTACTTAGGGTGCTTATCATGACTGTCTTGATCTGACAACATAATAATGGCTGTCCACATTTTGACTACCATTCCAGTTGTTGTAGAATTTGCCCCAGAATGGGAAATCAGATTCAGGCCCTCTGCTTGGGTGGATCTGAACACAGCTACTACATCCTAAAATAACATTCTAGCTTCAGGCTATGGATAGAAAAACATTCCATTGCATCTTCCTTCTGAAGTCAAGTCACTGAGCAGCAAGGAAATGCAAAACTCATGGGGGCACAAAAAGAGCAGGAAAAGGGAACTTGACTCCATGTCTTATAAAAAGATGATAAAATACTACAGACTGCACTAAGACTCTCATCCCCGATTCCAGGATTATTTTAGTAAACTCCTGCAAAATATGTGTCCACATTCCAGGGAACCAATCCAGGAAGTCAAGTCCCCCCTGCCTACCACATGACAGTCAGACTTCCTTTGGTCTCAAGATATTTGCATTCCTGCTTGGACAGTATCTGCTTTGTGAATGCCCTAAAGCCAACAGGAAGGGCAAATTCCAAATGAAGGAGACCTGGATTCAAAAATTTCAGATGGTGGAATGACTGAAACCAAAGGTTCCCACCTTCCTGAACAATAGGGTGGGTAACATGAAAAAAACCCTGCTATTATCAGTTAAAAAGAAAGTAAAGCTCTCAGAAAGGGCCTACACTCAGGAAAGGCTTGTGCCACTGCAAATGCAAGAAACAGGAAACCAAAGATGTATATGCTGGGCTAAGGTGAATACATTACATTAAACACATATTTTGTGTTTGTAAGGATTAGGTAAATATACAACTAAGTCACTAACAACTGAATGGGCATCTCTGCTTGCTTATTGGGTCCCTAAATTCTCTTAGAACATTTAATACACTGGCCTGAGTCTCCCTTGATAATAACTGGGGACTTCACTGATCAGGACACAGTTTGAAATAAGCATACCTGAATTTTCAAGATGCCAGCCACTTGAGTGGTTGAAGGGGTGATTGTAAACTTCCATTCTGACCTCCAACGGCCATTCCTTTAAAAAATAAAACAGAAATCAGATGTCACCCCACTAGTTAAGAAAAAAACCCAACATACAACTGATAGTCAAAGGAAAATAGAGAATGAAGTATGCTGTCCAACTACACATGCACAAAATCTTTCCCTAAAGATTCAGCCCCATAATCAGTCGAGAACAGTTTCCCAAAATATTTAACTTCAGTGTTGAATGTGGACCAAGGAGATTTATTACTAAGGACCTTTTAACAATAGGACTTAAATTCTGAAAATACCTAAAACCTCCAATGTTTCTTCTCTCCGTTATTATTAATTAGGCTTATATAATAATTTGTTTCTGGGACCTGGACGACTTGCTGGATCAGCAAAAGCCACACTTCACATCAGGCTATGAAAAACTTGAATGGAAGGAACATTAAAGTAGCAAGACTTTCCACTATGCTGAATATAACTAGGCCTTTCAGCTCTTCTAGCATTTCTGTTCCAGGACAATTATTTCCTTCCAGTTTCCTTCCACAAATTCAATATCCTTGCCAAATTGCTTAAAGGGAGTTTCAAACATCTGGAAAACAGTATGGGGAGATTGTAGTTTCACCTGATTTCTTTCCTGTAGACCAGACATTTTCTTATTTAGTTATAAGGTTAGTGGATTAGAAGGTTGGTACATTATAGCTATATTAAGAATGGACTGTGGCTGTCTCTCGATTCCTCCTTTGCACTTAAAGAAGGAAAGAAAGTTGATAGTATGAGTGCCAGTCCTACTAATGTTAGGTGTAGATTCCAGTACATTCAACAAGGGGAGAGAAAGAGATAAATACTTTAAGATTAACAGCTACTAATGGATCTGTATTGACACATCTAAGACACTAACAGTGTTAACTCAATTATAAAGCCATTGGTTATTATTTCAGACAACATCCAAATTATAGATTATCACTGAAAACTCAGACTAAGGCAATTCAGAAGCTTGTTGGCATCTCTAAGAAAACTGATAAGGTCACCCAACTCAGTGACACTAATATTACTGGTAGCCTTATAGACTGACCCATTAGTTATAAGAAAGCTTATGTGCTGAACTACATTTTAGGTACAATATTAGTTTTTAGATGCACAGGATTCAATGACTAGCTAACAGATTTGTTTGCTTCTTAGTCACTTTGTGGTCCTTGAAGTTAAGATGACCACAACGCTTCCACTCTGGGATATCTTTTTTGTCCTTAAGAGGCTATTCCAATAAAAAGAGTTCAAGTTCAGAAGGATCCTTCTGTAGGAAATGCTCTAAGTTAAAAACAACATATCATTACTTTATTTACCTCTGCTGACTTAAGATGTTTTGTAAGAGATTAACTGTCCTTCCTTTTCTTTCACGCTCTTTAATAAATCATCTATCCTACTACGTTGATAGTATTTCAGAAATTCATAGAACATTTTTTTGGCATGCATTGGCTTTCTATCATGCAACAAACTTGCTTTCATGGTAGGCTGCCAGCATTCCAAATGCCTAAAAAGGTGGGACACCTTAAGAATGAGTACTGGCTGTGGCTTGGGCTGGATATCGAGACATGCAGCTGGATAACTGAGGAGCCTGGTTAACTTTGAATCCACTCCTCCATCCCCAAATCCCCCAAACCAATATGCATTTATTAAAACTTGCGAAGAATAAAATTAGAGTCTGATTGTCCCCCTGTAAAACTCTTAGAAACATGGTCAATATTTACCCATAGATGTCTGACCATAGATTTATTAAAGAAAACTTTCAAGAAAGATTTTCTGCATCTATAAAAGGTTGTTGCATATCTGTTTCTCTTCTTTAAAGACTATAATATTAAAGTAACTACTTGGAATACAAAAGTCATTCATACTTCTGAACTAAAAAGACAATCAGTATTATTTTAAGTTAGTTTTAATATTGATGTAAAACATTCAGACTTAACTAGTCAAGTTTAAGTCAGTAGGAGAAATTATTTAACTGTCCAAATTCAAAAATTTACAGAACAGTACACTGTGCAAATCATGTAACTGCTAGATACACATGCTGAAATTACTACGCATATGTAATATTCACATTCAGCATCAGAAAACAAAGACTTCTGCACTTCCATTCATTACCCGTGGGATTACTAAATATAATTTCAAGCAGATGCAAAATAGCAAATAAAACAATAATGAAATATATGTGGTCGGTTGAAGAAATGTATTAGCTATCTTTAGAAGATACTTCCTTAAATCAGTTCCGATACTGTGATATTTATCTCGACTCTGGCCAGTTTCCTGCAAGGAGCTATCCAAAATTCACTCCAGACTGTGGAAAACATCTTTCAACCAAGTACAGAAAAAAATCAAGATGCAGTTTGTAAGAGTTCCTTTCATCCAAGATCACCTTTATCTATTTCACCCCCAAATTAATGATGCAAGTCCCACCGTAAATTAATCTTTAGTCACCTTCTTTCTCCTAGACATGCAAACTAGAAGGAGCTGTTTTTATTCTGTCAGTCACAAAGGAAGCAACACAAGCAGAAGCAACTATATTAGGGAACACAGGCATGGGTATTGGTGCCAGTGTGATAAACTGGAAGAGTCATAAGGAATCTTACAAGGTTCCCAAAGTTCTGCAAAGGAGATGCAGACGTGCAGTCTGCCATTTTACTTACCACAAAGGAAGAGATTTCTATATAGTTTTGGCAGAAAAACTTGGGGTGGGGTGGGGCAGAGGGAGAAAAAAATCATATGCAAGATGTGCATGCACCTCCTTCTCTGAACTAAGGATTATCACTGTAATGGCACTAGTGCAGATAGTTTGCTGTATTTTACTGTATTTGTAACCATACAGAAACTTACCAAAAATTTTTTGCTTGGAACTGATGGCTCTCTATGCATGCAATAATGGTCTGCTGTCCATCAATTGTTTTACCATATACCTTAATTAAAAATGAAAAACAAAAAACAACACAAAACAAAAAAACCCCAGAGTTAAAGTTTTAGTATCTGTCTTGCTCAAGCTGCTTAGAGATGTCTAGTTCTATTATCATTACGTAAACTGTAAAATTTAATTTTATAACCACTATGGTTCTTACATAATATTCAGTACATGAAACATTGAAGCATATATTACAATGCAGAAAAAATTAAGATCAGAAAATCTGAAGGTCAAGCATCTTAACTGAAATTTTGTATACTGCGAATTAATTTTTCTGCAACTATAGGAATTTTAAGCCTGTAGCAGTGACTGCTGTGACAATATATATTAACAGCTGGATTTCAGATACCAGTTATTCTACAACTAAGATGATTTAACCCTTTACAGACTAGCAAAAAGGTGATTAAAAAGGTGGGTTTGCTCCTCTGTTCTGCTTTATACCCTAAAATCAAATACTAGTAAAAATGATATCAATGAACATGCAACCTTGTTTCCTTTACAGAAGCTGGAACACATCTGAGCGCCTGGGAATCCAATTCAACTTGTTAACTCAGCTACTGATTTTATTTTTTTTTTCCTAGTTAATTTTTCCATCAGGTTAATACAAAGCACAGGACAGCTATCATTAGATCAGTTTGCTGAACTTTAAATAGTCATAGGGCTCCTAACAGCAAATGAATGCTATTTTAGTCCAGACTGAGAGGTTTTACTTTAAGAAACCATCAGAACCCACTGATTCTGGTGGTAAGAATATAGCACTTTGATATATAGAAGATGTGATGGAGAGAAAACAGTTTGCTTTACTGAGTTTTGTCAGTAAACCAAGACAAGACAGACACTTGTATCTTATGTTTTTTTTTTTTTTTTTTTTTTAAAGTAACCAGCCAGGTAGCCAGGATCAACGGGATCAACCTGTAGTAGTCTACAGAAGGTCTTAATGCCTTAAGAAATTGAAATAAAAATTCTTCAGAACTGAGAGGCAAGTCTTCACTATGACCTGCAGTAATCACATACTAGTAGTCCAATAGCTGAAATATTAAACTTCTGAAGCTTTCCCTCATTTCCCTGTATGAACCCTTGACAGGACTAAGTGCTTTACAGTTGAAACTGCCTATCTTCCTGGTTTACAAATAGTTACAATTTTTTTTTTTGATTTCTATCTATAGTGGTACAGTGGTTATATAATTTAGTACTTACTGTGCAGACACCATTTGGGTAGTGTTCTTTCACATATGCTTTCATTGCTGTTTCAACTGAATTTCTCCAGGATTCTATGGCATTTTCAACTTCGTGGGGTCTAGGATCAGTAGCCTCCTTTCTTAAGTGATCAAATTTGAAAGAAATCTTGTTCTTGGGATCCAAAAATTTTCCATTTCCCAAATCACCATGTTCTGTTATCAAAACCTGTATAATAAAATTTTAGTTAATAACATTTGCTATTGAATAAAGAGAAAAAAAAAAACCATGCCAAATCTAATTATATCCTACATTTAACTGGAGCTTACTCATATCCAAAGACTCACATTTTAAACAAAATGTGCATATAGCAAAAGATGACGAGGCTAACATGACACACTGACTCAGAAAAAAAGTCCTGAATCTTACCCTCTTACTGCAACAAACAATGAAATATAGAAATTCATGTCTTCTAGTACTAAAGATGGAGTAAATTTTTTCTACAGCTCCAAATCAGGTCTGACTGAATTCAGGCCAACACCACAGACCAAAATTTCAAGCTCTCTGGATGCCATAAATTATTAACTTATGGAACTGGTACTATTGGAAGGCCATAATCTCTGTATTTTGGCAGGGAAGATGCATTTCATTTCATTTTCTTGCCAAGATATGTTCCAATACCAGAACATGTTTAAGGAACATTGCAAGTATTTCATTGTATTCATACCTGTTCATCATAACCGTCAATTTTTACTGGAGTAAACTGGTCCAAGTTGTACTGTGCAAATGCACTACAAAAGAAAAAAAACACCAAAAGCCTTCATCAAGCACAACATTTTTCCTTAGTAGCTGTAAGATATTTAAATAATAGCTAATAATCTGGGCAATGATGCATCAAAAAATGATATAAATGCTTCATTATCTAGCAGGACCAAATTCTTGGAATCACCTTGGTTCATTCACTGCTCATATTACAGATTCCAACCACCATTACACAATGATTTATATTCAAAAGTAACCTGATATAGACAAACACATACGCTCTACAGTAACCCACAGAAACTGGAGGAACAGATAAAATTTAAATTCCACAGGGATCCAACCTACTAAGCCAGACATCGCCATTCTTACATATGAAACTAATTTTGGCATAAAATACAGTAGGCATAATGTTTCAATAAAAAAGTAGGGTCTAAGGAAACTGTGTCTTACAGATGTTCAGTGCCTGTAACATCTACCAAGAAACAGAAACAAAATCCAAAAAGGTGGAGACTAGTTCTAAGATCCAGGTCACCCATTTCCAAACCAGTTGCTCTAATCATTAGGATACAATACAGATCTTTCCTCTGCCAAGTATTTAATCTTGATCAAAGATGCACAACACACATAATAGGGTTTTACTTGCCAAGCACACATCTTTTTAAACGAATCACTTACTGACAGTGAAAGTCTTACTGAAAAACATCTTGCTTTTATGCAACTGAGTGTGTGGCATCTGGTACTTACTGGGCTGCTCCTTCCCTGAGAAGATTGTCATTATTAAGCAGCAACCGAACATCTGAAAGGAGATATTTACAACACAAATGTACAGTTAACTCAGAAACTTGTATCAGTCACATAACAAATGTCCACAGACCGTACAAAACAAAAAAACCCAAACCACCCCATACCCATACAGATCACTAGGTAGGAACTTTATTGCTTTGTCTTCACAATTTTGACCGAACAAAATGAGAAGAATAGTACAGAAGTTGATTCCTTTCAACACAATCTGGTAAGCAGATATAAGCCCTATTCTACAGGCTCTGTGACAGCTCAAGGAATCTGTCAAACTAGTTTTTAGAGAAGTTCTGAATGAGAACAGCAAAGGATTCAAATGAGTTCACTTTTAAGATGTAAACTACCAAATCCCTCACACTGTATTGATGGTAGTGGTTACTGTATTTTGACAACACTAATATGGTAGGTGTTGTACTTATTTTTTTTTAAGCCTTACCATTTCTGCTGTTGTTCCTTAATGACACTTAGTAGTCAGAGCACAATATATCACAACACCATTTCTTCTATCATCATACAAGAAACATACGAATACAGAATAAAGTCAATACTCTCCTCAGAATTACTTCATATTTACTATGCAGTAAATTGTTATTTATGTACTTGACTTACCGGCTTATTATTTACTAGGCACTATTTTAATAACAATTCAATGGACTGATCATTAACTAACTGATCATTAGTCTCACCATAACATTTCAAACTCTTCTAAAGATTCCCAAGGTATCATGCAAGTGAAAAAAAAAAATATCCGGAATATACATGAAGTTTCTTTTTTTTTTTTAAAAAACAAAGCAACAACAACAAAAAACCCAAACCCAAACCAACAAAACACCCCAAATGAAAAAAACCAACCCCACAAACTCAACCCCCTCCATGCCAAACCAAACAAACAAAATCGCAATTTACAGATTTGGAATTTAAAGCTTTCTCTCTCTTTTTGTAAGAAAGTCAGTCTGAATCTCATTGAACACTGGTCACACATTTATGATCAAATGTTTTCTTGTGTTTTCAAACATATACCACATTATTGAGCAAGTAGTTGCAACTATGAACTAGCTTAAGAAAGTTTGTAGCAGTACTCCCATAAGAAATTGTATCAACCTTCAGGGAGCTGGGTTAATGAGCTGCTCACCAACAGCTCATTTCACAAATGCAGTACAAGCCAAGTTTAAATAATAATCAGCTAGTTACAGTTTAACTGAAGAACAAGGTATTTCTAAAAACATTACATTCTTTAACAGATTTAAGCTCTCTCGAGCCTGACAGTGACTTAAAAGTTTAGTATGCTAAACTTATTTCTTTACTTAAATAGCAGAGATATTTGTAAGGAACAGCTATAAAACATATGCCCTTATGTGATATGTATGCCCACATATCTTGATGCAAGACAAACACAACAATTTTTAAATAAAAATAACATCTTAGGTAAAGTTCAGGCAACAATTGTTGAGAGAGGCTAATTTCAAGCTTCCTTTCAGTTTACCAATACACTCAGTACAATGAAGTGTGCCCAGAATTAAATGGTTGAAAATGTTTGGGGAAGATTAATCTTTCCACAACTGGCATTAAGAAGCAGTCCTTTGTATATTCAAGGTTAATTATTTGTAATGCTATTCCTTTTAATATCATTTTAATTTCAGCTAGTTTAATTTCTGTTGAAAAATGTGTCTAGCAAAGACTAAGAAAAAAAAAGTACATGTGTCTTCTAAACAAAAACCCGAGCAACTGTTAATTCATGACTGATTAAAAACTGAAGAAAGCAAGCTCATTCTCACATCACAATGAAAAGTGGTACTTCGCCCTTTTGCATTTAAACTCCAAGCTGTCTTGTGACTGCAAAGCTCATTATGCCAAGCTATATAACCAGATCTTACAGCAAGCGAGCTGCTAAAATATAGACTACATGAAATTCAGGAGAGTAATCAGCAATACAATTTTGGATATAGATGCCTTAAATGAAAGGACAGAGCAGACAGATACTCACCATTGAACACCTCATTGAATTCCCCAGGAGGAGCATGAATTATGAATTTTGCCGCTATACGCACCTTAAATACAAAAACAATTATGTGGTTGTATATATTTGTATTCATTCCTATTCAAACCAATGATGCATTGTATAGCTTTAATACCCAGACATGAAATGGTATAACTCCGACTGTATCATATATTTGTTCACATTATTTAAACTACTCTGTTAGAAACACAGATTATAAAGTTTCACCTCTTCAAACAGAATAGAGGAGATTATACGTGATGGAAGCAGACAGATAAATTGAGTCTCTTGTGTTTTGTATAACTGGCAAAAAGAAAAAGATTAATATAACAAATAAGATCATATCTATTTCTACTTTCAGTCCCTAGATGCCTGGGAATCAACAAACACTCCAAGAGAGCCAGCTTCTCCTCTGATTTTACTACACGTCTGTGCTAGTTTTGGCTGGGATAGAGTTAAATTCCTTCATAGTAGCTACTATGGGGCTCTGTTTTGGATTTGCACTGGAAACAGTGTTAATAATGCCGAGATGTTTTAGTTACTGCTGAGCAGCGCTTAGGCAAAGTCAAGGCTTTTTCTGCTTCTCACTCCATCCCACCAGCGAGGAGGCAGGGGGGGCACAAGAAGTTGGGAGGGGACACAGCCGGGACAGCTGACCCCAACTGACCCAAGAGATATCCCAGACCATAGGACATCATGCTCAGTACATAAAGCTGGGGGAAAAAGAAGGAAGGGGGGACATTCAGAGCGTTTGTCTTCCCAAGTCACCGTTACGCGTGATGGAGCCCTGCCTTCCTGGAGATGGCTAAACACCTGCCTGCCTGTGGGAAGTGGGGAATGAATTCCTTCTCTTGCTTTGCTTGCATGAGTGGCTTTTGCTGTACTTATTAAACTGTCTTTATCTCAGCCCACGAGTTTTCTTTCTTTTACCCTTCTGATTCTCTCTCCCATCCCACTGTAAGGGAAGTGAGTGGCCACATGGTGCTTCGTTGCCAGCTGGGGTTAAACCACAACAACATCCTATGGTTCTAAACTTTCCAAAAGGCCCACACCTAGACAGTAATCAATAGATTACATAAGCTTAAAAACACTTCCGTAGACATGTAAAGCAGGTAATTTCACCTGCATCTACCTGTAAGGCCTCTTAGTACCACAGTATCAGCAGATAGTTTAAAAAAAACACCTTAAGAACTTAATGCAAGTCCTTAAGCAATTGCCTTCAGCCACAACTTCTTGCAGACAAAACACAGCATAAGCCAGTACTTCCACTAAAAGTACGTGCACCTGCCCTGGCTTTCTCCCTCCTTCTGCTTGCACAAGCACTTGTACAACTGCACAGTGAGCAAAATTAGAGAGGTTATTTTTCTTCTTTTTTAC
This sequence comes from Harpia harpyja, assembly GCF_026419915.1. NCBI lineage: Eukaryota > Metazoa > Chordata > Aves > Accipitriformes > Accipitridae > Harpia > Harpia harpyja. The sequence continues at coordinate 42,406,473 of NC_068945.1, read as the reverse complement.
AGACCAGTTCCCTGAACTGGTTCACCACACAGCTGCAGACACATGTGCTTGCAAAAGGAGCATAGAAATGCTTCTTTTGATGTGAAGCAACCTTAAAACTTTCCAACTATTACCTTACTTGCAGAATGTCACTCAGCAGACTTGCTTTCATTCATTCTTCCTTCCCCCTTAAACTGTTAAGGGGACCCATTATAAAAATAAATAAATAAATGTTGGTTTCCCAACTTAACAAAAGTTCCTATCCTTCACACTTTACAGTTATCTAAGTTCAGATGTTCAAAGCTCTCTTGCATCCTTGATAGGATGTCGCTATTCACATACAGGATACTACCTGAACCATGGTTCCCATTTCTAACAACTTCAGTTATGTTTCTGTGGAATAAAGAGCTGGGAGATTCAGTGTCTGCACTCTGGGCTTCCTGTTTGAGAAGCACATACTCCATTAACAAATACCTAAAAATAAGCAAAGAATGCTTTACATTTACACATTTGTAAGTATTTGAAACTACAAAAGAACTGTCTGAGCATGCTACAGCTCTTGAACTGACTTGTAAATAGCTTTTACAGTCCAGGGTAGCAGTACAGCCTGTGCTCCGGCCCTTGGTTCTTGACAGGGCCCAAGTTTCAGACAATGGTCTCCAGGAGAGGTGGTTCAAGCTTAGAGTGCCCTGAGAGAATGCTCAGCTGCCTTGCTAGCAGTGTTCAAACCTCAGTGAGATCCTCACTAACAGTCAGCAGACTGCCGCTCAGAGCTGGCTAATGAAAATGGAAAGGCTGTCCATTCCCAACTTTCTAAACTGAATGCTACATTTTGGATTGCAGACAGCCTCTATCTGCTGCCTCAAATACCTAAATCAGAACTCCTCTTCCCATATAAATTTAAGTTTGCATTATACCAAGATAAATGCCACGGGGTTTATTCTTCTCAAAAGAGACAGAGAGGCAAGAGCATCTTCTTCTATCGCAGCTTATTAAAGCACTTGCCCAGATAAGAAGAAAGCATGACTTGGATGTCTCCTTTGACCCAAAGGAATGTAAACTCATCTGCATTAACTAGATTACCCCAACTACCAGTCTGCATACTTTTCCCAAGTGAGGACATACGCCATACCTCTCCTGCTGAAGTCAGGGTACTCAGTACACAGTGAACAGAGCTCAATGCTCAATCCAAAGAACTCTAAAGGATGTGAAATACAGCTAACCTACAGCACTATTAAAGCACTCATGAAGGAGAAGGGCAAGACAGGCTCCAAGGCTCTATTACCAGGACATTTTATCAAATGACCAATTACCAGAGTCTGGGATCAGACTGGAATTTAGGCCTCACACTCAAAAGCAGGTATGTAGTTGTGCTTTCAGCATGACTATCAGGCTGACTCCCAACTCAAAGTTAGATGAAGGGACATTGTTTTTTGGTTCCTCGACTTCAGGACGTGAACAGGACTGCTTACCCCTGCCAAGGCTGGGTTAGCTCTGGGCAAGCAGAGAAACAAGACTTAGAGAAATTCTGAGTTCTGAAATAAAAGGTCCATCAGTTTTGGGCTGGGAAGCAGCTAAATGAGTAAAATTAAGCAAAACTTGGGTGCCCAAACTGCACTCTGAATGACCGTGTGCTTTAAACTGGTAATACCTGTGAGATACTAAGTTTGTACTAAAACCGGAATAATCCCTAATTTTCAGCTGGTTTGGTAATGTAAAGCTGGTTTTGCTTCTTTTTTTGCTGTCAGTAAGAATTATTCTTATCAGCCAGATTAGCTGTAGTATGAGTAACATCCATTCAGAAGTATTCAATAGTAACACATGTTTCCTCAGGACAGACCAACATAAACATTACTTTTAATGAACATTTTACTAGTAAATTCAATTCCTCAATGAGAATTTTTTCAGTGTGATAATGCCTCATGGATGCCACTTCTTATAGGACAAACACAATCATGCAAATTCACAACAAACATCTCATCAAGAATTATAAAGTATTTTCATGCTTACAGAAGCAAAAACCCTAATGTGTCTTCAAAAGTTGAGAGTCTGTCAGCTAAGACACTCTCTGCATTTTGCTAACCTGCCTTTGTGAAGCCTATCTAAAACTAATCCAATTTTCTTCAGCAGTTAAACCAAATTAACTTATCTGTGGAGATGAGTATCAGAAAAAAGCAATATTTCCCCAACTCATACACACAAGAAGCCCATATAAGTGAGACTACTGGATTTAATTCTTTTAACACATAAGAACTGAAAAGCATTTACAGCTTCTTTATTGCTACTGAATTTTTCCAGAAATAAATGCTCTAAAGGAGACTTCTGTATTCCAAAACCAGACTGATACTGAAGGATAAACAAATACGCTTTCCTGAGCCTCAATGAGATGAAGATCTCCCCCTTTTGGCAGTAAAAAGCCACTGGCTCAGCTATCACTTGAGGAAGCACAATTTAAACAAAGGGACAGTCCATATAAAATGTGGTGTTTATGGGCAAATAAAAAAAAAACTAAAAAGGACATCTAGCAAGAGGCACATTACTTGTAATACAAAGTGACAGACAAAAAACTCAACTGCAATATAGTCCAGTTGAGATAGGAAGTTATTTTTGCTGAAAACTGTTTAAGAAAACACATCAACCAGATACATTACAGTTGAAACCAATGCTGGATATTCAATACATTGTGACTTTTAAAAATTGATTAGAACTGATTTGAACAAGTCAAAACAGAAACAACATAATATTTTAAAAATCTAAATGACAAAACCACAAGAACCTCATACACATATCAGTAAGTAACAAAAAATTAGGTTACAGTTTTGTTTAGAAAACTCAAAAGCCAAGACTGAGAAAACACCTGAAGTTTCTCCACTTACCATTCTAGTTACTCCCAAATCACCATCAAAAGTTTAAGACAGTGTTTTATTGATGTAGTTTCCAAGATTTGATTTACAGACACTGTTTTCAGTTAAATGTCTGCACAACAGCTTGCAAGAAACCATAAACTTCAGAGTTCAGTAATCCAGAATATCTGATCATCAATGGTTCACAAAAAACAGGTCTTGCAAACAGCTTTTACCAAAAGCCTAGGCAAGGAATTGAACATTTACTGTATTAAATTCCTTGAATGCACAAAACCAATCTAAATACATTTTCATGAAGCATTACTTCATGCAGGTCTGAGCATTAATTTGCATTCCCCACTGCAGGTGTTCTCTTTAGCTGATTTTCACATATACACCAGGCACAGTCTCACTTAAATCAAAGTCTGATATCAGTAGGGAAGAGCTAGCAAGATCTACTTTCTCAATTCAAGTGAAGCCAAATGCTACCCATCACATCAGTTACAAGCTTTTTGGTTTTATAAAGTAAACTATTTCAATTAAGGTAAAATTCAGACTGAGAAGCTTAGCAAAAGAGAAAAGGAGATTTGTTGTATGCCATGAGCATGGATATTAGGCATAATAATGCCTAATTCTTCATTCTGCTAGAGATTAAAACAATTGGTCTATCAACAAATGCCTACACTCAGTTACTACAGTATTTGCAGTTTTCAGATTACACAAGCACAGAGGTAGCAGTGTACAGAACGGTGCCAGTTATGCTAAATCTGCCTCGTTTTCATACTTCTGCCTTTATTTCACAATCTAATTTCTCTCAAGGCGTGACTCCCATCAGATACATAAGAGAAATCCTACTCCTCTACCTTTTCCAGTCTGAGACATTCTTAAGTTTGTTTTATTTTAAAGAAGTTATACGCAGCGACTCCAAATGCCCCCAAACCACTCTTCCTGTTCCTGGCACATCGGAACTGAAAAAGCCCGACCTTGTGCACTGTATGTGCCTATATATGGTCATGAATACGTGCTCGCCAGAAGTGCAGGGGCTCCTGCAACGCCATGCCACTGTCAGCTCCGCTAAGATATGCTCATTCCTGATAATCAGCTAGGGTACACCTAACAATAATAGAGACATTAAAACTTAAGTTAGCTTTTCTTTTTTTTTTTTCCCCTTTCCCTTTTTCTTTTCCCCTTTTTAACTTAACCGAAATGCAGCTGTATTTGCCAGGCACCACGACAGCTCGCTCCTTCAATCAACAGCATGCTGCACAGGAACAATGTGCTGCTAAGCAAGATGCTGTGAAACCACATACTTTTTGCCCTTACTCTTTCCTACACATCACTTACTTCAGCTGTGAACTCCTTGCAACAGGGAGACCCACCCTTCCTCTACACTCGTAACAGGTTAAAGTTTACTGCTCCAGAGCAATAAAAATGAAATGGTGAAATAGATATTAAAAGCCCTTTTCACCTAAAAACTGCATGAACATTGGGGGGGGGAGTAACAGAAGACCTCCAGAATACATTTCCACTCAAAAGACAACTTTGTTGCTAATCACGGGGGGGGGGGGGGGGAAGAGCTTCCAGCAGTTACTTTTATCAGTGATTATAGAAAGCATTACAGCAGGAGCCTGGCATTGTATATCATGCATTTATATTCTGCATTCCTGAGACCACCCTTGCTTCCTTATAAAACAAGACAAATCTCCCACTCACAGGAACCTATGTTTGGCAAAAAAGTAGATGATATCTCACATTTGGGAGAAGGGAGCTCTTTGTTTCTGCTCCAGGAACAGTAAAGAGTCCAGAGAGGGCTATTCCCAGAGTCATGCCTTCTACCCTAGTTCTCCTTGGTTCAGGAAGCCTTTCTGCAGGCAACTAAACAAATGGCTTTGTCTTGACCCACTGAACTCTATTTACAGGTAGCTACAGGGGTTTCTCACAATTAGCTGGTAGTTACAGAAATATTAACACAGTTAAGCTGATTCAAACTAGATAAGTTCCAATTCTCTCAAGACCCTGTAATTCACAATAACATGCAAGTCATTCAGGGATCCTGCTTGTACTACCTGGAGTGATAGTGGACAAAAGACTTGTCTAGTTTTATTGAGCTCTGAGTTTGATTCAAATTCATGTTTTGAGTTCAGCTGAGCCATTAATTTTCAATATGCAGCTTTACTTTCTAACGAACAACAAAACTGCTCTGACATCTTCTACCAGTCAAAATTAATTTTGCATTCACACATGTAGCACATCAAGGAACACAATCTAAGGTTCAAGCATTTGCAAGATACAATGCCTGATGATCTGTCAGTACTGCAAACACCAACATAGTTTTCGAGTTTGCAAACCCTTCAATGTTTAAAAAAAAAAAAAAAATGTAACTGGCTTCTCCTTTGGACAGATACTTGGAATTACTGGCTCCAATTGCTCATTAAATTCTTAGGTTAGATACTTCCTAGGATGTTACACCAGCAATTACAATACATCTTTTAAAATAAAAAAAAAGCTAGGGGTGTTTCCTAAGTGGCATAAACTGATCTAATACCATGTTGCTGCTGCCACCAAAAGGACTACTCTCCCTGCCTCCTCCCAAATAAGCCCTGTGATCCATTTTTACAAACTCCTTTGTATCACCAATGCTCATCTATTTATGTGACCATCCAGAGAAGCAAATTGATCTAGCTAAAGAATAGCTTCAGAAGGTGGCAAGAACGTAGCAACCAATTCACTTATCTAGAGAGCTTTAAATAATTATGGCTTCTTCCTGCTAACAGTTTAGTGAGGTGAATAAGCCTTCAAATGGCCAGACAAGCACTGAGAACTTTATGTGAGAAAGGGATTACCCCATGTCAGCAGCAAAGTGTCTTCTCAGTATCTCATGAAACCTCACCCATACCCATGGGTATAATTTCAAATAGTGAAAAAGCATCCTGAAACACGCAGCATCGCACACAAACATGGAGCAAAGGCAGTGACTCTGGTAGAGAGGGAATGAATATAAAAAGTAGTGTTGCAACTGCTTTCCTACCAAGTGCAACTGAAAAATGCACTGTAGTATTCAATTCACTTCTGCTTCTGGGAGAGCTGAGGAAGAAAACACTGCAAAAATGTGGTTCTGTGGCACAGGAAAGGAGGGGCACATTCCATGCCTATGGCTTTGACTGAACAGACATTTCCTTCGTAGTAATGCCTGAAGCTGCCTTGCGTCTGTAGAACGTGTGTTTTCCTCAATTATTTTTAATACACAAGTATTTAAGAGTATGTAACAGTACCAGTACTTAATAGTGATGCAAAAAGTAAATCTTACACAGCATAAGGTATTCTAGCTGCATTCTTTCTACCTGAAGAACTGACTTGGATAGTGAGATTTATTTTCACAAAAATAACCATTTTGAAAGGTGCTGATTGTTTCACTGTAGGGCCTTTCAGCAGCAGCGTATCTAAATATTATAAAAGTCTACATCTTAAAATCGCTTTGCAAACCACATCATATTAAGATGAAGGATTAAAAAAAACCAAACCCAAAACAGGACTTATGAAAGTAATTGTATCGGGTACAGATTGCAAAGAGGAATATGAAAGCAATGTGTGTTACTTGGGTAATATACAGGTCTAACTAGAAAAAAATTAGAGAAGATAAATATTCCCCATGTAATTTTGCAGTTACTTCTATTATTCCTATCTAACTGAACACTTTTTTATGTCATGCACTTCCCATATTTTAATTCAGAAACATATTAAAAGAACTGTACTGGTCTCAAATTAGTGAAACAAGTATGTGTTGTCTGTAGACATTAAAGAATCAAGATCAACCTGAAACTTTAGCTTCAGCTATCACCATCAATTACTACAAGCTCTGAACTGAAAAAAAATTGCTTGTACTTGCAATACAGACAGTAGAATACATTATATTATTTTTCCCCCACATCTGTATTTCTCTGAAAGCCTATGTCTTCTCAGTAGTTGGCTGGAAAACAAATAAGCTGAGAAAACCACATAGATGCAAAAGCAATTCCAAAATTATTGATAGTGCTACATGTCCCAAATCTGTCATACAGAACATTCTTCCTGCATCATCTTTACTGCAAGTTTTTATCTTTAATGTCATAGTCCTTTTTCCAGGTATGTACATAAAAGCTTGTAATATGAGCAACCAGGCGGAAAAAAAAAAAAAAAGAAAAAAAAAGATTAAGAACATCTCAGGTTCACAATTTAGATAAAAGTTGCTTTCAGTAAATTCCAAAAGACTTTCTGTGAAAAGAATAAAGAAAAAAAAAAAGGAAAAAGAAAGAAAAACACCCCTGGATGAATAGGAGGTGTGTCCAATAAAGTAGCATTAAGTTCCAGTCTCAGGAGAGTATCAATTGGGTGCTTTAAAATATCAGTATCTCAAACTGTCATTCTTTGGTACTTCCTATTTCATTGTAGGGTCAAGCCCCAACATATGTAATTAACCCAAGGAACAAAATATTGTTTTGGGAAGCATGCTAGAGGCTAGCACTCCCTTAGCTGAATAGAAATCTCATATGATTTGACAAAGGTCTAATGCAGTCATTGGTCTGATGTAAATTTATGAGTAAATCTTATCCGTAAAACCTTTAGAAGGTGAGCAATCCCATACTTTGCTTATGGATCAGACAGACAAAAGATAATAAGGATAAAAAAAAACCAAACTCAGAATTTCCTTGCAAAAGTCATTTGTTGAAAACTGAAAAAGTAGTAAAATTTTACATTTAATGAAAAGCAAAAGCATTAACTTTTGTTTGAGAAGTAAAAGGTATAAGAAATGGCAAACTAAGACTTCACAAAGAAAGGAACCACTAGCATCATCTCCCACATACAGAATCAAGAGGTTCTGTTAGCCCAACACACGGGCTCCTCAGTTGCAGCAACGAGACCTCTCTTTCACAGCAGTCTTTATAGAGTGGTATCTACTATAACCTAAAATGCACTTGGTTCACATTTGCAAAGCATTCTTCTACCACAAAGTCTAAATTTTTAAAGTGATCCTTCCTAATACTCCAAGATCATTATTTATAATTAGATATTCCAAGGACAGCAAGCCTGGATTCAGTAACAGTGGGGAGAGAAAAGGAACAATATCAGAGCTTGCTCTGTGAAAAATGCCTTTATTAAAAGTGATAGAATAAGGTGCCACCTTAACTGTATGCCTCCCCTTCCCAGTGTCTTCAAATTCTCTTGAAGTTACGTATTAGTTTGAAAGTTTTAATGCCTTCTGTAAAGTTAAGAAAGTATTTGAAATATTTTACATTTTGGAAGCTTTTTACTCAAGGATAAAAAAAGAGGAATTTCCATATGCTGAAAAATCTGCTTTCATTTCTGCATAAGCAGTTCAGTCTCCTTTACGCCCCACTTTCATAAACTGGAAGTGAATATTATACAGTGCTGCCTGAGAAAAATACACTGATTTGCTAAACAATGTGGCCAAAATCCTTATCCTGTTCCTCTTTGGCTGCCAAAATTGAAATCAACCAAAGATGGTATTTCACAGCAGAACTGTAGGTTGATGATCATGTTGGTGGGCAATATAACCTTATCTGTTATATCACAATTATTGTCTCTGCTTTCATTACTGAATTTGCCAATAATTTGTTCTATTACTCTTCTCTATTTTTGGTTCAATTTGTTTCTCTTATATACTTAAACTATGAGGTTTCCTGGGTAGCAAGCTTCCGCAAAAGTTCTGCGAGCACAAAGGCAGCAATAACAGGGCTTTTGACGGTCCTGAGGTGCCACTGCATTATAAATACTCCATGACATGGTAAAAGTCATAATCCACGAAAATTAATGTAATTTCTTCAAACTACTACTAACAGAAGAATATATGAACTGCAGTTTTAGAAATCACTGATCTTATATTTATAACAACAGGTGTTGTTTGTATTCATCTTCAAGCTTCAGATAATTATTTTTAACTTGTCAAAAATGCACAAAATTTTGCTTTGCATAACAACTTTCTGTGGAGGTGCACAGTGAAAAGACAAGCAGCACTGGACACAAGTTGCAACAATTAAATATTAGGAAAAGTTTCTCACCATGGGTGTAGTCAAACATTGCAACACGTCACCCAGACAGCCTGTGCAGTCTCCATCCTTGGAGATGGCCAAAACTCAAAGCGCAAGTCCCTAACCAACCTGATCTAAGTTGGCCTGCTTTGACCAAGTGGCATTCAAGTTACCTCCAGAAGTTTCTTCCAGCCTGTATGACTCTACAAACAAATGAAGTTGTTATTTGCAGTTATAGATACAGTATATGATCATTTTTTCAGACAGTGTTGAACGCTTCTGTAATTTCCCAACAAAGTGATTAAAATTTCTGTTCTGTCTTTCAATCTCAAGGGTATTGATGTTTTGGTTTTGTGGGTTTTTTTGGTTTTTTGTTTTTTTTTAAATTAATTCCTAACTCAAGACAACACACTATGATATCTCAGGATGTACATAAAAATCTTAATCTTGGAATTCAGAACTACATGTCAGTCTGAGAAGCACTCCCAACTTCCTCATTCTTATTAAAGAATTTCCTCAAAATGTTTTCAAAGTGTAACCATTGAGTTTAACCTCACCTCTGTAATAACAATTCCTTCCACACAACTTCTGTTACATTTTACTTGTGGAAAAATGTTAACTTTCACAGCTTTGATAATGTGGTAAATTAAACAGAAGATATGCTTAAACAGTAACTGAGTTATTTCACATTTAAGTATTAAAGGTTTTTCAACCTTTCATCAGAACCTGCTACAGCATTTCCAGTTCCATTCAGAATTTAAATATAAACAAGAACCAGAGAGCTCACAAGGTCCTCCTGCTAGACACGTTAGCAAAGCTGCACTTTTAAATATAAAACAAAGCATACACTGATGAACTACAAAGAAAGAACATTAAGGACACTTGCAAAACTTTACCTTAAGTTTACCTTACAGATTACAGTGCAATTATATCCAGAAAAGGCTATCCAAATCCTGCTTCCACACCAACACATCCTGCTTCTAATCATCTATGGTCTCAAAGTCTCATTCAGGGCAATTCTAAAAGTCAGAGTCAGAATTCAAGATCCTTCCAAAATGAATAATTTAGAGCACATGTATTGCTTTAATACCTGTAAAGATTTTTAAAAAGTAACAGGTTTTTTGTCAAAAAATTCTGCTACTGCTTCCAAAGCAATTTCAGGAAAAAGGTTTATATTTGCATTAAGGAAACACCTGAACCTCCCACATTGGTAGGTTTATACATGCAAGTGCGATCTGCTGTCTATGTATTATGTTTTAAAAACGAAGTTAAACACATGAGAATGCATTTTACTGGCATAGACTTTTCATCTCAAAGCACTGACTAAAGAAACAAGTTTTCCTCAAACAATCTGATGGAACTACACTGCAGAGTTTTGTGGGTATAAGACATCCACCTTTATTACTTAGATTTGTAGGTTTTGACACCTAATTTAAGAAGTTACAAAGTTACCCAATGCACCAGGAAATACCTGGAAGCAATGCTGGTTCATTTTCACAAGTGGGACTACTTCCTTCTCATCAGAAGAGAAGTTTTGCTCTAATTACAGCAAGCTGACCTACTGTTAAACCCCCACCTTCCTGAACAAGTAGAACTACTGAGACAGAACCTTACCGAAAGGGGTGTGGTTCCTTTTTTTAAAGTCATGTTTGACAATTCCCATATTTATACACTCAGCATTTTAAGGAATGCAAGAGTTAATTCTGCATTAAAAAAAACCTGATGTGTTATCCTTTCCTACAAGGATTCTCCCCTTTCCTCCCTGAAGGCACCCCGATTTTCTCAGGCTTTATCTTGATATCAACAAAGCTCATTTAACTCCCGTGCTTTGTAGAGAACAGGATTCACATTAAAAAAAAAAAAAATCTACAGTAAACACATCCCTTCAAGTCACCAAAAATGGACTGCAGAACACTAGTTTTATGATTTAAATAGTTTTAGTCTTGCTTTGCATTTGCACTGGGGTTTCTTTTAATGAATATTTACATTAGTAAATGCAACTTTTACAGTAAAATCAGCACCTTCCATTAATCATTGCCTATATTCATGTAGATAAATTGTAGCTTTTATATTCACACTAATATGCTCATTAAAAACATTTTTATATATGCTTATTAGTTTGACATAGCCACAGGTAAGAAAACAATTTCTACAGAAACTGGAATAAAATTAAACTGCAAAAAATGGTTACTAGACTTTAACAAAACTACTTCAAATATGCCGGATAAATAAACAGGTTTTGCATTCAAAACTTGTTAAGTGAGGATGCATTACCCATAAGAAGGGCACAAAAGTGATGACTTCCCATTGCTATCTCCCTTAAGAGTTCAGGGCTTCAAGATTTCCACCTCTCACAACTCATTTTTATTTATAGACTGAAGCAAACATAAACCTACGTTATTCCACCTATCTAAAAGCTTCTGAACTTTCAGTGACCTAGGTGAATAAAGCAACTACAAAACACTGCATCTCACAAAAGCTGTTTTTATTAGCACTGCAAAATCCCTGGTAGTGGATGCTAAAGCCAGTAACTTTCACTGGCAATGGCCCAACTTCAGATCTTTGGATGTACACAAATCTTACACAATGTATTTACTACAAATAGTTCTCAGATGTTGTTAAAAAAGCTTTTTCAAATTTATCCTCACACTTACTATTGTCACTGAAAGATAAGCAAGACTTCAAAAATCTCATGCTAAAATGTGAATCTAAGGAACAATACTGGGTTCAAAACCAGTTACACGATCTTCAATATTGAAATTGTGTTCTTTCTGGCAACCGGCTCTTCTCCCTCCTTGGTTTTAGAGCTTCATCACTTGAACTGTAACTCTCCGTTTTGCCACTATTCCAATCTATGTCCTGTCTGTATTCTCAATTACGCTAAACACTGCAAGTTTTAAACCCAAATTATGTTAGAGCTAAATACAGCCATCTTACACTGACTACTAGATAGTAACAGGAATATATAGCCGCTACAAATGGAATTGCTTACTGCCTTTGCAACACTTAAATCTACTGACTATACATGAAGACAGACATGAATCAAAGATCTTTCAGAACTTGTCTTAGCACTACATCACTTGATCTCCTATGTACTTATGCTTTTACAGCATTATTACAAGTCTGGTACAAAAAAGTTCTGTCATTTTGTTCACCTTCTTCCCTCCTTGAATTTCAGCAGTTTTGACCAGTGTTCTAGTTATGTCTCTATTGAAACTGCCTACAAAACTATACCACCACCATCATCTGTGTCAGCCTTCAACACTATCAGTTCTGTATCATGGGAGAAAAGTATATAAAGGAGCAATGTGATTTATTCCCCAAGAAAATGTATGTTTGTCTGTCTGCCTCTACCCCTACATTTATTTATAGTCCCAACTGGATGAGTGAGAAGGGTGTGCTTTTCAAATACTGTCCAGCTGATTTTTTTTTTTTTAGCTCAGTAAAACTGAATTTTTGAGATAACATTTTTACTGTAAGATGATAGCACAACTTAAACATATCAGAATTAAAATCTTAAGGCATCACAGGATCTGCATGGATATTTGCCTGCTTTTCCAAGACTTTGCAGTGTTGCCTATCTTTGCTTTATTAGCCAATAAAATATGCTGCCAGGCTTGGAAAATTCCACTCATACAGGACAATCAATTTTATACGGGACTGAAGCAGATAAAGGAATCAATTGAAATTTACAATGGAGGAGTGTTGATTCTATTCACTTGTACCGAGGCAGGAAGAGTCTCTAGAGGGTCTGCCCCCATTTGGGGAGAAAAGAAAAACTGGAATTAATGGATAGAAGAAAGTTCAGAACTTAACTCCATCAGTCACAAAGGCACAAGCAGCACTTCTCAAATCATACAGAGGCAAGATAACACTGTCACTGTGTCTTTTATTATTTGACAGGACCAGAGGCAATGGGCAGAAAACAAAACACAGGAGGTGCCGTCTGAGCGTAAGGAAACACTTTTTTACTTCAAGGGTGACCCAGCACTGGCACAGATTGCCCAGGGAGGTTGTGGAGTCTCCATCCTTGGAGATTTCCAAAAGCCATCTGCACATAGTCCTGGGCAGCCTGCTCTAGATGACCCTGCTTGAGCAGGGGGGTTGGACAAAATGACCTCCAGAGGTCCCTTCCATCCTCAACCATTCAATGACGCCAAGATAACTTGTAGTCTAAGTATTTTCAAGCATCCCCTATAGGAACAACATACTGGATTAGAGTTACTTGTATTTTCTATAAGGGGCTAAAAGAGTCATGGATTACCACATATACTTCTTGATTACATTACTACCTGTACCAACAGAGAGGTGGCATTTGAATGTGAATTTAGAGGAGGGCACAGTCTTAAAGCCTCTTGGGAAAAAGATAGTGAGATCCTGGTGCTATGCATCTCTTGGTGTATCAGTGCATCTCTAATTCTGAAACCTGGCCCTGTTAACCTCAAACACACAGGAAATCTGCCTTATTGTAACTACTGAGACATTTTAGACATCCTTCTTCTAACTTCAGAGAAGTTTGAAACATCACTTATTGACGTCTCCCACATTTAAGTCATCTCACAGCTTCCACAGCCATGAAAACCTACGTTTTTAAAGTAAAAAATGAGTAATACCGTGCATTACATAAAGACATGAGCAGTGCACCAGCACCATGTACACAAAACACCACACCCTAGCTCTGAAACAGGCAGCTGCCATGAAGGTGGATCCCATAGAGGAAGACAAGCAGCACTAATAACTGAGGTCTTACAAGACACCCCGGTGATTGTGACATTTTTCTGGAAAAATCTGCCTTAAATCTAAGAAGTTTCCAGCTGCCATAAAGAGGGATTACACGTACGTCTCGTTCACACAGACCCCCTGCTCCTCGACCTTACACTTCCCCAATTACTGCCCCCTAATAGGAAGCAGAACAGCCTTCCTCGTCCCCACACCCTCCCCTCCTCTCCTCTCCGAAATCCCCCGCACCCCACCTCCTCCCGGGGCTGAAAGGGGCGGCGATGGCCAAGGCCGGCCCCGCTCTGGCGCCGGGGCCGCGGCACGCAGCCCCTGCGTGGAGAGGGCAGCGCCGGTGCTGTGGAGCAGCCGGCTGGCACCGGCAAGGCGCCTCGGAAACGGGAAGCGGAGATGGGGGAAGGGGAGGGGAAGGGAGAGTCGCCGTCGTCGTCCCCCCCCCGCGCCTTTTCTGCCTCTCCCTACCGTCCGTCCCGTCCCCCCTCCGCCCCGCCGCGCACCGGGCGGAGGCGGCGGCACGCAGCGGCCGTGCCCGCCGCCCCGGCGGCAGCGAGGAGCCGGCAGAGCGGCCGCCGCCTCCGCCGGACACCGGGCCCCGCCCCGCGCCGGGCCCGCACCGTACAAGGAGCGGCGGGAGATGCGCCGGGGCCCTTCCCCCGGCCTCCCCGCCGACCCTCCTCCCGCCCCCCTGACTGACAGGCCCGGCCGCGGGGCGACGGTAAAAATACGAACCACAGGGCGAGGGCCGAGGTCATCCCCGCGGCCTCCCGGCTCAGAGGGCCGGGAGACAAAAGGGCGGCCCGCCTGGGCGCAGCACCTCCACCCGCCCCTACCTTCTCCTCGTCGGACAGCTGCTCCTCCAGGTCCGCCATCTTCCCGTCTGGCTCCGGCCGCCGCCACCGCCCCCGTCTCCTCCCTCCCAGGCAGGAAGGGCGGGGCTCCCCCCCCCGCCGCTCCTTGCGCGGCAGGCTGGGCAGGCGGCGTCTCTGCGCATGCGCTCGGCGCGGGGCGGGGGTCCCCCTGTGGGGAGGTTACGGGGGGGGGGGGAGCGGCGTGGCGGGGGGGGGGGAGGTGTCCGTGTCCGTGTCCGTGTCCGTCGGTGGCTGGGTGTCGCGGCAGAGGGAGTCGGGGGGCGGGGGGGAGCGCGGCGGCAGGGCCTGCTGCGCCCCTCAGGGCGTCTGCTGAACGAACAGTAGGGGCTCCCATCTCTGTTTTGGTAGCAAAATGAGCCATTTAAGTAAGATCACTGGAAATGTGGGCAGACGGAACTAAAAATTGCTAGGTTTCAGGCATCCGCCTGGCAGCATGCTCAGTGGGGGTTAGTGGACGCGGGCGCTGGGCGTTTGGGCGAGGGCGAGTGCCGGCGGGCTTGTCTGGAGCAGCCGGCAGCCTGCTGGAAGAGATTTCAGAAAGCTCGGTTTGAGGCCGGCAACGGAGACTGAGGGAATAGATTGTGTGAAATTATTGGTACTGTAGAAGATTGGACGTGGAAGAGGAAGGTGGTCAATGGGAGGAAACAGGAAAATAAAGAGATGGGAGATTTTTTACTACAAGAGTAAGAAAGTGTCAAGAGTGTCTTCAGCCATGTGATATTGCAGGTACACAGAGGGGCAACCGAGATGACGGCTTGCAAGGGTTGCCTGGAAGAAGACAGAGCAGAAGTTTTGAGGAGAACTGGGATAGAGGAAAGACAACATTTGTGTAGCTCGAACCATGTGAGTTTGAGGCCAGTGAAATTGTGTGTCTTCTTCCAACAGTGACCCAGGGGCAGATGCCCAGAGAGTGGTGAGAGAACAAGGCAGTCAGTATGTGTTGGCACTTCCTGGGAATGCTTCCTCCCTCCCTTCCAGCCAGCCGTGGCGCAGATGATGGTCATCCTCCTCCGTGACTTCATTCCAGCGAGGATTGTTGAACTATTCTTCAAGGGTCAGGTAGACAGTGGGAAGTTTTGTTTTCTTCTGGGAGCAAAGTCAGACTGGGAAAACAGATAAGCTGGAGAAGCTGCTTTGATAATGATCTGTTGTGGCAACAGTGAGACAATTGCAGGCTCCATTCTGCAGAAGGTGAAAAACTGCAGAGGCCTAAAAAGGAAACCAAAAGAGGAGTCAGATGACCTTTTTGAGAAATCCTTCCTGTTCCTGGATCAGTAGGAAAGAAGTAGAAATAAATAAGTAGAAAGAACATGGGAAATACTGGTCTTAACCAAGTAGAGTGTTTGGGGTTTGTGGAACACTGGGATAAAGTCTGAATAAAATTGGCTGTCTGTAGGCTTCATCTCATTAATATCGGTGCCAATTCCTAGGATGATACAAGAGCAAGAGCAGCCGAGAGAACAAAATAAATATCCTCATTCCACATTCTAAAAAAGGACAACTCTAAAGCATTATGAAGTAAAACCAAATGTTATATTGTTTGTAAGGGGTACATCTTTCAGATTACTGCGTATTAATGTTAGGAAACTCAAACATGTAAGACAATTTGGAACTTGAGAAAGATTATATGATTAGTATAACAAAGTTAGTGGGCGGAGTCTTGTATGATGTTGAAATTGATGTATAGACCTCGTTCTTCAGGATGGAAAAGGTAAAAAGGCTGGTGTATTATGCCAGAGTGGCCATTAGCTGTTTCAAAGTCAGAGAAGTTTCAGAAGAATAAGAACTTAATTTTTTATACATTAAAGTTCTAATTCATTAAATGAAATATGGTCTGCCATGGACCACCTGATCTTGCTAGAGAATAAGTTGAACTTCTTAATGCTCTGTTCCTAATATGTGGGAA
The DNA here is from genome assembly GCF_026419915.1 of Harpia harpyja. Classification (NCBI taxonomy): domain Eukaryota; kingdom Metazoa; phylum Chordata; class Aves; order Accipitriformes; family Accipitridae; genus Harpia; species Harpia harpyja. The sequence continues at coordinate 42,390,113 of NC_068945.1, read as the reverse complement.
GAATAGCTTTTATTGTTACTTCAAACTGAAGGAAGTATGGTGGAGGAATTGTATGTCTAGTGATAACTCTTTGGTAACATTTAAAAAATATGTTTTCTTAATGTCCAGCACAGTGTACTTCAGCCCAGTTATAGTGGACAAAGAAAAGCTGATCATTGACTGGAAAATCATAGGTGTCAAAAACCATCTCAGTTGGTCGTGATTAGTGGTATGAATGTAGCCAGCTTCTAGCCAAAGGATCTGGTTATGCTGTAGAGTTCATTCACATCTGTCTTTCTTGCGTAAGTATTTGTACGCAGTGATTAATGCTGTCCCATGCAGTATAGCAAAATATTGCCAATATCTGTAGAATTTCTCAAGGCTGTCATTCTAGCTTCCCTAACAGGACTGTTGCATGGAAATGAAGGAAAGTGATATTGGACAAGAAGTTGTTACAGTCAAATGGATACGTAGAAATTACAATGGCACCAAAAATCAATATATCAACAAAGGATGAAAATGAAAAAGAGTCAAAATAATGAATGTACAAGTTGGACAACGTGACTGATTCAGGAAAGTTGAAGAGAGATTTAAAATGCCTGTAGCCATGGAGGATCAAGATAACGGACAGTAGTTTATTCATGTCAGGAACAAAATAGAGGACAACCAAACAGTGTTTAATAAGGCCATTGCTAGATGCAGAGTGGTGAAGTGTAGAGCAGAAAAGGTACATCTAAAGGATATTTGGTTTTAGAACATCTCACATATATTATTTGGACTCAATAATAAAAGGTAATGGTCTGTAGCAGGGGAAAGCATTGTGCAACATTGAGTTTCACATGACAGGACTTTATAACTTCCACCCAGGAGTCTTAAGGGTAACTAGCTGAGGAGGTCTGTGAAATGCTCCTGTTAATTTTTAACACACCTTGGGATTTGCCAGCTAGGGGATGTTGCTTTATTTAATATGTATTAAGAGGATAGTTCAAAAAGGTAGATCTTACCAGATAAACATTATATAGTTTTCTCATAAGTTAATGCATCTATTTGTTGGATGTACCATGTTTACACCAGTTTTTTTCTTGAAGTTTACTGAAATTCGCATGATGAAGTGAATGATTCAGAGGAGGACTGTGTAGTCATCGTAGATACTAATGGGAACCTTCTGCATACTACCCTGGCAGGTGCTTTACGGTGACCTTAGGACTTAATGGGAAATGAATAATCACACAGAAATAAGTACTGTTCTTGCCCTGTGACTCAGTGTTTTGGAGTGCTTGTGTGTCTTTTCAGGAAGAATATGGAAATTTCAGGGGGAATTTAAAGGAGGTCTAAAAATGGTCCTGAAGATGCAGAACAAATTTCAGGATATGAGGCTTAAGAATGTCAAGACTAAGAAGTGACTTAGGAAATAGCAGTGATACCTGAGTTAGTTCAGAATTTATATGCATTTTATCTGAAGTCATACATCTTCAAATCGAATACAGCCAATTTCCAGCCAGTAAATCTTCTCATGCTATAAAATTCACCCACATTAGTGATCTTTTTCATGTGCCAGTGTCTCTACACATTGATCAAAGGATAATCTGCACTACAATCACATACAGAACAGCAGAACATCCTATTGCTAACTAGCTAGCTCATGTCTTAGTAGATGTCTAGTCCCAGTACATGAAGCTCACCGTGGGCTAGCAGATCTATCTGATGAGCAGTGTGTGGTTTACTGTTGCAATGAGAGAAAAACAAATGAATTAAAAAAAAAAAAAAGCACAGCTATTGAGTTCTACTTCATCTAATCGGACACAATAGAGCTGCCAATCAAGTTCCTTGCTATTTTGCTGTACTGCTGCTGTCATTTCTTTCTGTATTGACTCTGTAAGGCCAGACCCCTGGCTCTTGAGTAGCACTGGGAGGAAGGGCACAGCAATCCTTACTGCAAGGTCTCCCTGAAGGGCTGTCAAAATGGGTTCAGAGAAGTGCAGTTTCTGTGCTAAAGCCATCCAGAAGACGGGCGAGGAGGCAATGGCACATAGGTGTTAGCACAGCACAATTCCTCTGTCCTTCTGCACTGGCCCCCAAGATTGAGATAAACGATGCAGAAAAAGATAATTACATTTTCATTATTCTTATTCAAGACAGGCAATTGACATTTGACCTATTGCGTCTGCTCAGAGGACAAATTGATGAGAGGTGTATTTGGTGCTTACTTGTTTAATCTGGAGGACGTACTACACTGTTTCCTAGGACAAAGGTGGACTCTGGCCAAGCTCTGAGCCCCGCTCGGATGGTGCTCCTGGCAGTGGGACAGGAGGAGTGCCCAGAAAGGTGTGGCGGGCTGTGTCCCTGCTACCTGCACCTTTCTGTGGGAAGCGTCTCCCTGAATCCTGATACCTGATGGTATAAATCCTCACATTCCTGTGGGTTGGTGTGAGGCATACTCCAGTTCCCAAGATTCCCAAATATGTATCAGATCTTGGGGCCTTGGGAATTGCCCGCCAATTTGTGTCCTTATTTTGGCGGAGTTGGTGTTTGCTAACCTTGCAATTTGCTTTTATAGAACCTTAGCGGCAAAAGCAGATAGGTTTGTTCTAGAGAAGTTGAATGTTATATCCTTAAAACAGTGTTGTAAAGAAAGCTGTGACAGGAATAAAACTCTAATAAAGTGCAACTGTAGAGCAAACCTGAGAGTGAGCTTTCTTCTTAGATAACACTTGTGATCTTTTAGGCCACAACAGACATTGAAGAGAATGACTCAGTAGCCCTTCACCTACTGTGGAAGTCCCATTTAGAGTCATAGAACTGCCCACATTGGAAGGGACCTTGAAGGATCTTCTGGTCCAACCTTTCATGGGAAAGGGAGCATAGGTGAGATTATCTAGGGCCCTGTCCAATTGCATCTTGAAAACCTCCAGTGATGGGGACTCTACCACTTTGCAGTTGTTCCAGTTAATGATTGTTCTCACTGTAAAAAATGTCTGTCTTATGTCAAGATTTTTGTTGATACTTTAGAATTTACTGTCCTTTGGTTTCTTTGCTCATGAAGTTCACAGTCTTGCTTACTGTGGCATTTTTAAGATTGTCACATCATTCGTTATGCTTCACAACCATAATATTTTTCCAAGTTTTATTAATTTTTCACCATATTTTGTGATTTTCATGGAGACTATGCATGTCATAATTACTTAGATGACAAACTCGATATTTAGAGTGGGGGTTTTTTTGTCAGTTTTAGGGGCTTTTATTACCACATTTACCCTAGAAGCTCTTTTTAGGTTCATTTTAGGACTGCATTCAGATCTTATCCAGACTTGCTCTGTGACTTCCTACTCTGTTTCTATTCTTGGGAGTTTTCTCAACTTCTTTCTCTACCTCATCCTCTCCAAGAATAGTCAGCTATATATCTTGCCTTATGCAATTCAAATTCAAAAAGTCTTGCATTTGCCTTTCTTTTGACATGTACCTATGCTTTAGGAATTAGATACTCATGTTGTTTCTTAGAGTTATCTTAAAATGCAGGCAAGTAGTTTACTTTACTGATTACAAGAAGATTTAGTTCTCCCATAAATTGAGGTGCTTTGAAGCAGATATACTCTTTCAAGAATTAAGAGCAGGATTATTTATTTGTGATACAGAATTTTTATTCAAGGTTGGGAACGCACAGAAGTAGGCTGAAAAAGAGCAAGTGTTGAGCATTTTAGAGGAAGGCAACCAAAGGAAGGAAGTACACCTATGTCTTGTTGGCTGCTACTCCTGCTCCAGCAGAGATAAGGAGGTTGCAGTTCTTTGAAGGCAACGGGCAATAGTGCATCAGCATCTGCAAAGAGCTGAAGGCAACAAGAAGATGATAAGGATGAAGTGCTGCATGCTAAAACATCTACTTTCGGTTCTAGTCAGTCCCAAGCTATCTTTTGGAAGGAGCAATGCTTATATAATCCAAATTATGTACAGATTTTCAGAGGTGCCAGAAAAATTCATGTTCTACTGATTCTGAAGCCTGTAATCTATATACATGGGGTATGTGTTGGTAGGTTTCTCCTAACATGTTTGTTATCTTTGCTATCTTAGTATGTTAACTATTTAAAAGCCACAGCTTTAGCTTTTAAAATGTTGTCTCTACCTGCCAACTTCTTTTCTTCACCTGCCCTTTGTCTTCCTTAGTGTACTGTTTGATAAAGTTGTCAGACTTGCAAAAGCACTTAATCCAAAATTCTGTGATAAAAGAATCCTGATTTCCTTCTGAAATGTAAAATGAAGTACTGTCAAGCAAAGAAGATTAGTGACTGCTTATAAAACATCCTTCATTACAGAATATCTTCTCTCAATGGTAGTTTATTCTGATGCAATGTAAGGAACAATAGTGTAGTAAAAGTGCATTCTAAAAGTATTCTTGAGGTTAGCAGTGCGTGATGGATTGCCAGTACTGAGCAATTTTAGGGGTTTGAATTACAGCACTGGAGTTTTCAGGAAAAATAGGACAAGTAGAAAAGTTTTCTCTAGCCTTGTTTACAGCGTCTGTGGAAAAGTTGCTAACCTAAACATTAGTCTGTGCTATAGTGATAAATATTTTATTAATAAATTATATCATAGCCATGTGCTGTGACGGTGCTTTGGAAAGAAGAGTATTAGCATGTCTATTTTACAGCCTGTTTTTCAAAGATAAATAAATTAGCTATAGACAGGTATAGCTAGAGGGTTTCAAGGAGAACATTTATGAATTGCAAGCAGTTCAAAGAATAATCAGGGACTGGAAAATGTGAGCAATCCAGTCTAGTTACTTTACCATCAAAAAGCTTAAAGGTTTGTGAGTACTTATTGGGAAATCAGAAAGTTGTTAATAGGATGTTTTGATGTATTAGGATATTACAGGATTCATAGCCAGAAGTTAGGACAAATTCAGGCTAAAAATAGACTTAGTATTAATAAATAAACTTAGTATTAATTGTCAGAGTAGTTGACTATTGGAGCAATTTAACCAAGTCAACACTGGCACTAGCAATTTTAGAATAAAGATTGACCATTTTTCTAAAAGATAGACTCTATGGCCTGTGTTGCAGAAGAAGGTAGCAAGGAAGATCTTGAAGCAATCCTCTCTGACATTGTATGGCATGATTCTCTGAGCCCTTTTCTTGTTCAGCAACTGGTGGAGAGAGACTCAAGTTGAGAATGGAAGTGGCTCCATGGAAGAGCCAAAGAAGAGAGAGTATAGTTGGAGCATAATGAACTGGATCCAGTGAGGATGGAATACAGAAGGGGTTCTGGCTTTTAAAAAGGAGTGAAGAAAAAGTACCAGGGAAATTACTGAGGTTAGAGTGGGTATTAATGAAACAGGGGTATTAATGAAGACCAGGGTCAAATAGAAGGTCTGTAAAAAGGTTTAGCAGAGTATTTGAAATGGGATTATTTGGGGAGTTTTTTTGATACTTATAAACACCTGACTCTGAGCTGGTGACCCTCGGCTCCCATTACATCAACAGGGACAAATAAGCACTCCAAGGGTGAGATTCATCTGACCTAGTTAAGACGTCTGTTTTAGGATAAGATTATTGGCTGTAATGAGGTGGCTAGTTCAGACCCAGCTGTCTAAATATTAGGTGCCTGTGTTATGACAGCCAAATCCCCTTTCAGTGTTAGAAGATCAAAGGGCAAGAAGGTGATGGACCAAGGAAGGGTGACAAAGGCTAAGGTTAAAACACAAAGGACGGCTGAAGTTACAAGGCTAAGGGAAGGGAGAAAGGACTACACCTGTAACTCAGCATTGCTCTGTGCTCCTCAGGGAACCTGTACTCAGGGAGGTAAATCGCACACTTACCCACAAAGGACTTTGTACCATGAGGGCTCTATTTCTGTACTGCCTTTATTGCATCTCCTACTCCGACATCAGGAATGTTGTATCAGTAGCTATTGATAATACAGAGATAGAGCAGGATTAGGATTAACAAAGGGAGAGGACAGGCTGGGGATTAGGAAGCAGGGGAGAATCAAAGTGTAAGGCTTCTGCACTCCTTAATGGCTGAAGAGGGCCTTTAAGATAACTGTGTGCCTCATGATAGCTCTGAGACTTCTCCAACCTGAACCAGTCCAGATCTCCTTTGGTGTACATCATTTGTTTGCCTTTGCTCTGTGCCAGGATAGATTGGAAAGAGAAGGGAGGACCAGGAGAAAGCAACAATGGTGCTAGAAGAAAGCAAAGGAGCTGGAGCACTGCTCTCCCCAGCCTTTAACTTGTTACAGGGATAGAGAATTAACTCATAGGAATAGAGGAGCCACCTGATTTTGAAAAGCTCCATGAGAAAACACAAGAATTCCTTTCCTTCCCTCTCACTGAGCCTGGTTCCTGTTTATATTTTTAGTTACTCCTTTCTGAAAAAGGGAAGTGTAGTCTTCTAGCTGGATTTATTTACTTTCATTTTAAAGGAGACATTGTTTGGCAATTTTATTTTTCAACAGGAAATGGCAAATGTGCTGATTTGTTTAATGAAGTTGAGATTCACTAGAGGAGTCCAAATTCCTTTTTCTTTTACTCTCTGTAGAACTAAATGTCTTATGAAGATAAAATCTCAATAAAGGTAAACCATGCAAGCCGATGTGACTGAAGGGCTGAGAATTTCTATGCCTGTGTAGAGAAAAATGCCTCAGAGACATTGGTGCTTCATGCTGCTTAACAGTGGTGTGGGTCCTTAATTTTTGATCTTGTATCACATATGAGAAAAAGTAGTAGGAAGGGGAGTTAGGATTTTGAAGTAAAGCAATGTAATTTCATTTTTTACTGTTTGGCCCCCGGATGATGCACAAAATATTAGTACTTGAGTACACTTGCTTCTGACTTCAGTAAAAGTCCTTACATAACACAAGTAAATACTTGTGAAAATTAGGACAGTGTCTGAATGCTGATGTGGGAACATAACTTCAGTCTTCTGCTTTTGAAACAGTTGCCATGTTGTGTATTGATAAAATCACATTAATCTATTAAAAGAGGCTTGCATATTTATTTATTTATTTATTTATTCCTTTATTCTGCACTGTTTAATGGAAGAGTGGCACAGATGGTGGTGCAATTTGCCTATAGCAATCATGTAAACCCTGTCCTGCAGAACTCACCTGTGGCCTTAGAGCCCAAGATCTGCTACCTTGGGAAATCTGTCATTTCTTATCTCTGCACAGGGACGCAGTGAAACCACCTTAGATGTAAAAGAAACTGAGGAATTTATCTTACCATTATCCTTTAGCAAAAGTAGTTCTATATATGACTGTAATAATTGCATTGTTCTCAATTTACTGGTGCTCTAGAAATTAGTAGGTCTCCATCTGACTACAAGAGAGCCAGGATTTCACCCACCTGGATTCTGAAGTTGATGTTGACCATGGGCCTTTTTAGGTAAGATTAAATGATTGGGAATCAAGGGAGGAGGTTACAGACAAATGGGCAGTGTGTCTGTGGGAGGGAATGCCAAATTTTATATGTCTATACATTGTCTCAAGATAGCATTTATCTTGTTTGACTTCAAAAAATCCTATTTTCTTATTTTGAGACCTCAATTTTACACTTAATTGGGTTATATAATGATACAGAGGTCTGTTGCAAAGAGCAAAATTAATACCAGAAGCATAACAAAGATTAATGCAGGAATTATCCATCATTGTATTTCATGCTTGTTTTGTACTCAGCTGTGATCAGCTTCATAGGCTTCATATTGTCATCTCTTTTTTCAGTGGTTTACAAGGAAGAATTCCTGCCTCCTCCCCCAAGCGTTTCCACTATTGATTGTCTCTATGGGAGTGGGATTTTGATTAGGTTAATAATTCTGTATATTCCTGACAACTTTTTAAAAAGGGAAAAAAGATGGCTTTTTTGTTGCAGTAGATTGGGATATAGGGATAGTTGGTCAAATTCTCCCTCAACTGGCATGAAAGACAACTGACAAAAGTCTAATACAAAACCAGAAGAAATACATCTCACCATAAGGCACCCCCCCACACCCCGAAGTAATCTACTGGTTAAGAAGAACAACTCAGAACAAAAGTAACACAAAGATTAAAGGTCAGGTTATACTACTTTCATTTCTCCATGTTCGAGAAATACACAGAGGAGTAAAACATTATGCTTACTCTGAAAAAACTGCTGCCATTTTCCTCTTTGTGGCCCTTTAGCAAGCATTTTGTGTGAACTAATTGGGAGTGGAAAAAACTAAAACCAGAACTGTATTTTGATAGTAATTAATAATTCACTAAACAATTTCAATATCTAGATGAACTATTTTGAACCAAAGAAAATGCTTTTGATCCTGGAAAGGGAACAAAGTTTTATTCCACGTGTGCTTTAACCAGTTTTCTAATTTTTAGAGAATTGCATCTGCTATGTATCTTTGCCTGTTTTAACTCCTGTTGCTGCTGTTGTAATGATATCCCTGACTGATACGGATCATTAGTCTGACAGAAGGCCTCATGTACTTTCTTTCCAGATGGTAAGCTCAGGCTTTTGCAATCTGTGGAAAGTTAGTGCAAATACTGTGCTCCACTTCCTTTCTCACCAGAAGATTTTGAACTTCTGGTTTTAGTCTCTCATGTCAGATCAGGATATACAGCAAAGAAAGGAGTCTCATCCCTGTTGTGATGAGTAGGATGAGGTGACGAAGAGATACAAACAGAAGTGGGATATCCAGATACATAAGATAACAGCATCTAGTGTGATGGAGAGGGCTCTGTATTCTCACTACTTTTCAAATTTTTGTGGCCCTCAAGTCAAAAGTGATTTTTAGGGAAAGAGGCAAAGGAGAGCAGCAAGGAGCCTTTATACATGTTTCAAGTGCAACACAGGAGAAGACAAAAAATTTTCTTGAAAATTTAACGGTGGCAGGATGTGAGACTTTGATAACCTATGAAAGACCTAGAAGGAACGATAATAGGCAGGAGGTGGTGAGACACAGATGGACCACTGGTTTTGTGTGCTGCTCGCCAACATGGCGACATGAAAAGCTGTTTCTAAACCTAGTTGAGCTTATTTGCAGACCTGCTGTAACTGAGTCCAGCTTCTTCATGTGACCTGTGTCCTTGCACAGCACTGGATGTTGTTTTCTGACTGTTCCCTTGTGTAGCACGTGATGGTTGGACCTGTATGGGTTCATTTGTGGTAGTTTTTAGCTCTTCATTGCTACTTGTTTCTGGGTTTGGCCTCAGATTCTTTTTAGTCACAGTCTTTTCTTGGCTCTGACTCGCACCAGGTTGCTGCTGCCACCATTGCTCCCTGCCTTGTTTGCTGGGACTTCTCCTGTGATTCAGGGAAAAAAGAGAAGACCTAAGAAAGGAGTAGGAAAATGGGAGGGTGGAGAGGAGAGGGAAGCAGATCTCATGTCATCTTTTTTCCTTACAGCATATTGCCCTTCACAGTTTCCGTGCAGTAGAGCCTGCCCCTTGTCGTGGGCTATACTCCAGGGAAGTTTTTTTCAAATGGGCTGTTAATAAACCCTCCATCTGCTCATGAAAGTCTGTTACAGCCCTCTAAACTTGGCAAAGTTGGGGTTTTGTCATGTGTGCGGTGGAGGACCTGGTGGGGTCACCTGCCAATGGCCGAGGCTGGGAGGGATGGTGGTGAGGTCCTGCTCCTGCCTATGGCACAAGGTGGAGGGGAGTGGACTAAAACGGGCCAGGTCTGTGTCAGCCCGAGGGTTTTGTTTTATGTTTTAACATTCATGGGAATTTCTGTTAGCAAAGCAAAACAAAACAAAAGGGAAACCAAAACAAATAGTGAAGCAGTTTCAGTGGGTGTCGATGGACGAGTTCCTCTGATGTCAGGGGAGGAGCTGATGAAGAAGACAGAGAGAAATTTCAGTCTTGACTAAGCTGCAAAATCTGAAGGATGCGTGCTTGACTTCTGTGTGTGCTGCACACATCTGTGTGCCCAATGTCATCTGAGACGTGCCTGACACTATTTCGTATGGATTAAAGATTAGTGATACCAGGCTATGGGTGCAAAAAACCCCGGTGAAATATAAGTCCTTGGGGCAGAAAGGAATCTGAGGCAATTGGCATAGAGATTGTAAACTTTCTTTTCCTACTGCAGGATATACAGCCTTTATTTTAGGCTCCCTTTTGTAGTTTAAGGCAATCTATGTTAAGAGCTGACAATGAATGTACATTAATCTAGTGCAGAGGGCCAAGCATGATAATAGATGCAGTAGGAGGACTCTACAGTGTTTTGGGAAAAGGAAGCCAATTCAGTATTCAGTGTTCCTGAAAGGGAACATTTAATAAAGCAGCCAGAGAGAAGCATAAAATTGGGTGGCAACTAAATGGGAGAGCAATTCTGTGGAATTGTAATCTCTGTGAGGGTTGCTCATGTGGGTTGGACCCTGGCTTTTCTAGGGGAGAGGGTTTAGAAGCAAGCCCTACATGCTTTGTCAGTGACATATGGGGAAAAAAAGTTTATGGCTTCTATTTTTCTGATAAAAATAATCAGTGTCCATTAGCAAGGGGTATATTTAGCAGATCCTAAACAGATACTACACTACAAAAAATAAAATGGTACTGTCCTTTTTTTGCTTTCTATTTTTGCTCACTGGTGTGTATACATATACATCTAATAAAAAGCCATGAAAGATATCTAGAGATTCTTATATGTTTTATTTTAGTGTATATTATAAAGATATCATCTAAAGACAACAGAGATGTCCCAGTGTAGCTATTCTGAAACAGAGCAGTTTAGAAACCTGAGAATTCCTGTCAGTGTAGAACTTTTATTTATTTCAGTTAATTCACAGTTAGTAGTTAAATCTACTAATCAGGTACATTTATCTTTATAGGTTTATTAATTACACAAATGTAAATATGATGTAAGACTTTCTTCATCTGGAAGTGACGTATTCCCCGATGGTAAGACTTGGGACTTCAGGCATATGGAGTGTGATAGTAATTTACCCGTCCTTTTTTGTTAGCATTAGGAACTAGCTGAAATAACGAATGATGCGAGTGATTCTGTATCGTGCTCTTTGAACACAGCGATGCACTAGATGGCACTGTTGGTTTTAGTTTTACTGCTGTCTTCCTCTTCTAGGGAACTTGTCTTAATTAGCTTCCTTTTGAAAACAAACATGCTGTTTCAACAGAGGGTCAGTGTACATTGTTCTGGGCTGCTGCTTTTATGTTTATAGTCATGTAATCAATATGTTGGAAGGGTAATTAATTTTTAACTTCAAGCCAATTGTAGATCAAATGCCAGTAGAGTTACTGGGTGGAGACAGTTTAATTTCTTTTGAAGCAATGATACTGATTAGCTGTAAAGGGTTTGCAGTGAGTTGCTAGAGATGCAGAAGACCTTCTGCTTTGAAATACTGGTGTTAACTTTAAAGTAACATTATTACTGTGATACAGATTAATGAGTTGTGGTATAATTCTGATAAAGTTCCTGTCATGTACTTGCTATATTTTGTCCTGTCAATTCCTATTTCAAAGCAGCTTTATTTGCTTTGACTATTCTGTTCCTATCAAAGGAATGGTACAAAGTCAACATTAAATTGATCAAACTCACTTTCTGCTTTTTATCCCTTTTCTCTCATTATCTGTCTTCAAGGGACTCTAGAGGGCCCACGGCTAAGGATGAGATGTGACCCTCTGTACAGCAGCGTATAGGATACTGTAAGAAGCTGGGGGATTTTACAATCTCTCCAACCCATGCTTGTGGAGCACACTGGTGTCCTGGCCTCCCTTCCCTTTCTCCTGCTGGCTAGGGCAGCTCTGGCTGTCTCTCAGGTTCCTTACTTGGAGATACTTGCTAGCTCAATACTTCCAGTGTTTTCAGCCCATCCCCTTGATGCTTCCTTGTCCTCTGAGCTGACCTTTCTGGATGATATTTTCATCTATTCTCTCTCTTTAATCTTCTTCCTTGCCTCTGTTCTTCAACATTCAAACAAATTAGAATCTCAACACTCAGCTCTCCATCCCTGTCTTACGACTTTAACATCTTTTTCCCGCTCCTTTTTTTACAATCAATAAATGGGCCATTTTCATGGATAGGCTATTGATCACTTCTCCAGGTGTCTGCTTTCTTTCTGATCTAGTGTCTGTGCTTTCCATTACATTAAAATTTCACTACAGGCTCTGGCTATCCATTCTTGGGCAAGTCTCAGAGCCTCTCTGCTGTCCTCATCTTCCTTGATCTCTTGGCCAACTTTTGATACTTTGATCATTTAATTGGATTTCATGCCAAGTAAAACCATGAGCACTGGTTTAATCTGAAATTAAACTTTTGTTTAGTCTAACATTAAAAAAAAAAAAGGTCAATTTCAAAACAAAAAATATTTCCCTTTCTCTGAAAAAAAGCCAGCCTCTCGTAGTTTTGGGCTTAAACTATTAAATAAATTCAGTCTGGACTGAACAACAATTTCTGTCCTTTTGAGTCATACTTTTGAGTAAATCTTATCAGTTAATGGGACTGTGTTACTGAGCTGTGCTGCAAACGTCTCTGATTTCTGCTGGAACCAAGAATAGCCCTCAGTATGGATGGGCACAGCCATCAGCTATTGAGACTTGTCAGATTTTTAACCTTTTCAGGAAGACAAAACATCGTAAGTAGGATAATGATCAGCAGAGGTTAGGATCCACGGCATTACATTTTCTGTCAGAAATGAATATTGTGACTAATAAAGGCAAGACTGCAGTTACTGCAGCAGACTGCTCTGTAGACTGTAGTCTACAGTTGTTTGTAAGATATTAGATTAAGATCATGAAATTTATTCTAGTTTTGAGACAAACTAGAGATGGATATTTGCAGCATACAAGAAGATTGAAAACCCAATTATCGTAACCACAAGAACTGAAAAGAAAAATCCACCCTGTCTTTCTGTCTGTCGGTTCTGCAGGATGCATTTTGGCAGTCATCTTAGTCACAGTGCTTCAGAGTAGTACTTTTATCAAAACTGACCATTTTGGGAGGTGATGGGGTGGCAGAGTAACGTATACCGATGTATTTACAGTAGAGGGAGCTGATGTTCAATGAGTGCGTGCATGAGTTTTTACTGCCGTGCCAGTCTTTGTACACTATGAGCCATTACCAGTGTGTGTGTCAGCACTGCTGATGAAGTGTCTTCTTCTCTCACCAGTTTGAGGGGGATACCTCTGCATCCCTCGCCCGCTAGCTGCAGTCATGTCGGATCCCTCTGGTAGGGCAAGTGGCCTCAGCTGGTAGGAAGAGGCACCTCCTGGGGCCCCGGGGCATTTTTCCATGCGTCAGGTTTGACACGAGGGAGAGAGTAGCAATAGTGTTAGTATAACATTGCAAACACGGAGCCTCAGCGCACCTCCTCCCTTACCTACCGAAGTCTGATGTTTCCATCTTTCCAAATATCATAACTTCCTATTACACCGCAAACAATGACTCTTCTGTGCTCTTACCTTTGCTCTGCTCCCTGGGCTTGGCCTGGTTTCTGCCTGACCCATCTCACGAATAAGTGCTCAAGAAATTCTTTGATTTACAGCACTCTTTTTAGAAGCCGGAGATCTCTAGTTCTCTGGCACTGCCTAGCTGGATTATGCAAGTTATTCAAAGTTAATTGATCAAAGTTAGTTAAAATAGAGATAAAGTAAGTGTGAAACAACAGAATACGTATGCACTCAAAAATATGAAGAGTTATCATTCTTTTAAGTGAATTTCATTGGGTAATGCAGGCTAAGGGATTGAAGGGTTGGGGTTCCAACTAACTTGAGTTCCTGCTCCTGGCTTTGCCGTAGCTCTTTGGGTGAAAGCTGTCCTTCTGGTGAGGCAGCTTTCCTGACTGCAATGGTTCAGCTAAGGTAATCATAAAAGAAATAGTTAGGGAAGGGACATTGTCCCAAGACAAATGTAGGATATACGCTTAAAAAAGAGAGGACTCGGAGAATTGCAGACCCATCTAACTTGTATAACCGGAAGGATCCTCGAGCAAGTTACTAATTTGCTTTGTTAGCACCTAGAGCTGTAGTTCTCAATCTACATCTGTTTGTGGACAAATCCTCTAAGCATGTAATGTGCTGTAGTGCCTTGCTTTTCCAGACAACTTGGATTATATTACTGGTGGCTTTCTTTAGCCATGAGCAACAGAGCTGCTGACCTAATCACTCCACAAAGTAGTACACTTTGAGAGTACCGAGTTCATCCTTGGCACCACACTTAAGAAATGTGGATAGACTGGGAAGAACCAGCAAGAAGAAAGTTACGATGTTTAGAAAATAAAGGATCATAGATCATAGAATCATAGAATGGTTTGGATTAGGAGGGACCTTAAAGATCATCTAGTTCCAATCCCCCTGCCATGGTGTCCTGGTTTCAGCTGGGATAGAGTTAACTGTCTTCCTAGTAGCTGGTACAGTGCTATGTTTTGAGTTCAGAGCGAAGAATGTTGATAACACTGATGTTTTCAGTTGTTGCTCAGTAGTGTTTAGACTAATGTCAAGGATTTTTCAGCTTCTCATGCCCAGCCAGTGAGAAAGCTGGAGGGGCACAAGAAGTTGGCACAGGACACAGCCAGGGCACCTGACCCAAACTGGCCAACGGTGTATTCCATACCATGTGACGTCCCATCCAGTATAGGATCGGGGAAGTGGGGGGGGCAGGGATTCGCCGCTCGGGGACTGGCTGGGTGTCGGTCGGCGGGTGGTGAGCAATTGCACTGCGCACCATTTGTACATTCCAATCCTTTCATTATTGCTGTTGTCATTTTATTAGTGTTATCATTATTAATTTCTTCTTTTCTGTTCTATTAAACCGTTCTTATCTCAACCCACAGGTTTTGCTTCTTTTCCCGATTTTCTCCCCCATCCCACTGGGTGGGGGGGGAGTGAGTGAGCGGCTGTGTGGTGTTTAGTTGCTGGCTGGGGTTAAACCACGACACATGGGCAGGGACACCTTCCACTAGACCAGGTTGCTCAAAGCCCCATCCAACCTGGCCTGAACACTTCCAGGGATGGGGCATCCACAGTTTCTCCGGGCAACCTGTTCCAGTGCCTCACCAACCTCACAGTGAAGAACTTCCTCCTTACATCTAATCTAGATCTACACTCTTTCAGTTTAAAACCGTTACCCCTCATCCTGTCACTACACTCCCTGATAAAGAGTCCCTCTCCAGCTTTCTTATAAGGCCCCGTTAGCTACTGGAAGGCTGCTATAAGGTCTCCCCAGAGCCTTCTCTTCTCCAGACTGAACAACCCCAACTCTCTCAGTCTGTCTTCATAGGAGAGGTGCTCCAGCCCTCTGATCATCTTCGTGGCCCTTCTCTGGACTCACTCCAACAGGTCCATGTCCTCCTTATGTTGGGGGCCCCAGAGCTGAACACAGTACTCCAGGCGGAGTCTCGCGAGAGCAGAGTAGAGGGGGAGAATCACCTCCCTTGACCTGCTGGTCACACTTCTTTTGATGCAGCCCAGGATACAGTTGGCTTTCTGGGCTGCAGATGGACATTGCCGGGTCATATTGGGCTTCTCATCAACCACCACCCCCAAGTCCTTCTCCTCAGGGCTGTTCTCAGTCCATTCTCTGCCCAGCCTGTATTTGTGCTTGGGATTGCCCCGACCCAAGAGCAGGACCTTGCGCTTGGCCTTGTTGAACTTCATGAGGTTCTCACAGGCCCACCTCTCAAGCCTGTCAGGGTCCCCCTGGATGGCATCCCTTCCCTCCAGCTTGCAGAGGGTGCACTCAAACTCACTAAGGGTTGAAAATAACTTTTTAGCTTAGAAAAGATGAGATTAAGGTGGGACATCTTTGCTTACATTTTTTCTATAAATAACGTGACAGTCATTTGTTGGCTATGTAGCCAGCGTTGCGGCAAAAAGAAGGGGGTTGGGTCTTGTGCTGCAGCAAGGAGAACTTTAGCACTGTACAGATAATGAAGCCCTGAAATCCTTGTAGCTTGTACAAGTGTTTTTTAAAGAAAATGTTAGACAAATGTTTGCCAAGGCAGCTTGGGTGCATTCACCCTATCTTAGTGACATGGGATGGACCAAATGATCTCCTGACATTTCTTCCAGCTGTATATTTCTGTGCAAGTGCTTTGAAATTTATTGATAAAACGCACTCTTTCCAAACTGAGTAGTACTATTCATTATACTTCTTAGCATAGTTACAAAGGAAAACTTATCTCCAAAATTGGTTCTTTCTGCTCATTCTCTGGTCAGCTTTCCTTCTCAGGCCTTGGCGCTAGGCATTATCATAGCAGGCTGAAGTTATCACTGGCTGTTTAAACAGAGGAGTGTTTGATTAGAAGCATCAAGAAAGGAAACAAGGAGGCTTTTATGATGACATTTCTATTAGGGAATTCTCTCAATGTTTCAGTATTTCCTAATCACGAGTAATTTTGGTATTAATTTCCTTAACCAGTCTCCTCGGAGTGATTGATTTTTGAGCTGTATGCTATGGTCCCTGTTACTGGATAATAGCTTCATGTTGCACAATGTACTGATGTTATCTCAGCTGATCACAGAGGTAGGATGGATTTGCCTCTTTTTCAACAGTCTTTTATCAGTTTTCCCTTGTCTTGAAATATAAATTATTGTAGGCTGAGGAACATCTCTCATATTCTCTAAGTGTAGCTTGGGTCTGTGGGAAGATGTATGATATATGCAATTTGTATCTAAAGAAAAGCCACTCCACAGCATAAGTGTCTGAAGTTGTGGATACCTTTCACGTGCATGAAAAAATACAACACTGGCATTGCAAAACATAGATAATCCAAAGCAGCAGCCCTCCTCATTCAGATCCCTTATATCCGACTGACACAGCTTACCTCTCAGTTGTGCTTTACCACTAAATAGAAGTTCCCTTGCAACTGTGTAAGTCTGTCACTTTATGCTCAGATATTTGGAACTTGCAATACATCTGGGAAGCGAAAAAACACTGGGAAGCATTTCAGATCTTGAAGGAGTTGAATGCTTCAAACAGATGGCTTCTTTCCAGAGAAAGCTCTTCCAGCTTTCAGAAATACTCCTCATAAAATTTGACCTAGCTGTTAGGAGTAGTATATAACTAAGTAAGGGGGGCGGGGAGGAGTGATATTAAACTTGTAGAAAATAGTGTTGGGTACCTTGAGCAGTAAAATTCTTTGATCTCATTGCAGTCTCTAATTTCCTGATTGCGGCTGAATGTATGAATGATGGACAAAATTTCTGTGTTCTCATTTGGATGGTAAAGGAAGTTTATTTGTTTTAGTTTCTACTGAAATTAGACCTTGTTAGTCTGAATTCAGGTTGAAAATACCAGAGGCTTGCTTCTGTATGTTGTACTTCGTGAATGAATCTGTTTTATAATATCTGCTTGGTGGACTAGTGTGTAAGTATAGTATGACAACTATGATCTAAACCAAGCATTTCATTAAGGAAGGACATTTGTTATTGGCTTTCAGTATGGGCTGTTAACCTTCACGGACACCAATTTCCCTGCAATGAAGTTACTATTTTAACACCATTCAAGGTTTTATGCAGTAAAATATAGGACTACATGAATTTTAATGCAGTCGTGGTAAGTACTATAGGGGCTTTGGAAGGGCTTGCATGGGAAAAGTGCTGTGTAGGTAATGATTTGTTCAGTGCAGCAATAAGGATTTGTTTATATTGATCATCAGCATCCAGACATTATCTTCCTATTCAGGATTGTCTGCAGAAAATAATATTGGATAGATATTTGCACACAGAACCTCCATATCATGATGCCTTCTGGTAGTGTAAAGATACTAGAGACAAGAAAAGAGATTAAATATTTGGTAAATCAGTTCTGGTGGACAGAAGAACCCTCAAGTACTGCAGAGAACTCTAGTTTCTGCCAAATAATCCAAAACCAGTTTCCCTGGACTCCTCCCCAACCAACTCAGCTTTGAGAAGAAACAAAACCTATTTCAAGATGCCCAGAATGGCTGATAGAATTCGCTTCATCTATCCAAATAGGCTGGCAGATGTGTTTTGAAGGCATTCACTCTCCGAGATGTATGACATAGAATTAAACATATTTTAAAATAATTTACTTTCTATTTTTGTGACAGTCTTAAGAAAACCCTGCTGCTATAAATTAGTATCAAGATACCTAGCAAATATATTTTATCATTGTTGTTGCAGATGTACAAGTATTCTTCCAGGATATTTTTGAGTAAACTTAATATTCACAAAAAGTAGAAATAGTCCTGACATAGATGCCATTTATTTACCTGCATTTCATACAGCAGCCCAGGTTTACACTTGTCAACGAGGTGAGTTTGTTTTCATCACTTCAGTGACATAATTCAAAGTTCATGGGGACTGTGTGGGCCTGACAAACTTTTACTTTCTTCCTATCCAATTCAGAGCTACTGTTCGAAAGTTCTGCCAACAGCTGCAACAATTTGGTGCTCAGAGGTGTACAGAGGACACAAGCAATGCTGGAGCATTTTTACAATTATTGAGCCGTTGACCTTTGAGGGAAGTACTTTGAATGCTGCTATGGCTCTTGTGGCCCAGTGGCAGGTATATTACATAGGCATGGCTAGTAATTTAAGAGAAGCTAGTTTCAGTAGATACGTTTCTAGTAACTGAAAGTGAATGAAGAAGCTATTCATATAATTACATTTCTCTACAAAATGCAAAAGTTACATGGTGAGAGTGTTTTTGACTTATGAAGGCAGTTGTCCTTCCTGTAGCAGTAACCTGTTCTACGAAAGAGCTTTTCTTAAGAAAACCATTAGCATACAATTGGAGTTGGAAGTGATTCGCCCCTTGTTATGTCCCCTTGCTGACTAGGGTATATGTGTTGTCACATCATCACACGTGTTTGCCATGAATTCTGCACCACGAGATCCAACAGACTGCAGCTCTGCTGTCTTTCTTAAATTGCCTTTATTTTTTTCTGAGCCACCAATAGAGAGTGTACCGCTGTTGTCTGAAGGCCTTTTTTCCTTCCTAATTAAAGCTCAAACTGTATTTTTAGCGTTTGTGCTGAGTCTCATTGCACTTGCGAAGCATGCCAACTGCCCCAGTGAGCTGCAGCCTCATGGCAGCTGAGGTGTCCATGTTTGGTCATGCACCCTAAAGTTTTTGGCAATAACACTTTTCACATCCTAAAGGAGGATATTCAGCTGTCATTTGTACCAGAGAGGGGCTCAACGTGTGCTTGGTAATCAGAACTCTGGCAAGTGTTAATACATAGCGTTTGTAGAAACACACAGGGCCTCACAGGCCTGAGAGAGGATGACTTCCCTGTTAAGTTGTCGTAATGAACGTGAGAAGACGTTCGGCAGATACTAACGAACCTCCTAATGGCACTGGGCTGTGGCAAAGTACTTACTACTCAAAGAGAAAAGCGTATGGAAACCAGATTAAATAAATTGCCCTTCTTTGGTATTCTACCTTGGATTGTGCAAACAAGATCCTATCAAGCCTGACCTACAGTTTCTGGCGATATTCACGTAAATCCCTAGCTACAACCATGCTCCTTTGTTGAACTTGGGACCCTCGTAAGGCTGCAGACCCAGAAGGTCAGTCTGCTGCCCTGAGGCTTTCTGTGCCAACTCCAGACCCAGGGAGGAAGGAATGAGGTGACAGCAGGGGGAAAAGAAATCTGAGCGTGCCTCTCCGCCTCCCTTTAACCCCAAATAAGCTAACAACTGAGAAACTAAAAGCCCAGCGTGGTCTGCATGTCAGAGTCTCCCGTTTAAGCCTGATTCAGCTGGACTGCACCTGATGATTGCCATTCAGCCAGGAGGGTCTCCCTGGGCTGACCCTGGCAGGGATTTACCCTTGGCTGAGGGTCTCTTCCCCAGGCACGGTGTGTGGTGAGGAGGCTGCCGGCTCTGGAAAGGAAAACTCCAAAGTTAATAGTAACACCAGCCAGGGAAGCAGTGTGTCTTACAACAGAGAAACCTTTTCTCTCTGTCCCCCAGGAGGTCATGGAGTGGCTACAAGTGCTTGACCTTAATCAGAAAAAGAGACTTTTGGCATCTTCATTGGAAGTGATTACACCTTGCTCATTAGCAGGTGGATGGGGATTTCAAAAGGCAAATTCAGGTTTAATGTCAGAGCGTGCAGTTCCAGGGCGAGAGACTGATCTCCTCCAGGCTGATGTCTGCTGAGTCAATCAAGTTGCTCTGAATTCTCCCTGCTGTCTGTGAGATCACAGTTTCTTGTAAATGTTTTTACTAATCCATCTGGCAAAATCCTAAGATTTCCTGTGTCTTTCTTCGATGCTCGGAATACTCAGTTCATGACCTATTTGTTAAAAATAATGGAAATTGGAATTTCTCAGGAATGGATGTTTTGTTTAGTGAGTAGAAAACCCATTAGGATTTGTATTTCATTTATCTGCTATGACCTTTTCCCGTGATACAGTGTTATGGCTGAATTCTAGAAATGAAATTTCTGAAGGGGGAGTTTCATGTTTAGGTTTGAAATTATTTTGATGCCCTTTTGCAGTTGTTCACCTGTACTGCTTCAGCCACTATAACAAAAATTGCAACCTATTTTTCCTCTTCATTTATTTACATAAGGCATGTAGGTCCATTCTTCATGATTGAATTTAACACCAGAGACAGAAAATTAGCAATATGCAAAGCCTTAGCGACCCAATGGTATAGTGTACCGTTTTCCTTGATTTTAGAAACCTTTAATATTGTTGGATGTATTAAAAATCTTTCTTAATATAGGCAAATTATTTAAAATGGTTGAGTTAATAGCACACTAAAAAAAGTTTGTGTGAAATCAATAGGAAAATTTCTATGGGGTGAGGATATCCCTCCCTATTTTTTTGATCTCTTGGCTTTTGTGTAGGGTGTCTGTTATGCAACACTTTGACCATGGGCCACATCCACTGTTAATATTCATGCGGAGGGGGGAAGGCTGCCAATGTCAGTCAGTCAGCTGAAGATCGGCTGCAGCGTGTACCCGCTATAAACAAAGTTACTAGGATGAAAAACTGAGCATGGGAAGCTTGTGATTCTGTTGACCCTTTCAAAAATGCAATATATAGCATACCTTAGAAATCATGAGAAGTAATCACAGGAATGTGTTACAAATCTGGTATTTAAGTAAGTTCAGACTATCATTTGGCTGTGTTATGCCGGTTTAGATTGAAGACCCTGGTCATTAATAGCGGACTGTGGTAAAACCTTGGACATTTTTTTACTGACTTTTCAGGGAAATTCTGAAAATGTATCAGAAAATAAATTAGATGTAAATAGTTAGAATAAAAAATGTCAGACCTTTTAGCTGGATTGGGCTTGTGACACAACAGAAGAATGTTTTCATCCTTAGCTGCTATTTCCAATGCCTTTTTTCCCCCAAATACTCTTTGAATTGAAACTGAGCATATACATTTTCTGTTAAGTAAGTGTGTCTGGAGAAAATGTGTTTTGATGTTGGTTTGCTTGGTATTTTGAAATTATGAGAGCATATAAATGCTGTTTTTAATCAGCTGAGACTTTGTGCATTAAAAAATATTTCTGACTGAGTTAAGTATAAAATGTCCCTGAGGTAAGCTGCTGGAGAAATGAGCTTGTAGCGTCGTCTGGCTTAAGTGGCACAGGACAGTGCCTGTTGCAGCGTTTGTGGGGTACCCGCTTAAAATACACTTCCCAGAAGTGAACTTGTGAATTCGGTGGGAGGTGTCTAATGTAACTGGGAGGAAATGCGTGGGAGAAGAGCAGGGCTGGGTCCTGTTCCCCTAGAAGAACCAGGACCCCTGGGGACTGCAATGCCTTCTCTCTTCAGGTGTCAGATACAAAGCACCTCGCAGAGATGAAACGTGTGATGGATGACCATGAGGGACATAGGTTCAGGTGCTTGAAGTTTCTTGTAGATCATGACTGATTAGGGAGCTTGGATGCTAAACACAAGCGCTGGCATCCTTGTTGAGCCACGCAGGTACTCTTTACAATGCCTAAATTGCGAGCTTCAAATGTCACCCCCAACTCTTAAGTGCATGAAGAATTTTAAGGCTCTGCATGGGCGCAGCCTGTGGTTAGGCAAGAGGCTTCCTATTCAAACAGACTATGCCATAGTTGTTCACAACAAATATTCTGCACCTTTCTCTGATCTATTAATGGGTTGGAGGCTGACAAACTGCATGTTTGATTTATTGGTGCACTCTCCATATTTTTACGTTTCTGAGTTGCTGCTTCTCTCTCGCACAGTTCCACAGGTTGCTCTTCCCATGTTAGTCAGAAAAAGCATACAGACTTTTATCAGCTTAACAGTCAAATGTTAACAGTCATTACAGCACTTGGAGCGTAAACTATCACAATAATTCATTTTAATAACATGTTTATTAGGTCATAACAACAACTATAAACGTAAGTACCATTCAGCTCTTTGCAGATATATGAACTTACTAACATCAAATCTTTACCAGAATCATGTATTCTTACAGGTGTCCCAGACACAACATTATCAAGCAAAAGTTCATAAATAGTAAAAACGTCCTCTGTTTCACATTGCAGCGTTCCTCAAGCATGTATGTACAAGTTTGGAGTATCTTCTCCAAATCTATGTGTCATAAACTTCCTTAGCTGTTTTAACAACCATAGAGATGATTTTTTTTTTGCCTGCAGCAAAGCCTTTTGTCCTTGAGCAATTTACAATTAGTATTGCTCTCAGCAGACATGAAAGTTTGTTTCTGAAATGAAAGTGGTGACGAAACACAATACAATAGTATCTGCTCATAGTTTGCCTACACACTCTGCCCTCATTATAAATCTTTCAGTTATAACACTGTCTCCCAAGAACAATGTATCTCCCTTATATCAGCTCTTTATCTGCACTACCTCTCTTTGAAGATCTTAAAATGGTTGGCTTGCAGCAACGGAGATATTATACTTAGGGTGGAGTGTGTTTACAGTTGGTTCTTTTCCTTTTTAATATTTACACAGTATTTTTTTAAGGTTGCTACAATTTATGAATCATGTACGTTGACATACATTTTCTGAAATGTTCACAGTGCAGTATTTTGTGGCCTAACCAAACTTTGTAAATGTCATTAAAAATAAACTTTTTTTTAATATAAAAATAGAATACTTTATGTGTTTACACCAACAAACCCAGTTCTATCCTATACTAAACAAGCTATACAGTAGTATGCACGGAATTCCACAGGAACAGAAATGACATGTGATGCTTGCCCTAAAGCTATAGTACTCTTCTCTAATGAATGAAAGTTTTACTGTCTCTTTTTAGAACTGTTTCTCTGGTCATAATTTAGAAATAAAAGTAGGTATCATAATTCACTGGGTTGTGTGATCCAAGAAGAGGCTGGGGGGGCCTAAAGCTGTTTCTTCTTTTGATCGGTCTTCTCAGCTCTTTAGGGCTGGCATGAAGAAGTTATCAACATTCCTGCTCTGGCAGTGTCTTTTTAGGTCAGGGCTGGCTGCAACGCCTCCACTCTTTACTCACCTTTGGCGGCAGCTCCACCCAAGGGTAGGTGGCAGAGCTTCAGCTACTTGCCGTGTGACTCACCAGACAGCAGCTCCGTAAGGTTGCCAGCCTGCCTGTCTCCTCTTCCTCTCTAGAATAATGCCGCCCATATTACTACATCCCAGGGATTAGCCTGGCATTTAATATGGATGCCTTCAAGTTTTTATTCTCAGAGAGTGGTTAATTCTTTACTGAAAGAAATGGAGGCTTTGCATTTTTCAGCAAAAGATCTGTCAATACGGGCTGTTTGACTCAAAGGAGTGGTTGAATGTTGGAATAAAGCTGACACTAGGAATGCTATAAGCTAGATGATTTTCCCCTCATTTTATGTACCGTCTGACTATACCAGAGGACTGGCAAGGCTGACATACCTATTTTACTGCACATCATTTTTAGATGTTGATTTCTGTTAAGACATTTACCATGAGGCTGGGTGTCTTGGCTGCCTATGTTCTAAGAAACCTTGTTGATGTAGTGCAAAAATCCAAAATTTGGACTGTGCGGGAGGAAAATACATTTTAAACTCTTGCAACTCTCATTGTTTGTCTTAGCCTTTTGTGTGAAAACCATTTCTGCACTGCTCATTATCCTAAAGTACATGCAACAGTAATCGTCCTTCCAGCCGTACTGATTGGTATTCTACTTTCTCCTTCGTGGCATTAATGATGAATCTTTGTTCTTGGGTCTGAGCACACATTAATGAGAGCTAGTGGGAACTAGCTCTGGATGGTAGCACACAACGTTTCCATTTGGTAAATTGATGCAGTTGTCCAAATACTTGGAAATTACTGTGATGGTTTATAGAATCCCATAGCCTTAAACAATATGATATCATGTCCTTGTACTAGTGCAACTTGGGCAACAACATAAACATGTGCAACAGTGTTCTCACAAAGACCGGGCAGTAAAAACTAGTGGACAAAATGTTTTGCTTTTTGTTCATACAACTAAGAATGGATTTTCCTCTACTTCAGACACCCGTCATGTGTCAACATCCATGTCTGTGTTGTCTTGTGATGATAAAAGAGAAGGATACGGAGCAATGCACTTCACGTTGACATAAGTAGCATTGACGTGAACGTAGTGTTCCCCAATAAAAGTGGAGAAGATTGTTGATATTTTTGAAACAAGTTCAGAAAATGCTGGACGCATCTCAGGTTTTGGATGCCAGCACTTAAGCATGACTTCATACCTGCCATTCAAATAAAAGAAGCGATCAATTATGAAATAATGTAAAAAGAAAAAAAAAACCAACCCTCTTTCTTCCCACAGTCTCGCTTACTATAATAGCAGAATCAGCAGCATTGGCAGAAGGCTTTGCAAACTATTTACTTACAGTGGGTCGGGGCAGTATTCAGGTTGTAGCAGCCTTCTTCCTTGTAATAGGTAAACAGTTATATCAAAAGAATTTACATCAGGATAAGGTGGTGCCCCTCTTGTCATAAGTTCCCATAACAACACACCAAAGGACCACTAAGAAAACAAAGAAAATAAATAATAAGTTATAGGGTTGGAGGGCTTTACATTCCAGTTTTAGAAGATGGTTTGACAGATTTAAGCATTCAAATGCATGGATTTTCCCTTTGAAAAGTTATTTTACTGCATTCAGCTTTCTTTTAAGTGGGCTAATAAATGCTGTAGGAACTTGAAGAGCCACTTAAATTAGAGCCAGAGAAACTTAACTAAGTAAATGAAAGAAAATAAAAGCCTATAGGCCTGCTACTTAGCTGGTATAAATTGGCAGACCTCCTTTGAGGTTAATGGAGCTCTGCCAATTTACATGAGCTGATGATCTGACTAACCCTGTGTAAATACATACTGAAGAGAATATACATGGTGAAAATTCTATGCATCACAGGCTAATTTGAATCTGGATTGAAAGGAGAGCTAAAATACAAAGTGATCCAGCCAACTAATGACTTCATCTTATAATTTTTTCTTCATAAATGGCCAGGTAATACTTGATATTGCTGTAGGCAGTCAGTAAGTATTTATAAAGCAAATAAAGTATTTTGGAGAACTATTAAATTTTATGAGTCTCAAAGTTAACCTGTTTTGTCAAGCTTTCCAGAGCCCCTCCTATAGCAGGGTTCAGCTCCAATTTGGCTTCTTGGAATGTCCTTAGTCTCTCTTGGAGTGGGATTAAACTCCTAATTCTTCCCTGAGCAGTAACAGATAATCAGGTCAACAACTTGTTGCTTTGTGATTGGGACAAATACATTTTCTGGATGTAGAAACAGTCTCTTATTCTTATGTGAACTAAAGTTAGATTCAAATGGAAGTTTTGGTTTGGAGTTAGTCCATTCATTACATACTAGAGAGATGCCCCAGGCAATGTAAGAGAAATTAATAGGTGATACAAATATGTTTGTACATTACCACATCTGACTTTGTTGTGAACTTCTGAGTTTGTAAACTTTCTAAAGCCATCCATTTCACTGGCAGTTTCGCTCCTGTTTTATTGTGCACACTGTAGTATTCTTTATCATAGACATCTCTAGCAAGACCAAAATCAGCAACCTTGACAGTGAATTTTTCATCCAACCTAGAGAAATGACAAAAAGTATTATCTGCAACTGAGCGGGCAAGATTTACAGTGATGGTGGATTATGAGTGACTTGCATTTCTGAGACCGTGACTTTGGAAGGCAGTACTTTATCTTGGATCTATTAACGAATGTAACAGTGAAACAAAAAGTGCAGCAAAGTATATTTGACACCCATTTAACACAGTGAATGAACTCAGGAAATTACTGATACTGTTTTGATAATATAATTTGAATTACAGTTCTTTTAAAAAATTGCTCTGTATAAAAAGATTTTTGCTAATAGCCTATACATCCTGATTGAGTGCTACATCATTTCTTCCACAGCTGTTTCTTCTTCTGTATCCTTGGAAACCTCTCATTTTTATTTCCAAGTCAAGGCATCACCTTTCCTATTCACTCTCAGTTTTGATAAGGAAGGACCTATCATTATCTCAGTGACTGCCCGTATATAATAATGTAGTCCTGTAACTAAGGATGTGTTTGGTGTCGGTACTGGGAAAGAATGGTGGCATAAGGAAAGTTCTGCTGGGGTTACAGCTCAGCCATACCAGAAGATCTCCCTAGCCTGGCTCCTCCTAAGCTTGTTGTTTGTCCTGATAAGCGGTATCATTGTCAGAAAACAGATAGAGCATGGGTGTTGGCATGCTTAAGCCTATCCTTCATTACATGTGCAGACCTAGCCACAGCAAACACCTGCTTTTGGGTTTCTTTACAGAATCATACAATCACAGAATGGGTGAGGTTGGAAGGGACCTCTGAAGATCATCTAGTTCACGACCACCTCCCGTGCTCAAAGCAGGGTCAGCTACTGCAGGTTGCCCAGGACCATGACCAGTTGGGTTTTGAATATTTGCAAGGATGGAGAATCCACAACCTCTCTGGGCCAGTCATCCTTACAATAAAAGCATTTCTTCTTACGTTTGAATGCAATTTTCTCTATTTCAATTTGTGCCCACTGCCTCTTGGCCTGTCTCCGGGCACCACTTAGAAGAATCTAGCTTCATCTTCTTTATTCCACCACATCAGGTATTTATACACTTGGGTAAGATCCTCCTGAGCCTTCTCAAGGCTAAACAATCCTGTCTCTCTCAGCCTCTACACGTGGCATTTCCCTGTCTTGAATTTATGAGGTTTCTGTCTGGACAACTCTCTGGGCTGTTGAAGTCCCTCTGAATGGCACACAACCATCTGCTGTATTTACTGATGTAATAACTAAGCCAATACCAATGGAGGGAGTAGGAGGGAACTTTGATGGGTCAACAGGGGACAGTTTATGTCATAGCAGCTTCCTGCACCTTTTCAAGGATAGTGGAATAGAGTCAAGAGTCCACGGGGACTGTATTTGCACCCTGGCTTCCTTTCTGATGGACATCGCCATTGTGGCAGGGGCTGTGCTTCTGAGTGCTGGATCACACATGGCCACTGGGGAATGTGGGTCTTCAATCATGCATTTTCCTCTCACGTGGCAGCAGCTCTCCATGCTCTGAAGTACTTAGCCACACAGAAGTACAAAAGCAGCCATTCAGTTAGCAATGTGAGACATCCCAATAGCTGTTCTCTCCTCACCCAAGGAAGAGACAGTAGGCCAGAGGGAATGTCCTGTTGCCACTATTTGGACTTTGATTAGATGAACCAGGACTTTTATCCAATAACCTAATTACTTTCTTCTTAGGACACCTGAAAATCATGTTGCTTGTGGCTTTTCTCCTCCCTTCAAAAACCAGCAGCTGTAAGAAAACATTCTTTTTCAGAGGCTGTTCAGCTGCACGAGTGTGCGCCCTTTGAAAAAAGAATAAGAAATCTGATGTCACAGGTGAATAACCTTTTTGCAGCCAGAGTTCCAGATTATGATGTGCTAACGTTTAATCCTGTACCTCATTTATTCACTACACAGGTGATGAATCAGCGTAATAGTATCGGCAACTCCTATAACAGTTAGTCTTTGTGTGAACTGAACCGTCTGGCTACCCAGACACTAGTAAGATTCTTTGCATGCTCTGATTTTTTAACGTTAATTTGTGTGTGCAATTGAGCCAAAGTAAGCTCATACTCATGTAATGAAAGATTACTGTCAAGAGGTCTCACTGGTGCTTCTTTGTGTTCTTGTTTTTCTCACAAAGTTCCCCTGTGTTCCTCTCCCTCCTGCTAGGTGCGGCAGCAGAGACGTGCTGCTTCTGAAGACGTTGGGTAGAAGCACAGCAAGTTGAGACAACAGCAGTTTAACTTCCCTTAGGAGATGCCTTTTAAACTCTCTAACCAATGATTTTGAGAGGCTACACTTTCACCTCAGCTTTTCTTATTTCCCACACTCAAAAAAAGCTTATGTGTAAGAAGTGAGCCCTTAGCAAGCTGAGTAGCTCATCAGTATGCAAGACAAACATCAGTATAATTACATAACAATGAAAAAACCACCCTATTATGACTAAAAAAGCAGAATCCTGCAAACTTTCATTTATCTTATCTCACTGTCTTACACAGAAGAGTGTGATAACATGGCTAGAATTAGGTGTTTGTACTTACATACAGTTTCTTGCTGCCAAGTCTCTATGGACAAACTTTTTGCTTGCAAGGTACTTCATCCCTTTTGCGACCTGAAGGCCAAATCCAATTAAATCTTTTACTGTTGGGTTCTGTAAAATACAAACATTTGTGATACAATGAATGCAGAAGCCCAAGGAGCAGACTGTTTTTTGCTGTGACGCTCAGTTTTTGATACACTTATCTTGCCACCAGAATGACCGAGACAGGTTGATGCTTGTAGTAAAATTGGCATAAGTTTAGGTCAAGTTCTTACCTCCAGTGAGGAAATAATACACTTTAAGAAATCAAAAAAGCTGAGAGACTCCAGAAGAGTAGAGTTTGCAGCATAAGCAGCATGACCTGGGCTGGGAAGTGGAACAGTATGCTGAAAACCCAGCATCACAGCTGATACACAAAATTCACATTTGTGAACTTGAGAGTAATAGCATGTAACTCAGTAGAAGGTGCTAACTATGAACTTGGAGCTCATCAGCTGGAAATGACCAAGAAAGGAGAGAGTCCTCTTTGGGGCAAAATAAGTGCAAGCTATCATCAGTATGATGCCATGGAAAAGGTAAATGAGACCTTAGCAGTTACCAGAGGAAGATTTTCCGCAAAGATTGGTAACTCTTTCTGCTAGTCTACAAGGTGAGACCTTACTGAAAATGTTAAATATCAAAATAAGTGTAAACATAAACCTGTAATTCTTTTATCCAACAGCATGAATTGCTATGTAGTAGTAAGGTCCCACAGATTTTTGTGTTGCTGACATTGCTCTGTGTCATTTTCTTCTGCGGAACAATCTTGTTCAACTGTGGTCATTACTGTATTTACTTCAGGAAGGACCACGGCACTTTTCACAGACAAGGGCCCTGGTGCTTGTAAAATGAAAGAAGCTCACAAGGGAGGAGGTCCCTACCTCAGAAAGCTTAACTCCCCCAACAACTTGTCAAGATGCGTTTGGTTTTTTTAAAAATTGTACTGGCTGTTGTTGATTGCCATAGAGGCAGGGGCAAAATCCTATTGGCGCAGAAGTCACTTTATATTGTCCTAGCACTGTGAAATGGGTGAAATACTACAGTATAAAGTGGGCTTACACTACTTGAGGCAAGACCTGTGGTCTCATACTTGAGAGAAAGCAGTGAGGCACATTTGAGAAATCTGCAGTCTTTCAATGGAAACGGGAAATCTCTGATAATAGAGTACTCATAGTTTGTATAACAATTGCTGGTTTTCTTTCTTAAGATAAGAAGAAAAAATATTGATAATAATGGGACTGTGACACTAGCTGGACATGAAGATCCCTTACCTAGGAGTTGGAAGAGCAGATGGTGACAACTAGCACAGCTGTGCTGAAGTCAACAGAGAGATGCCAGTTCAAACCGGCAGATGGTTGGGGCCCTTGACTTAGATCTCATAAACACATTTGTTTATAAAAAGGCTTATGGATGGGAAATGAGAAATACTTATTGCTGATAATTTCTGGGAAACATTCTAGAGAGGAATTTGAGGGGGAAGGGAAGGAGTGGCAGCGCTGTGGTCAGGCTCAGTGCCAGCCTAAGCAAGTGCTAAAGGTTAAGGTGTAGTAACAGCAGCAAGTTACAGACATAATGTAATTATCAGAGCTTATAACCTGTGGTGTTGGAGCAGGGTGTGGCTAGACTTGCATTACCGTTTGGTAGACCTCACCACGTACTTACATGAGTCTCATTCCTAATGAAGTTTCGAAGATCTCCGTGTTTCATGTATGGAAGAACAACTAAGGGGGATCCTTCATTGGGCAAACAGATTCCCAGGAGTGACAGAACATTGGGATGAGTGAAATCTTTCATGATTATTCCTTCTTTCAGAAACTGAGCTACTTCTTCCAGGTCGGTAATCCCTGAGAAATCCAGTAATAAAATGAGTTAATTAAAAGAAATCCAAACAAACTACAGTTCATTTCTGTACAGCATGTCACTGCACAACAAAGTGATAATGAGAAGCTACAAACATGCTCCTCACCTCCCACATTACAACTAGGTTATGTGCATTGGTTTTCTTACAATGACGAAATACAGTTTGCTGGTGATTTTAATTCTGTTTCTCCTTTTCTTATTATGAATTGTTTAGAATTGAATAACAAGACTTGAGTAAAGCCTTTAATAAATGTTATAGTTTCTTCCTGTTTTTCCAGCATCTTTGCCCACTCTTTAGCAATTTAACTTCCAAACCCAAATCTTCAGTAGTCAGTTGAGTAAAAAAATGACACTGCCTTTCCCTCATTTTCCTGTGTCTTTTTCTTTGTAGAGGAAATATATGGGTATTTCATCTGATGTACAAATATATACCAATGCCTTGTGGTAATCTGGAAATGCTCCAGGGAGAAATCTGATCCAGGTGCAACTAAGAATCTTTATTTGTGAAAGTACACTTCACTGCAAT
Organism: Harpia harpyja; assembly: GCF_026419915.1. NCBI lineage: Eukaryota > Metazoa > Chordata > Aves > Accipitriformes > Accipitridae > Harpia > Harpia harpyja. Next base: position 42,359,260 of record NC_068945.1, on the reverse strand, counting down.
TAATTAGTTCACCCCAGTTATCTTTGGAATTATGGTAACGTCTCACTATTAAACATGTAACTCACTATTCAGTGACTTCACAGCACAATGAATTTTCCTGCCATCGTTATCCAGCAATGTCCCATGGTACACACACCCAAAATGTCCTGCGTAAAAAATGAGCAAGATTAGCTTTAATGAGTAAAATTAGCTTTCTGGTATTTTCCACAGGGTAACAATTATGCTTTAAGAAAGTGATCACACTCTGTTTCTGTCCAATTCCCAACACTTGTAATGTATACTTCATAACTAACACGTAAAACTACCATTACATAAAACCATCATTACATAAAATGAAAACTCTATTTGCAGCATAATTGATATTTCTTGACCTAGATGGAGATTATAAATAATGACAAGGCTGGCGCCACAACTGCTTCATGTTCCTGTAATGACTATGCACACAAAAACCATGTCAGCCCATTCCCACCATACTCTTCTGTGAGATACATGTTAAAGGATGGCACTGGAAGGCACACGGGAGCAGTTAGAAGCTGACATGACCACTGGAGCGGTGGTTCCCAGTGGTCTGCAAGCCCCTGCTAAGTGGTCCACTGGATTGTACAACCTTGATGCATCTTCACTGGAAAGTTGCATAAGGATGGTCACTGTGGGCTTACAGTCTCTCAGGTCTTGCTATTCCATGGAAAATGTTGAGTGCTACAAGTGGTGTGTTGGCCATGAACACTTTGGGAATTGCTCTACTGATCACAGACTCACCACATCGCTAGGCGGCAGTCTATGGTCTCTGCTATGGCATAGTTCCGAGTGCAAAATGTCACTAAAAGATGATGAGCAAAATTTGCCTTCTTTCTCATGGTCTCAGCAGTGAAATAAACTGTCAGGGACACAGAAGTCCTTCCTGATCCTGTGCATCCTGCCAAGCAAATGGGGTAGCCTACAGAAACCTACTATGGGGAAACCCACTATGACAAGTCAGGTGGACCTGTTTGGGAAACAAAGAACTGTGACCTCCAGGCACGTGCATTAATTTATCTGAATCAAATTATGTACATGTAATGGTGGCTTTCCTTCACAGATGTACTATTTACTGGACACTTTAAAAATACTAATATTTGCAGTTAGAAAGCAAAATAGTTTTTTGCCAAGTGTGAGTTCTGCAGAGAACAAGACTATCTGATTAATTCTACCAGGTTCCAGTCATAAGTGCTGGTCAGAGCCCAGCTGGCTTTGCTTTTGGCTTGGGGTAAAATTAATGCAAAGTTTGTTTTATAAAAGCAACTAAAATCCCATCAGACCACAGATTGTTTGGAGCCTGGGCACAAATCCTAAAGCTTGGATTGGGTGTGTCTAAAATATTTTTGGGTTTGGCCCATTTCTAGTTATGGAGGAGAAAATTAAAAATGGTTAATTATATTGGTGTCATTCCTGATATTTTTCAACATTTAAAAAATGGGAAATTACTTGGACTTCCCTGAAACAAGAAAGAAAAGAAAAAGGCCCACCCTTGCTTTGGGGATGAAGAAGTGTAATACACGGAAGGGAAACACACTGACTGTTTGTTTGATTTGTGGCTATTTTCCTGCAGAAGAGGCATTAGCAATGTCATTTATGGCCAAATTCTTATCAGTATTCTGATAGTCAACAAGAGACCTCTCATGCATGATGTGTCAAAGTACTGAAAATCCAGTTTCTGCTTGGGTTACTAATAGGTATTCAATAGTACAGAGTTTAATAAATGCTCCTAACAGAAATACTGGCTTGGGCTATGAAACAAGGGTGGAACCTACTTACAGAAATGTAGAGGAATAGGAGTGATGGGAGAAATTCAGAAAAATAGGCAACTTGCTATATCAGGGACAAAAATAAGGGGAAGTGAATCAGGAGCCACACATTACTGCAGCTGGAGTGAGAGAGGAATGAGGGGGAACAGAGAGCCTGTGGTGGGAGGAAACAAACAGCGAATTCCTCAGAGCTGGGGAAAACTTGTGGAGGGAAAAGGGTTGTGTGCATTTCACTTGGCCCATGGGGGTCTTTTACTGAATGCACTAGTGACTGCAGGAGTTTTCTCTGTCCTGTAGCAATCCTGCCAGCTCTCAGGCTCTGAATTTAACATTGCTGGTGCCTCCGCCTCAGAATCCCCTGCCATTTAGGTGTGTGCCTTAGGCTTGTGCAATATTCTGCAGCAGCCTCACTCCTGCACCGCAGCCTCATGCATCAGAAGCCCTGGCTGAGCTTTTCTGTAGCCTGGAGAAGGGTGCGAGTGAGATAGCTGAGGGTGAACCAGCAAGTCTCTGAGTTCAAAGGAGCCCCATTAATCGACAGACTCCTTCCTCCCTCTGGTGTCTTCTCTGATCAAATGCACTACCCTTCATCTGACTTCAGAGGAGATCCCCTTGGTTCCCCCCTTGATTTGGTGCATGGGATGCAGTGCTGTAAGAGGTAAAAAGCTTGAAAAACCTCCGTGTAGACACCTTATTCAGAATGGTTTATAATGAATGCGTGTGCAAAAAGAATTGTGGTTTGCAAGGTAAGAGTTGCAGTACTCACCTCTTCCTATTACTTCACTGAAGTGCACAATCAGGCTGTCAGCACCAATAACCACATGCTGCACTTCTTTGACCAGGTCAGGATTTAAGGCACTGATGTCAATGTGGACATTAGTTTGGAGAAGTGGACTGGCTAAATCGGAGTCCCCGCTAGACAGAATTGGGGAGAGGTCAGAGTGAGGATACTGGGCAGGTCTGCATGATCCATTCTGAGACATGCTTGGAAACTGATCTGCAAGATGAACAGAAACCGTTATAATCCTATCAGATTTCTCCTTGGAAAATGAATAGTTTTATTGCATTGGTAAGCAAGGTTTGAGTTTATCAGTTTGGAAGTGGCTTGGCTTTGCAGAAGTTTTGGTCACAAAGGGAAAATGAAAATATGCATTGCTAATCTGCCAGACTCCAGGAAAACCATGTCACTAGAAACTTATGCTTGTCTCAGCTCTACTTTTATGAAAGTAAATGGCAAAACTTCCACATTCCTGAGGGGATGGTTACTTCTTGCCAAGTGTAGGTTATAGCATTTCTAGTAATTGGGAGTAACAAGAGTAAAATGGAAAAATGACAGTGATATGGGAGGAGGAAGTAGTGAACAATTAAAAACATGAAACCTTTTATTATTGTCATGTTCTAATTTGGTAGGGAACTTCACATTTCATGAAGGTTTCCAAATGGCTGGTGACTAGCTATATTTATCCAATGGTAAATATTCAACCAGGGAAATGCCTAGAGGTGATTCATATCCTGTAACTGCTGAAGATAATACAGTTGGTGCTACTCATGAAAATAACATGAGCCAGCTGATTTAAAATAGCAGAAATTAAAATGGTTAAGTCAAGTAAGGAGTATTTATTTGAGAAAATTATTTTTGTCAACAACATATTGTTCAGGTATTTTAAATTGCTTTTGTTTAAAAGATTCTTTTCTAGTATTTTGTGTAATAGAATCAAAGAACTAAGTTTAATTTACACCAGTTTGAGTCTGGGATTATTCCAGTGGAGTCAATGAGCAGAATTTAGGCCAGGGTCAAAAAGAAAAAAGGGAATAAATTTAACAACAGAAATTATCAGATACTTTATCACAAAGAATAAAAGATGTTGTACAGACATGCTTTATATATTTATGCATAAAACCTGGAAAATTTTCATATATTGCTGTTATCACTCTAGGTGCTGAGAAAAACACAGCGCTGCTCTATCTAGAAGTAAAAATACAAACTCTTACATTTACAAAGCCACATTTATGTCACCAAGGGCAAATATCTATTTCATAATCATGGTAAAATACTCTAGCCATGGCTGCAAAATAATTTTTACAGCTGCTACATGTAAATCTGCATGTTTTCTAATGTTCCTGTTATTTTATTCTTTCACAGTAATTAACATAAACATTCCTACAGGAACATTAAGTGACCACACCTTCTTGGGTGCACTCTCTGCTGTGCTTTGCCAGTGCGCAGTGGCCCCAGGGCCACTGTGGATTTACCTTCCACCAAGGATCTCTGCACCGTTTTGTCTCATGTACCACTATCCCTTCTAACCAGTGACACAGGCTTTCCTTTTCCTTTGGGAATCTTTCAATCAAGAAACTTCCCGTGCGACCTTGCGGCAGCAATTAAAGGATAATAACAGAAGCTGGGAATGGGCCTGGCTCTCAAAGGCTCCATGATTGGGGATTACAAAGGTGGAATAAGGATTTGGAGTGATTTCTGTTGAGTTGTATATGGCAGTACACATGGACGTCTACTCAAATTGTCACAGTTTTCACATCCCTTTAGCTTAGTTTTTTAAGTCAACATTTCTGCGTCATACAGTGTGCCATTTTATAGGAGGGGCATGAACAGACAAAAGAATATCAGTTTACCAAGCTCCATGTCCCATGCTGGGCTGAAAGAACTGCTTTATAATGACTGTATGAAGTCACTGAGACACACTAAACCTACAGCCACTCCGTGCTATCCTTAAAATCACTTTTTTTCAAAGCGGATTTGCAGTTGGTGTGATGGACCTTATGACAACACAGAATCGTTACATCCACTATCTCCTAATAAATTGTGGAGCATACTTAAAGAGAGTTTTTACTAATAGTATTTTATATATTCCTCCAACCTGAGTAAAAGTAAAAATCCTTTATCTTGGGAAGCACCTGAGAAGCTCAGTTCAAATAGCAAGCCTGTGAACACATGAAAGTCCCAAACAATGCAGACACAGACAAACCAGATGCAAAATTGAAATTAAGATACTGGTCAAAATAGCTATCTGAAGACATATGAAAAGCAAGATGTATAAAATATCATCCGTGCAGATTCATAGCAGAGCTGTACCTTCTAGAAAAGTTGATCTGTAGTCTACAGATTCACTTGAAACCATTTCTGTTGTTGGACTTACACTCCTCGCGCTCACCAGCCTGTCCAGGTGAGGAGTGTGCACTCTGCCATCATAGCGCACTAGGTCACTTCCCAGATCTGAACGGGACAGAGAAAGAAATATTAGAAAACCCTCATGTTTACTGTGTGCCAACATTCATTTAGTTATTTATTGAAGTTTAGGCGTTCTGCTCTGCTGGGAAGAGGGTTGGGTTGTTGCTGAAGCAGACATGGGCAGGACTTGAACTTGAGCTATTTGTACAGCCCAGGATTTGCTGTAACTTGGGTTAAGCCCCACTCTTGGCCACACCAGAAGACTGAAGAGAGCTTTGAAGCCTCTGGGGTCAGCTTCATGATCTGACTGTGATACTGTGTCAGAACAAGACCTGCTTATATACTAGCTCCCCTCCTCCTCCCCCCTTGGGTAGTGCGGCAGTTCCCACTGGAAGGAAACCCAGACATGGGGGCCAGAGAGGAGGCACACTCTGACCAAGTTCCTGATTTGGGTGAACAGGAGACCAGGACACTGCAGTGCTCTGTGTCTTGCACAACTTAGGCACAGCTGGGAGGACTACAAGGCAACGGGATGAAGCTGAAGTACTCATGATTCCACGCATGTCATTTACTCGTCCCCTCTTCCAAGGCTGATTGGGGAAGAGAAGTTACTAAGTTTTCCTAATAGCTCAGAGTTCCTCTGAAATCCTTCTCCTTTAGGCATAGTGTGGCCCTTCACCCAGCTCAGGCAAGAGCCAAGGGCTGAAATGCAACTAAACATTGGACTTGATTGTGAAACCTCTGCTGACAGGTTATAACAGGGCATTGCATGGCAGTTAAGCAAACCATAAATTGATGTCAGTTTTTAAAATCTAAGATATAATGGAGTTATTTGATGGAATTAACTATGATGGACCTTTAATTTGTTTCTTCTTCCTTCTCCAGAGGAAAAACACCAAAAAGATGAAAATTAAAACTGATGTTGAAACAACTCCAGCAATTAGTCCCGTGAAATTCTGATCTTGCCGGATCAGCACTTTTCCGATAACTGTTGACAAAACTTCTTGCTTCCACTGAAAAAAACCAAAGAAAAGTAATAGTGTAATGATTTCAAAAGACAAGTAAGAAGTAGATTATTAGTACTAAAGTATGAGCTGGTATGTCCCACATGTATTAAATCTTGATTTTGTGATGCTGTACTACGATAAGACACTGGGAGTGGAGAAACTGTTCTATTGGTGCATGCAAAAGCTGATCTACATTTTAATGATTTATTACATGCCTTCAAGAGCTCTGGTACTGACACAGCTATGTATGTGCTACACCACACACATAGCACGCATTCACACACACACTTTGGATAATGGGGTTTCACTGCTACCAGATGTTAATTCAAAATGCTAAATTCATATTTTTACTCAAATGGTGCACAGAAATGTATGGGCCTATGAATATATGGGCTGAGATGTACATTAAAAAAACATAGCCCAAATGTCTTTAATATGTGTCCTTCTGGCATAAATACGCTGTAACATCAAACTCTCTCTGTTGACAGCATGCCTGCATTTTAGTTCCCAAGGTCACGTGAGCCAGTCCCTTGCCAGCTTCTAGCTTGTCAACAGTTTAAAGAAACAAAACAAAAAAACAACCCCAAAAAATCAACAACCAAACAAACACCAAGCAGCTAACAGGGAAAAACTGTTTTAGGTCACACAGCACTAGCTCAGTCAGTTGGAATGCATTTGGCCATCTTTTCTCTTCCTCCTGTGGAATTCATTCCTCTGGGTACTGTAATGATGGATTTGCCCGTCAAAAGAGCAAATTTTCTTCTTCGCTGGGCAGACTGCAATTTCTGAGGCTCCTTGCCAGTAAACAAGCAGAAACCTTATTTAACCCCTTTATGTTGTGTTCTTTTCTATGCACAAAATACATGTCATGCATATCTGTTTCTTAGAGGTTAAGGAAATATCACATAGTAGAAATGATTGAATGTAGTGCCAGTCCCGGTTGCGCATGTAAAAATACGAACAGGTACAGAATGCAACATGTGCACAAATATTATATGAAACTAGGCATTTACAGTTCTGGGAAACAGATACACCAAAAGGAGAGCTGCATCTAATTTTATACTTTGCCTGATACATCCAAGAAATTTAATTTGTACTTTTCAAAATAAATTAATATTAAAATAAATTAATATTTACTGTATTAATAAAGCCAATTAGTTATTACTATTTACTTAGATTGCAGTAGCACATAGGAATACCATTCCCAGCCCAGGATCCTATTGAGATGAATGCCATAAAGACACAGAAAAAATAGATGGCCCCTGCTCCAAAGATCTTACATAGACTTTGATCCTTATCACACTTACATGACTGGCAAAGTCTCCACTGTTTTCAGTGAATCAGAGTCCATGATCAGCAAATTTCATAGTTTAAAGGTAATCCCATTCCGCTGTGATTTTCTTTTTTTATACTTAAAGAAAATACAGATACTGAAAGATTTGTGTCTTATTCTATGAATCAGTAGGTTAAAACTGTCTACAATTTGCAGTAGTACTCTGAATGACTCTAGTGAGACCACCTTTAAAACAATAGTGGAACTCAAACATTTGTCCTAAGTGTCTGCATCTTACAAAATTAATTGAAATGGAATTATAAAAAGCAGACAAAAAATTCTTTCAGAAAGAATCGGTCCTCTTGATGGCAGCAAGTTTTTTTGCTGAAAAAAGGGCTTGTGAGCTCCAAAGTAAACCTACTCCATTATAGCTTCCTGTTCTTCCCCATATGATTCCTCTTGTGTTTGGATTAATAACTATCATTTTATTTCTGTGCTTAGTTTAGGTCCTACTTTGTGCCTAAGGCTCCAGAAGGTCTTTGTACAAATAGGTAATAACAACGACGATAATATTTCTTTTAAAATAGTCAATATTATTTGAATTTCTATCCCAAACAAACAGGGATAGAGATATCTCTGTAAATACAGGCTTAGGCTTAAATTTAAAGTTTATAGGTTCAATAGTGACATTGGTAATGATAATAAAAATGGCATTAATATCTCATGTCTGGTGTAGCTGCCTCACCTCTATATTTAGCTCGCTGTTGGATTTCAGGAGATCGCTGGGAACCGTACACAGAATTGATTCTGACTGCAGGAGGAGGTTTTCGCAGCTTTTATTTCCAACTTTTAGCACCTCTCCTTTAACAGCTTCTGAATCAATATAATTTCCCTTGGAAAAAAAAAAAAAATCAATTTCATATTACATAACATCTCATAAAAGTTAAGAAGTCCTTTTATTACCTTGGAAAATGTTTTTAATGGAAAAACAATTGTGAAATAAAAGACTAATGCAAATTTACATTGCCCTGTCAATATGTGTGTATCAGGTTTTTTTAATGTAAATGGGAGTTTGACAGACAGCCCAGAAGGGGATGATAAAGTTTACGGATAAAATCTGCTGTCACTAATACTCATACAACCCATACAGACTTCTAAAAATGTAGATGTTCGAGGGATAAATCCTGTTGGTCTTGTTTAGATTTTTGCATAATTTGCACAAGAAGGGAGGCATTATGTGACCCTGTTGTTTATACAAAACTGGCATTATATTATCCACAAACTAAAGGCATCTCAAAAATTTTGTTTTGCAAGTGGTTATGGTAGCAGGAGTGAAGCTTTCAAAAAGAACTAATTAATTATAATCACAAAAATGCACAAATCTGTAAAAATCACATTCCACAAACCAGAAAGGAACAAACCCTGGTAAAGATGACAGCACGAAAAGTGCATTCCCTCCTCAGAAACCCTGCTTTCACATCCCAGATTTGGATGAAATATTATTCCTTCCGGTATTGTGATAGTAGTGTCCAAAGGCCAAGTTGGGATCTTTTGTGCTCAGGACTGCACCAGTATTTAAGAAGCTACCCTACCCCATGTACAGCCCAGCTTAAGATTAAAAAACAGGCATATTAAGCAGGTTTAAAAGGGGAGAAAGGAGGATGGGGAGTAACGTTAATACAGGCTATTTATGTGGGCTGGATCTGGGAGGTTTTCATGAGAAGGGAGGAAGGTATCATGGCTGACACTGCTATGAGGCCTCATATACTGGAAAGAAAACAAGAATCCCATTCTGAGGGGCTAAAAAAATCTTATTTTGGCATATGTTTTAGGTCTGCTGCAGAATCAGACTGAGCCCTGGGAAAATTTTAATAAACATACAGGAGAGCCAGTTTAATGTCCTATTTTGACTGGCAAAGCCACACCCCAGGTAAATGCTCTTTAATCGCTGGCCAAAAAAAGTCCATTTTGCACCCATCTTCTGTCTACTTGGAGACATTCTCTTTGGTGTTAATTAAGTAAATATTCAGTGGGCCAGGGAGCATGTGATTGACTGCTTATTGCTTATTAGTATGGAGACTTGCTGCAGATTGTGAGCCATTCATGTCCAAATCTTTCCTCTGAATGATGTACCTCAAAAGACTTGAATTTGAGTTTTCCATCTTCAGGATAAATATATTATCCTGGAGAGTGTGGGTAAGTGGCCTCTTTTCCTTCTACACCAAATCTTACCATTTTTTTCTCCACCAAAACTGATACTTACCCAAAGGGGAAAAAAAATCATACTGATGTTTCCTAAGGTGGTCCTTAGTCAGTTTTAATGATGATAGTAGCTTTTACTTACTACCATTACCATTACGTTAGCATTAATATATTATAGTTTCAAATATATTCACTATAATATCTCTATATTAAGAGTTTCAAAACTCTTTCAGCAGTGGTTTTGCTCTCCTCAGGACCACAGAATTTGCCTATGATTTTAAGAAAAGGAGGAAACTGGCTCTTGTGAGAACTGGGAAACAATATTTCCTATTCTAAAATGCATATTACCCCTTCCTTGCTAAGCAATGCACTTGTATGCGAGCTAGAGAAGCTCATTACTGGACTGAGTAGTTGTTGCAAACCAATCTGATAGATCAACTACCACACAACTTTAGAGAGAGGGGAGTAATTTAGGTGAAAGTCTAGAAGCAGTAGAAGGACCACAAACCAAGGCATGGAAATTCTGAGATTGGTGTCAGAAGAATTTCTGAGGTTCCTAAGCAGAGCCGGTTGACTTGGGAAGAATGAGGAGTTACTGCAGCTGCAAAGCTTCCACTTCAGCTTGCTCAGAAATACCAGGGTTTCCATATTGCACTCTCTTGGACCAGACATTGAGAGAAACATAATTTTCTATGTAATGTGGAAGAAGATTGAAAATAGAGTGACCTATAAATACAAGAACAATTCCTTAAGATTGTCTCATAAAGAATGTGTTGTACTGGCTTAGGAATAGAGTAAGTAATTTAGTAAGTCTTGTCCTACTCTGAGTTTTAGGACAAATGTACCAGAGGAGAGCCAAGATCTCAGAAGTTCTGTGTAACATGAAATGACAATTGTACTACTTATTTTTCTAGTGGAAGATTTGTATTTATAAATACACTTTAGTCACCTAGAGGTCCATTCCTAGGCCTCCTCTGGAAGCATGCAGAGAGTCCCCACACTGGCTTGGTGCATAAGCACAACCCCAGACCAGGCCAGGCCTCTGGGCAGACTGAAGCAGGATGCTGTTTCTTTCCTTATTTATTTGTTTGGGTTTTTTTTCACAGCTAGGACACATTGGGCTGTCAGCAGGCCAGCTTGCAGATCTTGGGTCAGTGACTCCTGTGGGAGGCAGCAAGTAGACTCTGTCCTCTTCAGTAGATTCAGGTCTTTGGTTGTCCCCAACAGTGAAACACCAGAATTTCTCCTGCCCTGAGAGCTTCCCGTGTTGGTGGGAGACAGGAGCACTTCTGAAATGCTGTCTTCACAGTATTGAAGCAGAGAAGTGCCTCAAGCTACTCTGCCATGACCCCTCTGACTAGGGCATGGTGGGCACTGAGAGACTTCAAAGAGCCACATACTTGGCAGAGGAAGACAGTGATGATGTGGGACCTTGAGAGGCTTGGTAGTGCGGAAGACAAAAGGGCTGGCACTGAAGACAAGAAGGGCTGGCATTTGTGGCACACAGTGCCCTGACTGTGTTTTAGACAGAAGACTTAATGTTTTCTTGTGTGTAACATTTTCTTACAAAAACATCTTATGGTCATCAGGGGAAACCAAACAGAACCTTTCAATTGGTACCTACTGTCATTTGATGAAAGCCAAATATGTCACACTAGATTAGTTTGATTGAAAAACTTGTGATAAAAGCTCCCTCCACCCCTCTGAAACTAATTAAGAAAAAGATAAAAGAACTTTGGTTTGGTAGAACAGACTGTTCACTGAAGCAAGCTGCCATTTAATTTCATGCTGAGCTTGCTTAATTACTGCACAAAATATGACCATGAGGCATGTAAACTTGTGTGTCTATATTTTTGAATGTGGGTATGGGGCAAGAGAAAAGAGTTGCCAATATGGCTTGTAATGATCTTTTGGCTCCCGACTATAATTTCTGAAAGTCGCCTCACTGTTTTGGTAGAAGCATCCCACTATAACTAATTCTATTTAGAGGAAGATGTTAAATTGGTGCTTGTTCATGCTTTGTTCTAGGAGACCAGCTTTCACTAATGTTATCCTCCAGTCGGTTGCCAGGAAATAATCAGGGCATTAGGCTTAGGTAGACATCTGCCTTGGGTGCCATGGCTACAGGTGACATCAATGCTACAAAATTGTGACATTGGTCAGTTGTCAGTGGGACAGTCCTCAGCCAGCCTTTCTCATCTGAATGGCTTCTTCCCAGCAATAAATAGCACTAGGAACTTCTCCTTAAGGGAGAATAAAAGGTTCAAGAGTAAAAGAAAGAAGAGAGTTAAAAAACACCTAATTTTTAACCTCAGTGCCTGGGAAGATTGTGGAGCAAGTCTTCATGGAAGCTTTTCCAGGGAGAGGAAGGACAAGAATGCAATTGGGAACAGCCAGCATCGGTTCCTAAGGGTGCATTTTGCCTGAGCGGCCTGATTGCCTTCTACGAGGAGATGACTGGTTCTGTAGATGAAGGGCGAGCACTGGACAACGTTTAGCTTGATTTTAGCAAGGTTTGCAACACAGTCTCTCCTAGCACTGAAAACAAATTGGGATGATAGGGACTGGATGGATGGACCATAAGGTGGGTGAAAAACTGACTGGCCATCAGCTCTAAGGTTAGAAGTCTAACAAGTGGCATTCCGCAATGGCTGATACTGGGACCAATACTGCTTAAAATCTTTATCAACAACCTGGACAAAGGGACAGGATGCACTGTCCTTGCACTTTCAGATGTCATCAAATTTAGGAAAATTACTAAGATACTGGAGGGCAGGACCACCACTCAGAGTGACTGTGGCAAGCTGGAGGAGTGGGCCAGCAGGAACCTCATAAATTCATAAACCTCATAAATTCAACAGACACAGATGCAAAGTCCTGCACCTGGGGTGGAATAACCCCCAGGACAGGCTAGGGACAGCAGGGTAGCAAGACACTCTGCAGAAAAGGACTTGTGGTCCTCATGGACCACAAGGTGAAATGAGGCAGCAGTGTGCCATTGTAGTGAGGAAGGCTCACCACGTACTGCAGCAGCAGCAAAGCCAGTAGATTGAAGCTGATTGTTTTCCTCTGCTTGGCACTTGTGAGACCACACCTGGAGAACTGTGTCATTTCGAACCCCACAGAACAAGAGAGATACTGACAAACTGGATGAAGTACAGCGGGGGGCCACTGAGCTAGGAAGGGAGCTGAAGCAGAGGATGCATGATGCAAGGCTAGTGGAGCTGGGTTTTTTTAAGCTGTAAAATCTCCATTCTTGGAGATCTTCAAAACTCATCTAGACAAGGCCATAGGCAACCTGATCTAATTTTTAACTTAGCCCTGTTTTGAGCAAGGGGGTTAGACTACGAAGACCTCCAGAGGTTCCTTCCAATCTAAGTTATTCTATGATTCTTCTCAAATTAGTCTTCTTTCCAATTGGTTTATATGCATGACCTGGAAAATACTGGAAAACACTGCTGTCACTGCACAGAGGCAATGAGCCATGCAGCAGCTATATATTCCCAGCTGTCCGTTGACACACACACCAGAACTCTTTCTAGCATTTCTCCGAAACCAAACAGGACAATTGCTCTGCATTGAGGAAAAGGTGATTGTACGGCCACAAGTTCCAAGTAGAAAAACCAAACAAAAAATAAAAATCAGACTGATTATTCTTTGTAATTTCCCCAAAACACTGTGTGGAGACAGATCAATATTAAGAGAGTTTGACTGGAACCCAGCATGGCTGACAGAGGCTCTGAGGTAACTCCCTCTGATTTCCTGCACCTCAGGAGCTGGCCCACTGGACCATCTTGGGAGTCAAAGACCTCAGGGCTTCAAGATTTCATGACTGTCATAGGGGAAAACAGCTTTGTCTTACAGAACTATGGAGGAGCTACACAAAGAGATGACCCCAGCATTAAGACTGACTCTCTTCTGTAAAGCATTTTTTATAATTATATTCTATATAAATTACAGATATTCTATATAAATTACTTGTACATAATAATACATTTTCATAAACATCCATTGTAAATTAGAAATATCTGTATTTACACTGTTTCTATTTGATACTCTCAGAAAAGCACTAGATTTCAGGAAATCGGACTCTCATGAAATGGATTTAACTTTCTCCGCAGCACTGTAGTAGAGAGCAGCCTGTGCCTGCAAGGGCCCTGAATTCCTAAGAGATGTTTCTCAGTGCCATGTAGGCTATTCTCAATGCTCTTTTAAAAAAGCACTCAGCATCAACTTTGCATTTTTCATGGATCCATAAATATTTAGGCTACAGTGGTGACTGATCCTCATGAGTGACTTTGTGCACAGGCCAGAGTTTCCCTCAGCTCTAGAGAGCCAAAGCCACTAGGCCACTTTCTAAAGGCAACTCCACGTCTTTCATGAGGAAGGACACAAACCCATGTGACAGTAAGAGCCAGGACTCGCACGCAGACCACACACTTCAGGTTCTGGGCTGTTGGCCATGTTTGATACTGAACTGGTGACGCAACTCATTGCAATCAGAAGCTGATGCAGCATGGTCCTCCCACGAGGACCAGGAAAGCCCCTCTTTCACCTCACCTCATGCCAACAATGACCCTGGTATATAAATTTTTTTTCAGCTCTGCATCTTTTAAGTTGTGACATCTGGGGGCTTGGGTGAACACAGTACTGAACACACTGCTCTCTCTGCCCTTGCTTCCTTGGGGCTTCTGTTATTTCATCAAAATATCTGTTCCACTCTGTGCTGCTGATATGTGCTTGCAAATAATTGAAAAACTTATTTCAACATTTCTTACCTTAATTTCCAGAATGTTTTGGTTGCCTCTTGAGATGAACACCGGCTTTTCAAAATGCTTAAATACAGGATTATTTACATAATCAAAATCAAAGTACAAAGAGCTGACACCATCAAAAATAAAGAACACTTTGGTTACAAAGGGTGGTTGGAGATTGAAGGCTTTCAGTGAAGGAGTTGTGCAGCAGATTATCTCTGAGCTAGAGCGGTGGCTACATGCCTATAAGAAAGAAAGAAAGAGGTAATTGCAGTAAGTACGTGCATAGGAAGTCACTGATGAACATTACTGTTCTTTAACAATATGCGTATATTGAAAAAATAAACACCAGGGGTCTTGTTCTTCTTTAACCAAAGCAAAATCTTGATCACTGCTACACAGCGTTTATTTAGAGCTGGGAGAAAAGTATAAAAGCTTCATGTCAATGGTGTTTGCACTCTTGTTGAGGAAATGTTCAAGTAAACAAGCTTCCTGGCCTGATTGTTCACAGCACTTTTAAAGTAAATATTTTGCAGATAATTAATGGAAAATTATTTCCAAAGCCAAGGACCGTTAGGAGGCTAGCCTGATGTACTGAGCAGCCATAATTCAACTTATCCAGCCTATATCAGAGTGACTGCCACATGGGTTTTTCTTCCTTTTTTACTACCAAAGCAATAGCAAGGGACCAGAGGAGAAGGTAAAGACAGGGCCAGTGAATCTGACTGAAATAGCGGAAAACAGAAGTAAAGCACCATTTACCCACAGCATAGCTAAATTGCTATGCTTCCAGAAAGGCACTACAGAGTCTGTGAGAAAGTGCTTTAAAGCCAAAGCCCCTGTGGGATTCTGGGCCACGAAGGCTCAGCAAAGTGTATCTTCTTTCTAAAAATGTATGTGTAAGACCCCGGACATGCAGCATTTGGTACTTAGTTACGCAGGTGTCATGCAAGTCCCTCCTGGGAGTGTTGACTGCGGGACGTGCTTCACATTGTCTCTCGGATCAGCGGGGATGAGATGTTTGCCCCTCACTGCAGTGCAGGAGCTGCCTGACAACAGGCATGAAGCCACGCTTGCCCCTCACTCTGCCATTACTCCTCATGAGGGCCTGCTCTGGAGGTGCGTCCTGGGGGAAAGCTGCTGGTGCACCCCACGCTCGCCCCTCACTCTGCCATTACTCCTCATGAGGGCCTGCTCTGGAGGTGCGTCCTGGGGGAAAGCTGCTGGTGCACCCCACGCTCCAGAAGACCTGCCAGAGCATGGTTTGTGCCGTGGGGGTGTGATCCAGTGTGAAATGTCTGGCCCGGGTGCTTCCCTCTACCCCATACTGCCTTGACACAGGACTTGTGAGACGGACAAGACGGACCCAGGTACTTCCTAAAAGGACTGCTGTGTTGCAAGCAAGGACAGAGGGGATTTGCAGGCAGCCTGATCTGAAGCTGAGTTTAGGCAGTTTGCAGGGATAATATGAATCCTTGCAGATGGGATTCATCCAGCCTGCATCCAGACACCTGCACTGGAGTTAGTTGTCTAAACTGCCTTTATAGTCAACAGAGGGAAACAGGCTCACCTAGAGTGGGATTCATCTGATCCATTTTAGACAACAGCTTTAATTAGATTAATGGTGCTCTAGAAGGGTCAACTTGTCTTTCTTGACTGTGAAGGTTTCTACATGACTAATTTGATTATAATGTCAACAGCACATCTACAAGCGTCGATGGGAGGCACGGTGGGTGCTGGGCAGCATCACGCAAGCTGCAGAGCGGCTTGTTTGTGATTGTATTGTGTACTTCCTTCTCTGTGCCTCCCTTTCACGCTGCCTACCGTGGATATGGTTGAAGGAATTCTGGCACAAACAGAGTTGCTTCAGCTCCACACAAGTATTTCTCTTCCAACTGTATAAACCTCCTGTAAGTAGTTCCGTGTACACTGTGCCCTGACAGCAGAGATTACACTTTTTTTTTTTTTTTTTTTAAATAGAAATAGAGTGGCTGACATGTGCCCCGGTGAGAATGGGGCTTAGCTCCTAGTCATCATAAATCTTAGTTTATTCTACCAGCAATTTCCCTGGGAAACCCAACAGTGCTGTTGAATACCTTTGCGCATCTAGAGAAGGCCAAAAAAATATATATTTTTCTGTTTTGTTTTTCAAATTAAATTGGTTCTCGTTATAAAAAGCTGCCTGAAGGAGCTGTGAAATTAGTTTACATTTGTCTCTAATATGCTAAATTAATGCAATGTAATTTTGGTGTTTCAATTCAGTAACATAACTGTTCAAGCTATATCTGTTATATACTCACATTAGCTTGAAAAGTGGGATTAAATTATCTACAAATCAGCACTTTCAGTTATCACCACAGCAATTCATGTTTCTGTGCATAATATTGTGAAATCTTGAATCTGCCGAGGGAAACATTTTCAAGGCTCTGAAACTGAGCACTAGAGTTTTAGAGCTTTACTACAAGGGTTACCTGTCTGTGAGCTGCGAGTTCGGCACTCAGTTAAATAACTTGGTGTAGCTCTCAGTGATGTTAATGGGACTTGCACCCATGTAACTAACAGCCCGTTTAGGTTCCTAGCACAAATTCAGAAATATTTGTGCACACCCCATGACAACAAGGTAATCTGTGGGACACAAGACAAGGCAGAATTTCGTTCCATTTGCTTACAGTATTAGACTGTTCTTCCTCTTCGTTCTTCCTCTTTTGAATACCTTGTTATACACCATTGACTATATCTCAGGCTTGGTTATATCACAGGGATCTAGAAATTCATTGGAATCAGTATGGTAATAATAAGATGCATCATTAGTATAATGGATGGTCAAGCCATAGTTTTCCATTATATATGAATATTTGTAAAGATATCTATCATATCGTGTCAATTCTAAAAAGGGATTACTAAAATATATATAATTATAAACCCAAATATGTCCCAGGTAATCATTATATTTTTGATTAATGTAAATTCATTAGACTTTTTATCTACTGTAGAGTAGTGATGTCCCTTAAATGAATAGCAGTGGTATTCATAACTTTGTTTGTGGCTATCTATTAGAATCAGATACTTTACTTTATCAGGCTGGTCTCTGAAGAGGAAGCTTTCAGAAAATGATAAAAATCTAATAATACTCCTTGGAGGGGATGCAATGTGACTGATTGGTAAGGTCAAGAAAAATCTTATTTGCAATGCCCTTATTGGTACATGATTTGACATGACATTTTTACCTTTAAATTGGTTTTAGCAATTGAAGAATATGACGGTTTAGTTTTCAAGAAATATTGGATTGACGATCTATAAGAAAAAAAACCCTAATTCAATCTATTGCCTTCTCAGTTAAGATACTGCCTATCACCCAGCACCTTTAACTTTTATTTAATTAGGCTTTAAAGTACATTCACTTTAAAAGCTAAGCCTACATTCTTCTTGTGACTAGAATCTACAACTGAAGACAATAAGGAAGAAAAGATGTAAAAATTATGGAACATTTCACAAGCATAAGTAAATACTAAACCCCAAAGGGAATAATAATCCATTGCACAATGTATATGACTCATCACTTAAAGGTATGTATTCTTGTTTCATTTGTAAAATATGACCCTTGAGGGAATTAATTCAAACCTGACCTACAGAATCTGAACTTCAGTGCCCAATTCAATTTTTTTCATCTGATAGAACAACAGGAAAAGTATGAGGGAGGATCTCTGAGCGCCAGAGGTCTCCCAGCAGCTGACCCAGATAAGAGAGGGGCAGTTGGATGTGTATTACAGGATCTGTAGCAGTCAGAAGGGAGAAAAGAGCCAATTTGTCCTTTCATAAAAAGTAAACTTTTGGAGTTCCAGTGAGGAATGAAAGATGAATGAGGTTAAATACAGACCGGGAGACTCTCCAACTGTCTTTGCCAAAGGATGATTTCTCAACAGAAAGAGATGAGAATTCAGGTCTGACTTGAGGAAAGCCCATTCAGAAAGCTTTTCTGTGTAGGTGAGAAACTGAGCAGTGACACTCAAGCAGGGTATCTTGAAGATTTTTCAGAGAACTGGTTGGCTTTTGCTGCCATTTCAGGTAGCGCAATGAATGGCCTAATGGATCAGTAGCACCTTTATTCTAGTTGTCTTCTTGGATGAAGGCATGGGAGATGATACTTCCAGTCTATCAGATCATTAGACCAGAAGGTAGAGTAAAACCTCTCTTGCTCCTGGGTCTGAGAGCCAGCCCTTCGCACAATACGACCAATACTGACTGGTAGTCTGAATTCCTCCCTGGGCTTGGGATGGTCAATGTACCTGCTAGCACCACATCCCTGGCACCCTGGTGATTTCACAGTGTGGGCTTTTCCCTGACACCCCCTGCTGCACTTTTTCCTTGGCAGGAGATGTGCAAGAGATGCAGATTCGGCACAGAAAGAAAGGCCAGTGGTTCCCCTTCATGAGGGAAACTCTTTGCTGGGATTCTGTGGCAGCTTTATGCCACAGAGTCAACACAGACAGAGGATCCAGCCCTGCGTATCTTTGGATAGGCAGTCAGGAATATCTTCAGTAATCACATGCTCGCCATCCACAGTTTCCAAGGAATTTATTCTATCATTATTTAATAATTCTAAGGTAGCACTTGCAGGTGAATTCTAGGCATTTTGATGAGTATTGTAAGTATGGATTGTTTGTAGACTTGTAAACACTGAAGAAACTTTAGGGTATTATAAAATTCTCCTGTAATACAGAAGGAAAGGGCAGGGAGCAATTAAGAAATGCTAAAGATCATTCAACAGACTACTTACTGAAGAAATAATTAAAAGTCTGTGGAAAGAGATGATCTTGCGTAGCTACAAGGTCAGTTGTTGAAGGTCATGCATTAAAAGGTGCTTCTCCCTAATTTTGCAACCTTGCATATCTTGGGACATTCATGGTTAGAAGAGATTAAGCAGTGGGAATATATATCCAAATTAGTTAATGGATGGAATATTAAAAATGTTACAGCAAAGAATGCCCAAATGACCACTTGTTCACTATTGGGGAATCAATGCGAAGTACAGTCTTTAAAAGAGAAAATATTGGCCTCAAGTGCTTCAGAAGCAGAAGAATCATCTAGCACAACTTATAGCAGAGGTTAGAAGACACTTATTTTGTAAACAGGCTCCTGATCAAACACCATTCCAAACTGTGCAAAGCTTTTTTACAGGCACAATGCAACGTGAAAAGAAGGAATGAGCTGCTTCCCTCCTTGTGCACCTCACATAGGAACTGGATTTGTGAGCAGAAGTGAGAGGGTTTGTGTATCCTTATGCATTACCTAGAGCTGTTGGGAATTTCTAAAGTGCCTAAATTCATATTTTTTGTTCCTAGTCAGAACAAACGGTCAAAAAACCTCATGAAATAGAAATTAAAAAGAAACACATTGCAAGCATTGAAACATATGGTTCAATAACTCTAGAACATTTTTTTCACTCATTGAAATACCAAACTTGAAGAAGGCAAAGTGTATTATTTTGATAGTGTTAACATAGAATGTAATATAAACACAACTACTGTGAACACAGTATTGAATAAATTTACAGAAATTTAAATAAATATGAAATGAAAATGATAAAGTTGAAGCAAGGCATCTTTGCCTTATAGAAGAAAAAGTTTCAGAAATACTGAACTTCAAACATGAAAGCTGAAAAGCTCAACTTAAATGTTTCTTCTATAGGGGGCTGGCATATTGCCCTCAAAACTTTTCAGTCTCAGTGAAACTGCATTTCTTATGGGGAGTTGTTCCAGAAAAGCTCTTTTACCAGTTGTACCGCTCATCTTTTCCACCGGGATGGAAAGAAAGAGGCAGAGAAGAGTAAACGCCCCAGGGTGTCAGCCGGCTCTGCTCCCTGAGGCTTTGGGATCCTGAGCATGCCCAACAGCTCCTGCTGCTTACAGAAGTGACCCTCCACTCACACTGTGACTCCAGCCGGGCTCTAGGCCACAGTTAAGCCTGAGGGAGTGAATTAAGGGCCTGGGGACAGATAGCTGACAGGAAAAGGTGAGACCTCTTTTGAATCGGGCACCACCAGTTTTAGGCAAATGGGAGAGGGCCTGGGAGGTGGCAGAAAGAATGAGCAGAGCTCTAGGAAACAACACTTACCAGGAGAATTTGGAGCGGTTTGGTTTGTTTTAACTGGAAAAGAGAAAGGCTGAATCATAATGTAGTGCAAATATGTAAAATTAGCAGGAGAGACCGGTAATCTGTTGTTTATGTCCACTGAGGGTTAAACAAGAAGATAGCAAATTAGCAGCTAGGATTTGGGTTAATTATTAGAAAGAAGTCTTTCCAAACCACTAGGTAAGCAGGTAGAGCAGCCCTCTCCAAAGCTTGCTTAAGCAAGGTTGTGAAATTTCTTTCACAAGGAGCTTTAATAACAGCCTAGACAAATATCCATCAGGCAGTGGTCTGGGTGCATTTGCTCCTGCCGCAGGGAAGCGGGCCAGGCTAGGCCTTTGTGGTCCCTCCCAGCTGTACTTTCATTTGATGCTTTGGGATGTGTTTCAGTGCTGGCTTTGGTTTTCCCAAGAGCCAGAGTTTCTGAATGCTGACAAAAGCAGCTTCTTGGAGGAGGCTGGTGAGAGAAAACTGAAAAGAAAAAGGGCTTAAATAACAATTAAAAAAAATGACTCAGTTAGCTCTCCTCTTCCAAACTAAGGAAGCAAAAAGATATATAACCTCAGCTATAGGACTTCTTAATCATTTTGGTTTGTATTGTACTGTTTGTCTGGGTTTGGTCTACTCAGGACCACAACGTGTTTTCTCCTTTACAAATGGGATAGCTGGTCATTGCAGTGCTCTGGATCCCTGCTGGAAATAGTTCCTCATCGTTGTTTATTCTTGTAATGACTGGATGAAAGTTTGGTTTTTTGGCATATCGCTCATGTATAGGGCCCAGAATCTCCAGTGTAGGATGGGGCAGGCTGCAGCCATAGGCATCCTCTGCCAGCAATTTCCTCAGTTACACTGTGCAATCCTGTTTTGCCACTTATAAATCTTTGCTCCTCCCTGAGAACTAATATCCTTCCTTGAGAAATAAGCTCCAAGTAAAGACTAGTGGCAGAATAAATGGCAAGCAGAGCTGAGCTGCCACAGAAGCAGGGAAAGCCACTGAGTGCCAGAAGCCTTTGATTTCAGTAGAGCAAAATATATTGCGTGGGCAGTGTCAAAGTATAAAACACTCTGGATTATAATCTGTTTGAGGTTATATTCCACTCTCTGCAGGGAGAATGAACTTGTGTACAGCTGCTTTTACACTGGGGCAGATTCTTAGAGATCAGCAGTGGTAGGGGACAGATATCCTTATGGAAAAGGAGGGTCAGACCTGCCTCTTCTGTGTGTTGGCAAATATCACATGTGCTGCAACGTATGAAAAGAAAAAGAATGAGGGAGATGATTCTGACTGTCTATGTCCATGTCTTTTTTCAATAGGAGGTTAAAAGGCAGGATGGCAGCAAACCATTGCTCAAAGGAAAGGTTGCTCCCCAATATTTGGGGGAGAGAGTAAACTCTACAGTGTTCATTGCCTGGAGTTGCCAGTCACTTTTGGACAGTGGATTTAGTTCTTTAAAACTTCAGATCCTTTCAAATCTGTTCAAATTCTGAGGAAGTCCCAAATATTTGACAAGCAAGGTATGCAGAATCAGGGCCTGAAGAGAAGTAATATTGCATATTCTCACAGGGGAACAGAGAAAGCAAGTGAATGATCTTTACTTCAAAAGAAACACTGCTCAAATCCACACAAAGGAAAATCTAAAGAGCTGATTTCAGCAATGATCTTTTCTTTGGAACTCTTTTGTACTTAGAAATAATCACGCCCACATTACTCAAAACCTAATAAATTTCGAGTTTGGTTGATTTCACTGAAATGTTTTGCTTTCCAACTCATGGGTAAAGTGTCTTTTTGATAACATTGAACACCATGTTTCATTGCAGGGGCACTGATTTTCAGATTAATACCTGAACCCATTAAATTACAAGCCACGATTACATCCAGCTGAAATTCAGGTCCCGACACTCATAATACTATACAAATTAGGAGCATGAAGAATATTATGACCTTGAAGCTATAAAAGACTGCAAATTTGCAGACATACTGTTTAAAATGCCTTGAGCAAACCTAGGCCTAATACTTAGAATTCAATACAGGAAATAGTGTATGATGATCATTAGAAATAAAATGAGAATATGAGCAGTAACGGAGCATGTCATAAAGAGTGTAGCTCAATTTAGCCTCAGTTAGGCTAAACAGACCTTACAGGATACAAAAATGTTGGAGGTGCAAGACAAATGTGTAGGCAAAAGCTTACAGGAAACAGTTCCAGTACAACTAGCCAATAAATGTCATCTTTGCCTTATAAAAACTAAAGTAGATCACATGGTCATATCTGAACACCTTATTTAGATTTAGACACTGTTATCAACTCAGGTAACAAAAGAAGGCTCAGATCCCTGACTGACCCTCTGTTCATGCAGAGGTACCCAACTGCAAAAGTCCAAACCTCTCTTAAAACTTAGTTGCTGAACTTCGACAAGTTAGGAAAGATTTACCCTAATAGGTAATTTGGCAATCAGAAATTCTTCAAAATAATACTTACTTTTGATTTTACATATTTACTTTTCCTCTTTCTTTGACACTTGTTCCATTTTCATTTATATCCACAGTCATCATTTGAATATATTTCCTACCTATCACAGTAGCACTTGAATTTGACATGTGAGCTGACATACCTGTACTGCATTGTTCTGCATTTAGTCACTGAATTTGCATTGTTAAATTGCAATATAAAAATCTTGTTATCAGATACTGTAAAAGCCTTATTTCTTTCGAAGACACTCCTTGGAAACTGTTGTTCTACCCCCAGCTTAATTTCAAATTTGTTGTTGAGTTTTGCCTATGCAGTGGAAACAGTCTGTGCAGAAAACACCAACATGTCTGTGGAAGCCCTGAAGTTTCAAGGCAAAAATCAAAGTATTTTGACTGAAAATTCTGTGCCATTCACCACACGAAGATGTCAAGATAACAGATTGTCTTCTCCAAGACTGACTCACCACAGAGAAGTTCATTCCCAGTTTAGGTACAGTAATCACCATCTGAGGAAAGCACACTGAGTTCAAGTTGATTCCCTGAGCTGTGATTGTACTTCCACCACTAGGAAAAATGAAAAAAAAAAAAAAAAAGGAAGATGAGTAGGATAATGATACATCTGCTACGATAATCTTAATTACAAAGTATATTTTAGAGTAAGTGACAACGTAAAACCAGAATTAGGGATATATGGGGTGAATGCAAATACATAGCT
This sequence comes from Harpia harpyja, assembly GCF_026419915.1. Lineage (NCBI taxonomy): Eukaryota > Metazoa > Chordata > Aves > Accipitriformes > Accipitridae > Harpia > Harpia harpyja. The sequence continues at coordinate 42,335,739 of NC_068945.1, read as the reverse complement.
CTGAGCAGTGAGATTATTTTTCTGGGAAACAAATTTCACACTTGCTATAACAATTAAACAAATACAGGAAAAAAGAATTAATTTAAAAAATGTGGTATGCCAGGATATAAAACAAATGTGTACATTTTAAAGGAGGGTGTATACCTGTACTTAGCATTTGCTAACTTACTTAACTTATTGCTTTCAGTGGTGCTGAAAAAGGTGTCTTCTTTACTGCTGACATTTTTTTGGCAAAGGCAGATGGTTTGGATTAGAGCTACTGAGACCATAAATGTGTCACTTAAAAACACACACATACTACCGTACATATATATTCATAATATTTATGTAGCACTGGATTTAGACTATTTTAAAATCCATTTGCTCTCCTGAGTACTGCTGACTTGTCACATTAAATGATTTTTCTCACTAATCAGTGTAATGTCCAGATGCAGTATAGGAGACACACTTAGCTGTACAGTAGGTATCTCAGCAGGACATCACAGGTACACTCAGCAGCAGCTAGGAGTTAAATCACATAAAGAAAAGAGGCGCCCTTCCCCCTTCTCCTTCACCTCTGAAAGGAGATATCTGCCCTCTGCAACTGCACCATAATAGAAGCAATTGGCATGGCAGATAGAGATAAAAATGCAATTTCTTTTGATAGATTGCTGCACAGCATAGCCATTCTTCTTTCATTCATTGCTTTTCTTATTTCTATAAGAAACTTTTACTCACCTAAGAAAAGATTTGGCCGGATGAATTTTTAAAACAACGGGGTCTTCTCTGTACGTGAAATGACCACTCGCATCTCGAATAGCTTCGTCAATTCCCACCCTCACACGGTATTCCTGGGGAATTCGTTGTGCTGGAGTGTAGCACTCCGCAGTGCTCACCGATACTCTGGAAGAACAGAAAAATGCTTTCTTGTCAGCATTATGAAACATGTACTTGGTTTAAAACACTGTCCTCTAGTGAGCCCCAACCCTCCTAAGGATCTGCTTGTAAAAAAAAGTCATTAATTCCCACGCTGGATGACCATATTGCAACAAATAAGCATGGTGTGAGGTAGAAACAGCAACACCACTGCTTAGGCTCAAGATTCATCTTAATTTGATTGACTTGCACCTTGCCTGCTGGAAGGTGTTTCCCCAGTGCTGGCAACAGCCATATCAACCCCTGAACCCTGCCGAGGCAGCTTCCAGCCTGGAAAACAACAGCAGGGTCCAGGTTTAAGGAGAATGGCTTGTTCTGCTGTAACCAAGGGATAACATCTTTCTCTTTCCAATCCACAGGATTTACCCTGTGTTAAAAACCTCAAGAAAAGGTGCTGGTGTCGGAGATGTCCTGCCCTGGGGGCACCTGCTGACTGCAGGCGCATCTGAGGGGCAGGCAGAGGGCAAGGAGAAGGGAGGAGAAGGTGAAAATTCAGGAAGAGCTGGCTGCATTCAGCACAGAAGCAGAGTCTCTGGGATATTCACCTTTCCCTTGCTCTCTCATGCTTGGCCCTGGAAGTCCTCTTCCTACACTGAGCTCAGCGGGTGAGTGGGCAGCAGAGAGGGGGAAGGATCCTGAAGCTTGAAGCACATGAAGTATGGCAGCAGGGACCAGGGCATATCAGAGGCAATTGCGGGTAACAACTGGCTGGAGAAGCAAATGTAACTCTACCAGCTGGTTTCAGTAATTTGGGCCCAACCACATCCAGGAGCCCTCCAGGTGAAGCCATTCTCAAACGCTGTGAGAGATCGTCTCCAAATTAGACAAAAGGGGCATTTGCTGCCAGTTCTGAAGCTTTCCAGGAAGGTGGCATTCACTGTGTGCTGTAGGGGTTAGTGATTTGTTCCTATGTATCTGGAAACTTTTAACCATCTTTTAAAGGAAAAAATAAACCCTTGATCTAGCTGCCCTCAGAACTGGGCAAAGCTGCCAGTTTAGGTGGAGAAATACCTGCCCTGAGAAACTGGTTAAGACCTGTGTAAAAGTCTCCAGACGACTTGGCTGGTGAGAAAGAGGGGTGCTGGGGCTGCTTACTGGATAAGCCCCAACTACAGGTCAATAACACAAAGTCCACCTGACCAAAGCAGATGTCTGCCTCTGAGCTGGCTGTCATCTCACCCCCACAGTAGAAGTCTCAAATGGATCAGATGAATCATTCCCAAAAGGTTTATATATTTGTCCATTAGTTGACCAGCTGAGATGATGACATCAGTAAATTCCACCCTAAACTATTAAGTAGCCACTGAACAGAAGTGCTGAAGATCTTGGTAGTGATTAAATATCAGACCTGAATACCTAAATCCCTTTCTTGATTTAGTCAGACTTAGCTGATTTGATCAAAAGCATACAATACATCATTTAGCAGCAAAGAATAAAATTTAGCTGTCCTGACTCTGAGTCTGACATTAACTAATAGGCTACCGCTTGCCCACATTCTCTGCAAGTGTGATGCTTCACCACTACGACTTTCCATAATTATTAGGAGAGACTCAAAATTCAGAGGAATTGTGGGACATCCTGTTCCTGGAACACAGTGGGGCCAGATTCTGCCCTTGGCTGCAGAGATGACAATTCTGGAGCCACCCTGCTGTATCTGAAAACAGGACCAAGCAGGATTTGCGCCATGGTATAATGGCTACCAAATTCAGAACGCTTGTCTGCCCATAGCAGAGAATCCGTGCTTGGTATTTAACATTTATATTAAGCTGGGATTCAAGGCATTTCCACACAGAGCGTGTCAAAGATTCTTGACCTAGCTCCTACTGGATCCAGTACAGAGCCACAAGAAATTCTGTCTTAATCCACAAAACAATTTTATATATACCAGGAAAAGTCCCAAACTGATGTTGCCTCTGGTTTGGAGGCTGTTCGCTGATAGTAGCGCAGAAATAGCTGCTCCTCTGCATGGGATACACATTCCCACACTGGTCAGGTTTCCACCAAACAAACCAGTAGGAAATGGTAACCCGCACCCACTGGACACTCACTGGGAGCTGCTGGATGAACAGCAGCTCTTGCTAATACAAGAGAGAGCGGGCTGAGCGTGTGGGAGTTGGGGTGACAGAAATGATGGGAAATGGGCAGTTTCTAGTCCATTAGATGCTGATTTGCTACTTCTCTATGCAACCTTTTAATGAGGTTAATGAAGGCATTACAGAATAAACAAGTCTTCTCGGGAACTGTAGTCCCTTCTAGGAAACTTTCAGACATCCTAAATTGAGGATGTAATCCAGAACTGCACGCTTATTGCAGTATCAGTTCTCCAATATGTAACACGAGGAAAGCAATGCATGTGTGCATTTTTTTTACTCCAAGACATTTTAATCAAGCCTTTTCAATATTAAAGGCATCACTTTTTAGTAAGTGCATTACCTTTTCAAGGTGCATGGTTTCTCACCAACAAAAATACTTCTGGATTTTCCACTGTTTAGGTATTTTCCAGCTACAGTTAGCAATGTTCCTCCAGATTTGGGGCCATAGGTGGGAGAGATACTTGTTATTACAGGATTCTGAGGTGGGGTAAAAATAGGAACAGTGAATTGTTAGATTATTTTCAAAATGTGAAGAGGAAAAATCTTAAAACATTTATTACCATTTCCATGATGTAATAATAAAGCAAAGAGTAATATGGAATTACCATACTGGATTGGACTCATGAGGAGTCTCCTTCCAGTTAATACTGAAGTTAATTTTGACAATAAAGTTTTAATCATAGTGCTTACCACGTACGAAAATGTATTGAATAGTGTTTTGCCGTGCCCAACAGAAACACTACTGGATATATTAAAACTTGGATTTTTTGCAGCAGGAACTGTGCATTCCAGCCTTTGGAAAACAAGGAAAAAGATGGGATTACATGTTTTTTTCTGGCTTGATTTTTTATATTAAAATAGAATGACTTCAAACTCATAATAATGGAGGATCCATACTAAACAAATCATCAGTCTATGCATGTCAGGGACATTTCAGAAATAACAGCTAAAAGAACTGTGGTCATCTTCTTTAATACTAAATACAAACACTGTGGTGTTTATACTTGGCCAGAGAAAATAACTTTAGTATATCAAATACATTTCGGAAAAAAAGGAGTATGCTAGAGAAAACAAATACCTCCCATTCAATGGCTGAGTTGGTTTTTGGAATTTTCATTTAGTGCCAAATTTTGGCAGACAACAGGATTAGAAAAAAATGCATCATATACACGTTTGTTGTATAAATTTAAATATTACCAAAAAATTAAACTTGAACTTTTGTGCCAGCATGTGTCAATGTATTACATTACATTTACACAGTCTCATATATAAGCTAGTCTCCTTAAATCATTTTGTTTGCATTAAGACTGTTCAGAACAGCAGTTAGGAGAGTGCTCAATACTTCTGGAGGGTGACCTTTTTGCTGCTATATATATGAATAGGGAAGCCATGCCATGATTTGCACATTGCTTTGGTAGTAGATAGTCATATGCTTTGAACTGAGAGAGGATATTCATTGAACTTCCTATTTCTTCAAGATAACAACCAGAATAACCTCTACCTTAAAGTTAAGCCATTATCCCACTGTCTCAAATACTTATTTCTGAGAAGGAGGAGTAGAGGTGCAGCTGAGGGTCATAAGCCTCTGGATGACAAAATACCTGCATCTTCTCGCACTTCTCTCCAGCAGCTTCACAGATCAGGAAGACGGAGGTGACATAACTGAGCCTGGCAGGATCCTGGCGAAAGGAACCTGTCCCCTTTTCAAACCTTTGAATAGTTTCAATCTTGCCAGCTCCCACAGATGTTGAACAGCATTTCTCAGACAAACCAGAAAAAGCTGCTGCAGGAGCTATCGGCATTAACTAGATTTATTTGATCTCCTTTTCAAGCACTTTTTTCTTGGGGAGCTTATCAAACCAAGGGATTGTTTCCTGTTTGAAATTTCAGAATTGGAGATGACACTTATAGAGTGAATGTTTATACCGTAAAAAAATCCATACCACATAAAGAACATCTGTATAAAAGGAAATTCTTATTTTAGGTTTCTTACTTGTTTTTGTTGCTAGATTTTGCTTCCAGAGCACAAATTTGTCCTCCAATATGGACTACTGTATTTTTTAATTCAAATCTACTATTTTTGCTGAATCCAAAGTCCCATCCACACAGTGTCAGTTTTGTCCCGCCTTCTAAGGGAGCGCTGCTCGGGAGAATCTGTTAAAAAAATACTGTGTTAGTTACATCAGGTTTCTTGAACTTCAAATGGAGTTAAAGAATGTGCAAAGGAATAATTTTAGAAAAGCATTTCTTCTGGTAGACTATGTTCTACCATTCATCTTAATTGTTCTTCACCTTTCATTTATCACATTATGAGCTTTCTCTGACAGTAGCAATAAATAACAAAACCTATACTAGAAAGCTTTGAAGGATAGTGTTTAGGGGCACTGAACAAGCTGTGCATTGTAACAGTCTTTTAAATCCTGCCGTTCTTGTCTTTCACATCTTATTTCTGGCATGTTAAACATACAATGTACTTATTTTGTTAGAAGCTGAATGCTAAACACAAAAGAGCCCCCAAATGACCATTTTTTGTCAGCTTGATGAAAGTCAGGTTCAGAGTGAAGTAGCTTCAAAGATACCATAATCCGATATTGCATTGGCTGTGATAAAGTTAACGTGACTTCTGCTATTCTTTCCTTAAATCTTTTACATGTGGTCACCTCTAATTCCGAGTTAAAAATAAACTACCCCTCAGAAACACAGAGACAATCTACAAAGGAAATGCTTTTTTTTCTGTATATTGTAAATTGTCCTGTAAAATATAACAATGGTGGGAAAAATGTAGGAACACTATAGAAGTCTTACAAAACTCAGTAAAAGTACTGGTCAGTACTGACTGTAAAAAAAAAATAAAATAAAAAAAGACATTGGTTCAGGGTTTATGGGGACTTTTAACAATACTGCATAATTTTGCAAACTTACCAGTACCACTGGACAAACAACAAAGAACGAAAGACTAAATTTATGCTTGTGGTCATAATGCCTAAATGTCTTAGACTTAATGCTTTAGTGATAGTAATTTTGCCCCTAAAATGCAACACAGCTGTGCCTTTCAAAGGACCCGACTTAATTTTCAAGCTGAAAGGAAAGTGTTTGAGAGATGCTTGGCTATTATTTCATCTGGAAATCCAGTAAGACAGCACATTTCTTTTCAACTCTCTTGTAGCTATACTTCAAGACTCTCACAAATGAACTATTGTAGATAGAAAGGCAGCTGAAGAATACTTCAAAAGAATTATACCATATATTCTATATGGGTAAATTTACTGCCCCCATTAGAAACCAGACAAAGAGTCTAATCTAAAATGCACTGAAGCCAGTAGGAATCTTTCCTATTTTAATGAGCTTTGAATCAGCTCTCAATGAGCAAAGAAGAGGGAACCTATGCAGGAACAGTACCTTTGCACAAATCCCATAAAAAAGGAGTGATGCTTGCACAGCCCCAACAGACAACACTGCAGCTAAGAGCGTGGAACAGTACTGTACCCTGTGGAGTCTGTGTTATTCCCAAGTTTAACTTTCCCTTATTTCTTTGGGTTTTGTCTTCGAAATCTGGATTGACTTCAGATCCTAGTGTTCCACTCTACTTCATATCTCAGCACACTATCTATTTTTGAAGTAACAAAACCCTAGCAGAAACTGAAACTGCTCTATGGGGGTACAGGATGTCTCGATGTTTTGTACAATAATGCATTGACATGTGGCATTTGAAGAGTTTGAAATGTGATCCATAAGTGAGCAAAATAAGGGCGTTAAAATCAGGCTTGACAAAGCCATACAGAATAAAAAATGAAGGCACTTAACTGGTTTTGAGCAATCTTATCTGCCAAAAGAGACTTGTGATAGCAGCCCATGTGCCTTAATTGAGGGAGAGTAAAAGCATTTACTACATTCTGCCAGCAAATTTAGGAGGCAAGACCTCTAAGTAGATAGCAAAAACTAAACCATATCTCAAACGTTTGTATTTAAGTTCTGCAGAAATTCCCCCAGAGTGTTTTTTTTCGTGTCTTTATTTTTGTTCCACTTGTTCTGTATGATGAAACCTCTGAAAGTCAATTGGTTTCCCAGACTTGTTCTTGAGAGAGTCGACAGGAATGAATAGTGAACCTCCTGGACTTTGAACTGAGGTATACGTCAGCATCTTCTGTGTGCTTATATCGCACAGGTAGTAACAGAAAGTAAGCAAAACCTAAATCAGTCATAAATGCTATGATTCTGAATTCAGGATTCAGAAGTTCTCTATGGAAAGGAAACTCCACTGATAACATGGAGCTAGTCCTGCTGCAAGGCCTGTCATTCTGCTTGTCCCTGCCACTCTCTGGACTTTGGGTTAAGGGAGAGAAAGTTAACTTCTCTTTTTCTTTTTGGAAAAATTCAAAGCATTGTGTTTTTCTTTTGTTTATGTTGACAGCCATTATGCTAATATCCACTCACATATTTTATAAATCGTTGGAAGAAAGTATCTATTTATTAAAGTTTCAACAGCCCATTCATTTTAATTAAGAGGCAAGAACATGTACAGACCACGTGTGAAATTTCCAGCAAAACCTCCAACCTAAACAGGCAGCAGAAGGCCTGATGTTCTTGATACATCTGAGACAAAAGCCAGCTAAAATGACTCACTTTAAAAACAACAACAAACCATGTCAGGTTTTTAACCACAACAAAGAACCAAAAGGGAGACCAATTTATTTCTTCTTTTACGCCATTCACCTTTCAGCATGACCTGAATGCCGCACGCAGATGCCTGCAATTTGTTCCAGCACCAAGTCATCTCCCAGGAGACTCCCTCGAGTCCCCCAGCTTTCCTCTAGCACTGCTTGTCCAGGCTGACAAAACACGTGTCATTGTTGGCAGAGGCGGTGGATGGGAGCGGGGTACGGTGCTGACGTGTGGGGTGGGAGACGGGCTGTGGTGGGGATGTGTCCTGGTGCCAGCCCTGCTGTGCTGTCTGTAGCAGGGGGGTGCTCGGGCAGAGCTGGAGCCCTGTGCTCCCCGCAGGGCTGGGGTGCGGGGCTGCTCCTCGGCACCCACAGCTCCAAGGAAAAGTGCTTAAAGCAGGGCAGAGAGACAAAGGATCTGCAGGACGCCATGGCAAAATGCTGGGTTTCTTCTCTGCCATCCCTCCTGAGAGGAAAATCTCGGGGTTGTTTTTTTCCATCGTGCACTACTCTGCGTAATAACCTGGGAAAACTCTGCTGAAGGCTTAGCTACCTAACATCCCCTGGACCAGATCCTCAGAGAAGCTCTCTGTTCCCCTCAGGTTAAAGTGATCGTATGGCATATCTCAAGCAATCTGCCCCTCTGAAACTGCAGAGTATTAGGGGGAGGTTCAGGCTGAATTTCAGATACTGTGCAAAGCAGGTCATCCTCTGTTTGCTAGGAACAAAACAAGCTTGTTTCTCCTATTTTATGCATATGGGTTTAAGGACAGATCAGAAGATGATGAATAATCTGTTTTATATTTTTTTCAGTAATCATGTTAAATGTCATGGTCCAGTAGAGCATGAAATCTGTCTTAACAGCTAGCAATCCAAAGGGATTTAAGTACTCAGCTGCATTTTTTTCCTTACAAGCCTTCTAGAAGCAACTCCTACCAATGCGAGCACGCTGTAATTCGAGATTCGCTTTAAGATCCATCAGTGCCACAGATCCATATTTATTACAGAGGTAGACTGGGCTTGTGCTGAGCAGGCAGGGCTGAGCGACATGGGGAAGGGGAGCACCCGGCCAGCCCCACGCATCCTCCCACTGCCCCACATCCAAGGTGTGCTGCCCTGGATGAGTCCTCCCACCGACTTCAGAGGGACTGCAGAGGTGGCCTTGGGGACTCACCTCTCGGCCTAAGCATCTCTGCATGGGCTCCAGGTGCTTGGTTCTTAAAACTGCTGAGTGCACACACTCATAATTGAAATTAAACAGGGCTATATGACCTCAGCACCTCCGAAAATCAGAAACCAAGCAGTTCAGAGCCTTAGAAATCTTCTTGGAGGCATGGCAATATACAGCCACTGCTGGAGAGTTTTGCCAAGAAAAAAACATTAAGGGATGCTAGTTGTGCTTGAGCTCTAGGAAGGAAAACAAGCTCTGCAGGACAGGTGAGTAGCTTGGGCCTCCAGAGGTATATAAAAAGTATCAGGACTAATTCTCAGTGTATCCCTTTGAATTGGTGATTCATAGTCTCATACAAACCAAGGCCCGAAAGGACTATTTGATCATCTAATACAGCCTTTTTGAAATAAACGTGTTCTTGTATAAAGCGGAAGTAAACTATTCACATTCTGCATTAGCATTTTTTTTACATCTCCTTTGCCCAAAGGTAAATGGCAACAGAAGGCAAGGCAAACACACACACACACACCCCTTTCCATCCATTTTGGTTTTGATTCCTATAAAGCTTCATTGTTTTTTCATTGAATTTTGCCTGTGTTAGTCCTAAATTTTGTATCAGAAAGGTGAAGATGGAAAAGAAAAAAAACCCACTGTAAACATGTGTTTCTAGATTTGTTTCTAGATTATTAGCAGTTTTGCCTGTGTGCCGTTTAAAAAGTTGTTGCACATGAAATCATCTGCCCGGTTGAAAGAAACATAGTGTTTAATTAAAAATCCCTTTTGTCTCCCTTTCTGAGAGCTTAGCATGTTGAATTTTCATCTCGTTTATGGGCTGTATGCCCATAAAGGAAAATGTTTTTTTAACTACATGGCGTAGTTTAAATGCACTAACAAAAGCAAATGGGTATAGGCGCTACCAGAAAGTTTTATGCTTGTCCTTCCCTCAGTTTTCTAGTCCGTTAACTGCCCTATAAACCTCCGCCTTCACAGCCATGTCACACTTCACACGGGACGATCCGGTTACACGTACAGCCGGCCAGTACAAACCCTGCGTTAACCATAGCTAAGTTAAAACAGGAACGCGCCGGCGCGGCTCTCTGCTCGTCCGTGCGGTTTCGTTCTCGCACACCCCTGATGGTCTTTGGCCGGCTGGCAGCGGCCTCTGGCTGTCCTCTGTCCCAGGGAGGGGTGCAGCTACCGGCTCGTCCTCCTCGGCGGCGAGAGGGCCCATGGGAACAAGGAGCTGGGGGGGGGGATATTGGGAAAAAAACATCTCCCCCGGGGTGGTGTTTTGGTTGACAGCTCTGTCGCAGAGCTTAGGTAGGGAAGAGAGGGACTTTTCCCCACCTGGACGCACCGCCCTTTCCTCCAAGGCTGGAGCCAGCGTGGGGATGGAGGAGGCGCGGGGGCCGGAGGCCTCCTGCGCTGGGTCAGGCTGTGGCGGCTGTGGGCGGGAAGTGCTTTCCTCCACCTCCCCGCTTTGAGAGGGGCCTGAGAGGAAGGGTGCTGCCTTTTGTGACTGACCTTTCCCGCCAGACGCCTGCCGGGCTGGCTCAGACCCCTGTTGTTTCCCCACCACGGGTGCTCTGCAGGGCTGAGGCTCTCCCGTTGAGAGGAGAGATGAGCAGACAGACCCGTCCACCGTCAGCCCCTCAGCCCGCAGCGTTCCGGGAGAGTACGTGCATCCAGCCAGAGGCTTTATGGGCACTGAGGCCGAGGGGAAGTCGAGAAGAGCAGACACTTCATTTATCATAACTGCATACAAATAAACAGAAAATGTCCGCAGAGCACAGACGGCATTCTTCCCTCAGAGATAAATACGAGAAATCCACTGTTTTACCTCATAAACCCTAGGCAAGCAGGTCTCCTGGGTCCAGGTGCCGCTGGGGCACTCGGGAGACCTGAGGCACTGCTGGCTGCACCAGCCGCACTCCATGAAAGGAGGGGCCAGCAGGCACCGGCTGCAGGACCTGAAGTGATGGCAGCCCGGCCCCTTCAGCGGGATCTTCGTTATCTGTTGACGGAAAGACATGATGCGCAGATCCTTTTAATACATACAGTAAGTGGCAAGGAGAGTCTCTATTTATGCAATGCGCTCTGGTGCCACTCAGGTTTCAGACGTGCAAGCCGCGGTTCGGCTTCTCTTTAGCTCAGTAATTATAGGATCTTATAAGTAATTTAACTGACATGATTTTAAATTCGCTTGGGAGAAACCCTAAAGGCATCTTAATGTTATATACAGTTACTACCAGCATCTGGTGTTTACAGCAAGATAGCATTTTTTGCTGATGGAAAAAGAAAACAGCAGTGCACTCCTCCCAATTCTGCACTAGTTCTTGGAAAAAACAGTGTATCTCAGTATGTCTTAGTTCATATGTTTGTAAAAATAGGCATGATGGCTATTTCAACTTTGGCGAGGCTGTATTAGTATCTGTGACACACTTACAGCATGTGACGGCCCAAGTACTTCTTTTTTAACATCTATCATCAAACCCCCTATACTATACGTAAAACATGAATTAAAACATGAATTAAAATTTATGTTGTTTAAAATATCAGGATAGTTACGATAATAGTCACTCTAAATATATAAGAATTATTTTCAGTCAAATTATTAAAATTAGTATATCATTACATTACTATATAAGTACATCATACTTCTTTACACTTCAGTACCTTTCTTAAACTTATTTTGGACATTTTCTTGAAGATTACTCTTATAAATATCTCATACATTTCTAGTAAATTATTAATAACCATCTTTAGTAATGGCTGATGCATTTCTGTAAATTCTTATGGAATCAAGGGGTCAAACTATTGCTTATGATTCTGGTTTAGGATTATCTGTGATATTATCTGCTGATGTTTTAAACCTATTCTACAATGCATATCTACTTATTACAACAGCATATTTATGACAGCTCTTCATCTTTTATTAACCCTTTGTAGACTACATGCTAAACTAATTTTCAAGCCTTACTGTGAACACTGACTCCCAATTTTAAACACAGCCATGTAACTCTTGCACACACAACCCTCCTTAGAAAGTTATAATGTTACGACAGAAACCAACAAAAGCCAGAAAACTGTGAGCACCATTCTTTTCTTAAGCCATTGTGTGTTTTTAATTTGCAAACACTTGAATTAAGGACAGGGTTTCAGCCTTAAAATTTGCATTTCCTGGCTTTTGTTGGTTTATATCACAGCTCTTACATTATTTAAACATTTCTCAATATTAGGCTGTCGGTTTGTTTAGTAGGGGGGAAAAAAAAATCTTGGAGGAAACTTGCCCCTCCAATGTTCCCAAGGGAATGGCAAGGCTGGGAGGATGCAGAGCATAAAGCAGCAGTGTGAATAGTTGCTCTTACTGAAAGTTGCTGCTCTGAAGCAGGTTTACACAGTGCACAGAAGGAGCAGATTATGTACCACTCACCTTTTTCCCAGTCACTACCAGGGTATAGCCATCATCTGCTAATGAATTCTCGACAACAACTTGGGGAGAGACGGGGTGGGAGTCTAGCTGAAAGCTGACATGTGGAGCTGTGAGTTCTGAACGGGAAACCACTATCTAAGAAAGAAAGAAATTGGGAAAATCAGCAGGCAGTGTGTGACACAAATGCATGCTGCTCAGCGGTCTCACATTCCTACCACTTCTCTGCTTGCATTAATTACTTTGCATTACATTGCATAATATTTTGCATAATGTTCCATCATGATCTGATTAAAGCGCTATAAAATCTACTTTATTTAACACAGCAAAATTATGGCTGTTGGAGGATCCTCAAAATACATCGTATTTATTAAAATATGAAGGAGTTATTGCATGTTTTCTAGTCCTTTAATTTCAGGTATTTATAAATCAACTGTAAAAAAAGAAGATGGGTCATTTAGTCAGCCCTGTACATTTAAGAAAGAAGAATTTTATTTACATCGTCTATTTAAAAGAATCTTAAAACTCCAGGCATTCAAAAGCCGAAGATATTTTTATTTATTTTCACTTTGGTCCTTCAGTTTGAAAAGTAAACTTTACCCTGTGTCAACAGTATCTGGTCTTGATGCACATGGGGCCATTAGAGTGCAAAGCTATGGCAGGCACAGGTCGTCGCTGTGAGCAGCACTACTGAACCACAAGTACACGGCGCTCGATTCCCAGAGCTGGTGAGGCGGCTATGGCTGCAGACAAGCTCCATGCAAGAGGTGGCTGAGCACCCTGAGGTCTGGCTCCTGCCGATTTCTGCGGGAGCTGGGTGTCCAGGACAGAGCACTCAAAGCACCTTTTAAAGGACAGGGAGAGCTGGAGACTTCTTTGGAAGATGCTCCAAAACAGGAGCCTAATTTAGTTGTCCTGAAGCCCCTTTGCAAGAGCCCCCCCTGCCCCGGTCTCTCTCTTGATTTTAGGAGATCTTAGGGAGATTAGTCACACCAGTATGAAATTCCCCCACTAGTCATCTCTCTGCATCTTGAGTTACCTAAACACTTCTGAGAATTTGGGCCTATTCCTGCAAACACACGCTTAACTTTACTACTGTAACTTTGTTGACTTTAATGGGATGAGTCATGGCTGTTAAGCAGAGGCATAAAGCATCTGCAGATTGGGGTGGATATTCGATAGCAAGATTTTATAGGCTTGGGCCTGCAATCCACAAGGATGTGCACCCAAATGTGATAGCATCAGGCAACAAAGGCAGAGGATTGTTTACATGAGGGAAGACCATGTTTCAAAAGCTGCATCATGTGTAGGTTACTTAAGGAATTTAGATAATCAACATTTTCTGAGAAGTTGATATTCAATGGTGTTCATTATTTAAAAAGATTGAAGCCATTCTGGAAATAACTTCTATGTCAAATGTTTAATTTTTCACTATAATGAAGCTTTTCTTCTGACTCCGAAGGCAGCATCAGAACAGCTAGGACATTGACTTACACGATTTCACTGGCTTTTTGCACTGCCAAGGTCTTTCAACAAGATGGCTGACTCCAAAACTAGACTTAGAGATGCTGTAATTACAGCTGATGTTTTGTTGTAATTCAAGACTTAAATAAAATATATGAGCAGTTAATTCATGGCAATAAGTGTTTCACGTCCCAGAGGTATTTACAGCTTGGGGTTACAAGAGGTTTTTTTCCTTTAAAATGAAACTGGCTTTGTTAAAGACTTTGCTATGGGTTTGTTTCACACTACAGAAAGTGCAGCTTTTAGAAATCAATAAGGTCTGATCATTTTCGGTGACACAGAAGTATGGTCTCTGACTCAGTGTATTAGGGCATGAGCTCTGTTTTTATATTCAGGACAATGAAAAATAGAATGGACTGCAAAGCTGCATGAAAAAGCTTGATTAATGTTGGCATTATGGGGAGAGGTAGCACCACAGCTGCAAATACCTTTTTAGTTGATCATTAGCCATGTCTCATCTCGAATACCCACTGCTATAAAATGCTAAGAATTCTTTTCTATCATTAATCCAGGCTTCCTCTTATTGCCAAGCATTCTTTCTGATTGAGCCACAATGTTAACCCTTTAAACACATCTGCATTGCAACCTCAGAGCAATACATGAAAATTTGGATTTCATCTCTACAATCTTGGAAAAATTATTCCGTACTTTAAACACTGACTGACCTTTATTTTACTGAGGCTGATAGTCAAATCACCTGCTCAAAGCCAAAGTGAATAGCCTTTGACCTCATGACATCCAGGGAGCTCAAATTACACTTCCTAACTCATCTGGGACTATGGAATAAAAGTTTGGAGTTTGCTTAGAACTAATCTACCAGCCTACAGTGCTGCTGTAATAGATACTAGATGCAAAAATGCTCTTTTTGGTCTATATAACTGTGTGGTTTTTGCACGCGTCAGCCCAGTCCTTGAAATCCTATCTTACCATTATCCAACATAATCCTGAAGAAAAAGGCAATCTGAAGACAGCTTCCACAGCAGGAAGAAGAGGCTTCTTAGGACTCCAGTGTCTTTCTCAGAAACCTCTGATTTTTATTGCTTGGGACTGGGCTGGTATGCGTACAGGGTGACTTTAATCTACCATGGACACAGCACCATATAGGGGCTACGTCCACCATGGAAATGGTTCAGTACTACAGAAGGATTCATCTTTACAAAGACTGTAAAGTGCTGGTTTGGTTTTGTTGGGTTTTTTTTTGGGGGGGGGGTGTTCAGGGTTTTTTTTACGTTTTAATAATTAATTTAATAACCAAGCATTTCTCCAGAGCATTAGAGAAATGAAAGTATATCTATGTGCCTGCACCCAAGCAGTTAGGAGAGAGGGAAGGTCTTGCACAGATAAAAATTGACTAAAAGAGAACAAACAAACGTTAGCAGTAAATGGTCAGTCCTTGCCATAGTGAGAAGTCACCAGAGGTGTTCTGCAAGGTGTCTGTGCTGGGATGCATACTGTTCAACATACTCAGAAATGAGTTGGAAAAGTGGTTGAGCAGTCCTGTGACAAAGTTTTCTGGTGATCTGAAGGTGTTCTAGGTGATAAGGATGAGGACAGACTGTGAAGGATGCCAGAAGGACTTTACAAGACAGGATGTCAAGGCAATAAAATGGCAGGTAAAATACAACAAAGAAGATTAATTTAAAGTGGTATATGATAGATAGTTCCATGAAAACATCATCTCACTGCTCAGCAGCAGTCAAAAAACCAAATAAAAACTTAGGAATTATTAGAAAAGGATAGAGAACAAATCAGAAAACATCCTGATGTCATACAAATTCATGGCTTGCCTGAACGTTGAATTCTTTGTGCAGTTCTGGTTGCCTCATGACAAAAAGAGTACGTTAAAATGGGAAAAGGTTCAGAGAAGGGTAACAAAGGTGATCAAAAGGCTGTAATGAACAACAACTGAGTAGCGTAGGTGTGGAAATGCTATGAAAAAGGCATACGGAATCATGAGTGGGTAGAGACCGACCATTTACTCTCTTCTAATAAAAGTACTAAACACCATCAAAAGACAAAAGTGAGAGTCAGGTTCAAAGCAAACAAAAGAGTAAGACTTCCTAGAAATATGTGATGACCTATGGGACTCCTTGCCAAAGGATGTGAATGTAAGAGGGATGCACATTCAAAGGGAAACTCCACATGTACATGGAAAGAGCTAAACAGACAAAACCCAATAGCTCAGGAAATTCCCCAGAATGGAAAATAGTTGGAGGCTTGAAGCAGAAGTTATTATATATGTTGCCTGAGTCCCTAGGCATCCACTTGTCACCACTGCTGGAGACAGAGCACTGAACTACATGGACCCTTCGTTTAAACCCATGTGGCTCTTCTGATGTTCTTACAAATAACACTTTGGAGAATCACATCCATTATCAATAACTACAGCCCCAGACATTCTTCTTAAAGCAACGTCCCTCTTTTTAAGAGAAAAACAAAAAAGTATGTGGTCTTTCAGCATAGCTCAAAGTGCATCCATGAAGATAACAGCCAACAGTTAATTAATTAATTAACAGTTAATTAATATATTAATATATCCTTTATACTGTAAGTCAGTGATTGCTTAGGTCCATGAACATTAAAATAATTCATTTAAATATTCTTTCATTGCCATCAGCTAGTATTAATGTTAAGTAAGAAGACTTGACTCTACATTTGTTTATGCATAATATGGCAAATTAAGACTGTAATAACTGAGTTGAAAAACAGCATGCAACAGCTTCTTTTAAAAATCATTCTGATGCTCAGTTCTGCTAGTCAGCAGGATTGAATTACAAATGTTACTGTCTACATATTGAAATACCTTCTGCAAAAATGAGAGGCCTTCTAAAAGCAATCCCATCTAAGTATCATATTGTTATTTTTTTCCCTAGATGTCTGGCAGGTGTAGGCCATTACCCAGCAGAGATAGGCTCAGGGTTAACTTTATTGTGTAATGCCTCAAATGCCCTGGGATATGCAGCGTAGCCTTGCAAAGGGCACATATGTAGCTCTAAATGCTGTATATCATTCTAATCCATGGAGAGTATAACGGATCTCCTCTGAAGAGTGTAAGTTTTTCTACTCAAACTGAATATTAAAACATGTGTGCTCTCAAAACAGTTATTTGGCACCAGGTGTTAATTTTAATTTGACTATATGGATTTTGCATTATGCAACATTCGATATTTTTTCCGGGAGCATCAAGATACATTCTCTACCACAGAAAGAACAGCTATTATAAAACTGTTAAAAGATATGAAAATGTTACTTATCAAGAGTTTGCCAGAGTTTTCTGTTGGTTTAAAAATGATAAAGTGTGAAGGATTGCAACTATTCACATTCCTACAAATGCACATGTGCATAGTTTGCATTTAGCCTTAAGTAGGTCAGACTGCCAGTATTGAAAAGCCAGGTGAATTGCTGGACCAGAGAGGCAGGACAGCGGTGGGCACTGAGGACAACCCTTGCAATGACTCCATGGGCATCCCATCACTCTTTCCTCCTTCTGGCTCTGTAAGGTTTAAGGTCCATGCTCATGTATTTCTTGACCTCCTCGCACTTGCTTCCAACATGGCTTGCCACTTGCACTGGTGAGTTTTGTTACAACTACATTTGTCTAGTGGGACAGGAACTAGATCAAAAGGAGTCTGATCAATTTGAAGGTTGAAATGGCTTCCATTCAACTGGTATAAACTGGATTTGAATGACCATGCTGAAAGATGCAAAGCTCTGTATTTCTTTGCTCTCCGTCAACTCATTTTGCTGATAGGCACCATGGCTTTGAGCCTCAATTGCTGGAGTGGTGAGACCTTGCCACTTTGCTGTTTGCAAAAGGAGAGTAATGCTGAAGGCTTGGCTCTCTTCTTGCTGAATTCTGGGACAGGTTTTTCCAAGCCTTGAGTGAAGTTACAAATAAAAAGCAGATGTGATTATTTTTGTCTATACTAATTTCTGTAGCATGCATTATGTTCCCTGGCATGTAATCCATGAAAGCAGCTATGACACATGCTAATTTCTCTCTTTTCAGGGAAATGAGATGTGTGTTAATGTTTGGTGGTGGTGGTGTTTGCTTTTAATCGTAAGTATTCCTGGGAAATGAGTGTGACTATCAAGTGTTCTGTCTACTTGGATGTGAAAGCCAACAGGTTCATGCTCAGCATGTGAAAATTTCCCAAACCATTGATCTGTGAGAGCCCTGTCCCTATTCCTCATCAGACAGAATGAGGGGCACCAAATGAAACGATAAAGCAGCAGGTTAAGGAAACCCCAAAGGAAGTTCTTCATCATTGAAAGCAGAATGAAATTATGGAAGTCATTGTCACATGGAAGACAAAACAACAAATAATTTCAAAAAACAATAAGCAAAATTGGTAGAGAAGAAGTCCGTAAAGGACTATTAAATGCCAGATATGGGTGCAATTTCCAGCTCAGGGAATCTCCAGGCCACTGAGTGCCAGAAGCAGGAGGGTACTGGAAGAGGTATCGCTGTGTGCTTTTACTTACCTCATGCCTCTCCCTTATCCATCTTAGCCCCTGCCAGAGATAGGAAGCTTTAGTCTAACCCCATACATCCTTTCCTAGAATAAGACTTATTATTATTCTGTATTGTTTCGTGTCTAACAAGTGCAGAGAGGCCCTGAGGAGGGTGAGTGCCCTGTTGTGTGATGTGCTCTACTCCAGGGAGATCTATCTGTGCCATCATGCTTTGGTTCTCGTGCCCCAAGACATTTTCAGTCCAGAATCTGTTCAGACATGTGAGTGCGTGACCATGTTTTGCTAACGCTTGGCTTCTCAGCTAGAGCTGGCTCATGTCCAGCTGGATTGGACAGGACTGCAGCCAGCATGTGGCTGACTGCATCTCACGGTGTGTGTATACCCATGGGAAGACCTTTTCCTTACCTCCAGAAGCAACAGTATGGATGTGCTACTGTCCTGTGAAGATGAGAGGGCATGTGGGGGAGCTCCTCACTCCACAGCCAGCGCAGTGCTACCCCACTGTGCACTGAGTTTCACTGGTATAGTCAGAAGGATGAGATGGCCCTGCTGCCAAAATTGCATCTAAGGAGAGTGGTTACCCATAGTATTTGTAAAACATACAGGGAAAACTTCTCTATCCCTCTCTTTCTCAAGAAGGTCACCAATAAGCAGTGCATTTGCTTGGGCTTTACCTCGGTAAGGCCAGCTTCAAGTGTAGGGACTACATGCAGTATTCTGCTTCCAAACATAGCATTATGCCGAGTATACATCAAGGGCACCAATCTCTTGTTCATTGTTAAGGCCAGACCAAATGTGAGCTTTTCAGAATAAATCTTGTAAAACTTTCCCATATCCCACTCTCCCCAGAGCTATCAGAAAGATTTCCCCTTCCTGAAGAACTTTGCTCTTTTCTTCATCACTCAGAAGTCACTCTCTGAAATAATACCAAGCTCCAGGCAGAAAAAAAAAAAAAAATCACCTTGGAACTGAGCAAAAATAGAAGATATTTTATCTCAATTTATCATGGGGGGTTGGGGTAGGGTTGACAAACTATAATTTCCCAAAATACTGGCTAGTAATGAAAGTGTCTTTTGCAGTTGTGAGTTGTATTTTCAGCAGGGCTTCTTTGGCTTGAGCAGAGTAAAGCTGCTTCACACCAGCTGAAAATCTGATTCCTCAACTATAGCAGTGCGACTGGGTGCTGTTTTCTAATCAAATAACCACTGTGAAATACCTGATTCACTTTGCACCCAACAGCTGTACTTTCAGCCTGTGTTCCCAGTCACACTCTGAAAACAAGCACAATAAGAAAGGCTGAAACAGCTGCAACTTCTCAACAGAAAAAAAAAAGAAGGGGGGGGAAAAAAAGCTTGTTGTCAGGCTCCAGCTTAGGAAGGAAGTAAAACCATTTTTCTTTTCTGTCTCATGCATGTCAGCTGTCTTAGAAAAATTATTACTGCTCTGTTTTGTAACAGAAACTCCACAATATTTGGTAAACTACAAACTCCAATCTATTCATGGCCAAATACAGATTTAACATTTCTGATGCAGCCAAAACATGCTCAGTATGTCAATGGGCTGCAATTACTCTCCAGGAGAGCTTTGGAATTCACCTCCTGGCCTCAATTATCCTCCTTAAAAGAACTCATGAATCTTCTGTATTTGGACCATCCAGATCGATTTTATTTTAGTTTTAGATTTTGGCTGAAAAAAATAAACATTTAGTGAAGGAGGCTCTATTTCCTTTCTAGTATTAGTGTTTTCCAGAGCTATTTAAGTGAATAATTCTATTTAATCAAACTAAAAGCACAAACAGAAAACAACAGGTGACTATTCCTTGGTTGGATAAAACATACCTACTTTTGCATTCTGAATATTATTGGCTCCCCAGATGACTTGTTTTAAATAAGAGGAATACAGGTTATATTCTGAGTTGGGTCATTAGCACAATTCTGATGGGTAATGCCATAAGCTTCAGTGGAATCACTGTAAAGATAGGAACTATTCATTGTGATATGTCTCTAAAAACATCAAAACCCCAGAATCAGATAGCCACCACCTACAGAAGGAAAAACTTTGTTCTCAGAAACTACATGTTAAACCTTCTGTTGACTTCTGCAGCAATGCTGTGCTATAGTTGTGTGGTAAAGAGACAAAAATGGATGGAGATGGAAATAGAGATGAGGAGGCGGTAGGAAGGCAGAAAGTGATGAGCAGCAGAAATGCAAAAGGAGATGGAAAGATGGCAAGAAAAGGGAAAGAAAGAAAAGAAGGAGAATCAACTGGTTGGCTGCTGATCGAGTATAAGCAAGTATAATGGGAGAATATGAGAAACATTTTCAAATAAATTTCTCTCAGGTTGAACATCAATAGCTTGCTGCTGCACCTACTGGCTTCCACAGCACAGGCTTGGAGCTTCAATTCAATTTAGGTGACATCATCGCTATGTTTTAAACATCTTTTTTTTTTTTTTCCCCACAATATGTTTCATAACAATTAAAGGAAACCCTAAATTAATACAGCAAAAATGTGAATTAAATGTTCATTACTTTCACCAAGCTGTTTCATATTTGGGCGCTTCAGGGTGTGGTTGTCAGAGACAGAGGTACTGTACTATGATTTCTTTTAATCTCACGGATGACTGCTAGTGCTGAAATTTATGTCACAAACTAAATTGTCTAAATATGGTAAGGTTTGGTATTTCAAAGAGGATACAAGATGAACTGGATTCACTGGAAGGGCTGAGCTGATTTTCTAATTTTAGAAACCTATATATGAATATTTTTTCTTTTGCTTTTGAAGAGTTAGCATGAAAATATGTTTGCAAGATATTAATACAATATAACCAGTTTTAAAACAGGTTCCCTGATAGGTAGAATTTTGCAACTAATTTTCTCCGAAAGCATACCTGCCTCTGAAAGGATATAGTCAACTCTGAATAGCTACAAGTTACAAGGGGATTGCACAGGAAAATTCAATATTTGAATGTACAAAGAGCTAAAAATATGAGTGCAAATAACTGTGCAAAAGTGAGGTATGTAATAAGTGAAAAACTGAGGATCCTTTGCAATATGTTCAAGTAGATTTGTGAATGAAACAAAAGAGAACATCATTACATTTCTTTGCTAAAAAATGTGGGGGAGTGTTTGGGGATATCTTTTTGATAAATTAAGTCATTGTTAGATTATCCTGATTTTTTTTAACCCATTTTACTTCAGTAATGGTCGTTTAATAGCTCAATTTTTAATGATCTCCATCTCATTGCAGTTAATAGCTATATTTCCATAGAAACACTGCAAATCTGCTTTAGCTGGGCATTTGCTAATGAACATGTTTGAAAGCACTTCCTAGATAACTATTAGTGGAAAAAAAAGATTTAATGTAAGTGAACATTAAATTCTGCAAAAAGCTGTGTCTGCTGTATCCTATAGACCTAGTATCCCTTCCAAGATCATTTAAAGGCAAAACAAATTCTAACCTTTTTATTTGGAGGTAGTGTCATTAAAGGTAGTCAGTATGCTTATTCTCCTGCTGGTTGCACAAAACCCTCAAAGAGCGAGCTCCTATTTATTACAATATGAGCCCAATGCTGACTTCCCCCTGTAGCTCAAACCAATCTAATTCAATGATGAGAATATTTCTGCTAATGGCAATGTGCAGTTTACACAATAGCCTTTCTTTTGATTTGTAACTGAACGTGGAATGGCAAATGTATTCTGGAAATATCTTAATTGTTCCTTGAGTTGGGCAAACGTCTGAATGAAGTGTGTGGTGCAGAACTTGAATGAATAATTTAAAGAATGTTACAAATAAAAATAATGCTGCCTTGTGCTTTCCACCAAGCCTCCCTAAAAGCTTTGTGACAGCCCAAAAGAAATGCTGCGAGTAAGACAGTAGTTGTTATTAACTGTATTTTGTAGATAAGGAAATGGCTTCAGAAAGGTTAAACAAATTGCTCATGTTCGCTGCATGAACCAGCATCTACATTTAAGAACAGAGCGTAGGTTGGTCCTGTGCTCTTAGCATTTGCCTTTCCTGTGCTGAAGACAAACTGCAGCTTAAAGTTACCACGGTCATTGTGGGAAGTTCAGGTAAAACTGGCAGGGTTGTCATTGAACATTTTGTTAAGTTCCTATCTTTTAGGAGGAAAGAGAAACATGATTTTCTCCAGTTTTTAATCTGTCCTTTGTGGTAAATCACTTTGACCTCCTTCCCTGTAGGAGCATTATGGATTTTGCATTATGGGGCAGGTTCTGTATCCAGTCTGTGCAGAAGACAGAAGTGGAGGTATAGGATTCCCTTTGTCCAGACAGGGTGCATATACGGGGGACAGTATGTAGCCCTACTTACTGCATGTGGTAAGGACAGAGAATGAGGGGAAGGGAGAGAAGAAAGGGAAGGCTTGTTTTTATGAACAGTTACATCTGCCCAAGCATTTTCTAATGGAAGGTTATGGGAAGCGGCAACACTGGGAGGGCACAGCAACTGATGGCCTTCTCCTCAGGTTTCTGTTAATGATGTTTGGGGGACAACACTACTAACTTTGATGACTCTCTGCAGCCTAGAGAGCAAGAAGGGCCAAAGACTGCCAATACTTCAGGAAGCCCACTAGAAGACAAGTAATACTGGCAGAGTAAAAGGACAGAGGTCCTTGGGTGCAAGAGGGATCCAGGCTGAGATGCACATCCAGGCTGAACACTGTAGCAGCTGGAGAAGCCAAGGTCTCCAAGGTGGTCATTGCAGGATGACAGTGCTTGAAATAAAATGGGTGAACAGAGAGAGCCCTTGGTGCTTTCAAAGTATTTTGCTTTCTGATGTTTGATTTTGGCTGCCAAGTTTTTAAAAGACTGTTGGCTCTGTGGGTTAGATTTATTTCATTAGTCACCTACAAAGAAGTCATATAGTATAATTTACCTGTCTAGATTAGTTATGTACTCAGTGGAGGGAGACAGACTTCTCAAGAGGGTGATTTACCACTTATTACGGAAAACCTGGTTTAGGACAGGAAGAATTGCTGTCCGAAAGAACAGAGTGAGACGGGAATGAACAAGAGCCTGAAAATCCAAGATGCACTCAGAGAAACTTGAAAGTAGTTGGAGGAGGAGCTAATCTCAATTCTACAGCTGTGAGTCATAGGCTATGGGTACATTAGCAAGTAATTTGGTGCCAGAGGAGTGGATTGGTATGTAGAAACAACTAATGCTGAGGCTCCTGCTTCTACATTATAAACTGTCTTGGCATTTTACATTGAAGTAGGTTTAATCTGATCCTCTAGACAAACGCCCATATGAAGTGTATATCTGAAGCTGTTTGAAGAATCAGTCACTCTTTTGGACATTTCTGCCCCATCTGAGTTTGGAGCATATTTGTTATGTATCCAAGACAGAGCTTTCAGTTTAGTTTCCTTTGAAAGAAATCTAGTTTGTATGGACCAAAACTGCTCTGTGAACTGAGCCAGCTGGACTAAGTGGAGATCATGGTAGAATTTGCTCCAAAACCATTGCTCCAAACCGCAAAGCCCATGTAAACACTTAAAATGCTAAGTGAACTGTGAAGGTGTCATAGTAATATTTACCTGCATGAAGCGGCCCTCCAAAGTTCCCAGATTAGCAACAGTAAGGTTCCCTTTGGTGAAGACAGATATCGAAGTTAACAGGACACTGTTGAACTGGCCCATGAACAAGTCAACCCTCTGCAAAGGAGTCGTAACTTCTAAGCGATATTCATCATCTTGTGCTCTGCAGTACGAAGCATTTCTTGAAAAAGCCTGTTTGAAAATGAAGTACAGATGAGTATGTCTTTATGAGTAGGAATAGATCTTTGTCAGAGTGAAGTCATTTAGCACAAATGCATTTGACCAAAAGTATTTTAAAATGTTTCAAACTTAATTGCTTCATCAGTTATGATGTTCCATGAGGAAGGCAACGACTTCTTAATGTTATGGGAATATTTCTTTTAACTTTTTTTTAATCCTGTCTTTTGGAAATAAGACGTAGGGGTCTTTATGTAACCAGACGATATGTATATAAGCACATATAAGAACATATGTATATATCAAGGTATCCTTTCTCTTAGCTACTTCTGTAATGCTGCTTCTCCAAGGGTCTCAAAATTCTTTGACTGCAGAGCCTGCCCAGTGACGCACCTGCTTCTAAAACAGTGATTCCTAGAAAATGATTTTCTAAAAACATTGCAATTTTTTTAACCTTTTTTTACATTAAAATAATAATTTCCAATATTCTTCTCCTTCTAGTCTGTTTTCACTACCTTCTTCAGTGATAAGACAGAAAAGGGGAGAAAAAGATGGAGAAAGAGAAAAGGGAGATAAGCCGGGAAAAATATGTTTCTGATTGTATATTTAAATGAAACTATGGGGAAGACAGCTTTTTATAATCACTTAGGCTATTGTATTGATCATCTATGGCTCATGCACTATTTTGTCCAATCTCTGTATGTCTTGAGTGTACTATAATAGTTGCTGCATTTGCAGTATTTTCTCATTCAGTTTGGGAATAGAGATTACATGTTTTTAATTTTCATTGGAAAAATTCTTGAACAATACACTTTAAATTATTCTCTCGAGAAGAATATAACCTGCTGTCCTGACAATTCAATAGTAATCTATTAACTGATAATTCCATTACTATTGATACTACATCATCTGTTTTGGTGAGATCGTACAGATAATAACCAGGAACCCCTGAAAGGATCTCTAACCAGTTTAAATTTGGAAGTCATCTAGCGTGTTCCCACTGTGACATACTTTATGAATAAAGATGTAGGGAGATCATTAAGGATCTTATGGTGGTTCCCTCTGCTGAAATCAAGAGAGTGCTTCATTTTTCCTAATTTTTTTATTGATTTGTTGTTGTTACAAACATGTTTTAAAAAAATATTTTTAAAAGGTGGATTAAACCTTTTAAAGACAGGCAGAGTCTTTCCACTAAATTCAATAGATCTGGATCATACCCTTAAAGAACACGTAGGAGTAAAATTTTATTTTCTTGTTTTCTAGATTCAGATGTTATTCCCTCAAAGTACTATGAGAAAGCAAGCAATGAACCAAGAATTTCATGCTGGCTTAACTCTGGTGAATTCTGGAAAAAAACCAAGGCATTGAAAATGCTGTTAACAAAATGTTCAACCTAATAGCTCAGTCCTTTGCTGTTGAATTGTAACATTTCTGAACTGTGCAGAGCAACAGCACTAGCGGGCAAAGTTTTATGTGATCCCTAGGAGTTGCAGTGAGCACTGGTGCCAGCTTTTCTCCAGGTGCCCTGTCAATTTACTGTATCATTTAGGTCAAAACCTGAGTAAGACCAGACAAGAGCAACTGAAATCTCTGTGCAGTGCCTTAATGATACAGAAAGAGGGCTTCTAGATTAGATCTGATACAGCAGTGACTTAACAGTTCGGTTACCCACATACTAAAGGGTTTGCTGTATTAGTTTTGGTATTATCTGTTAATGTATGGTGTGCTTTGCTCAGCAGGAACTGAACTAATACTTTGCACCAGGAACACTGAATACACTTTAAATATTTTTTAACCCAGTATTTGACTGGGTTAAATCATCAACAGACAAATTTAGCTTTTCTTTGTTTTGGCCACCAAACAAGCTAAAAGCCTTATTCTTTTGCACTCATATCCTACCCAGTCTAAAAGTATTTCTGAAACATCTGTGCAAAGATTACTCATACAATGAGTATGAGTAGTTCAAGTGCAGAAAGATGTACAGTTTTCATGCTTTCTGAAATAAGGCAGATTTCTGAATTTACCCTCCCCCAACCTGGGATCTCTGCTCTTTGCTGTAACTCCTTTTTTTCCATAAGCAAATGACTTTGGGGAGAGATGTTTCTGTGCTAACCTTAAAAAAGGACTTCCTCCGATGTAGTCATCTCAACACAATTTGAACATCCTGACATGCCTCATGAAACCCTGTTCAAGCTCTTTTTAACAAGTGGCTAGGTTTTCCTGCTTGCCCTGACACCCTTCCTAGCTTCCCCGAAGTCAGTTCAGCCACAAAGTCAGCTCAGCCTTCCTCAGAGATGTTGTAATTTTGGGTATTTGCCCAAGAACCTGCAGGTTGTTCCACATATGGCTTTCTTACAAAACCTGGCACTCCATGGATTAACCATAATGTAAGGTTAGCTGTTTAAGAAATAGGAAGGCTTTGATCTTTGAGTAGAAATGCAGAGATTAAAAGGCTACTTAGAAAACTAAAGGAAGATTGATAACACAGAAAACTGCGGCAAAGAAGCTGCTTTAAATTAACTCTTTGAAGCCTGAATGTCTCCCTCCCTCCCTCTGTCTCAGTGTACACATAAGTATCCATTTGGCTGTCAATGTGGAAAAATAACTGATGTCAGATGATGCACTCTGGGTATTATGCCAAGTTCCAGTGACAAATCACACAACTATTGAAATGGACGATTAGAGCATGGGTAAGTGCTTGGGTTGGGCTATACTGCTTCTCTTGTCGGAAGAGAGGTGCCAATTCACCTGTGATTCATAGCGAGGGCTTTGTGAGGCTGGTGTAGGTGTGCCACTGGAATGCAATGAGGTGTGGGCAAGTCCTGCCTTTCAGCAGTGTCCAGAAGGGTAGGAGATAACCAACGTTATCTTATTTGTTCAGAGGGGAAGTTGTGGTGTTTCAGAATTTACCCTGGATTGGGTCCACAGAAGATGAATGCGCCAAAAAAGGCTCTAGACATCATTGAGCTGGGCTATCAGGAGCTGTCACTGTTTGGCAGTTAACTGACAATTTATATATCCTATTCAGTGAGCATGAAAATAATATTTCAGACAGAGCTGCACATTTGAAGCCAAAAGCCAAAATCTTAAAGCCACTAATGAAAATCTCAGAAAAATACCCAGTTTGGTCAGTGTCAGAACCAATCATAGAGTCTAGTCTCTAGTCTGAATATTAGACTCAGGGAAAAAAAAAATCAAAATTTTAACCAAAGACTTTTTGTGAGCTTTTCTGTTATTTGCAGCGACTGCAATTTGGAGAAACACTCCTCCAGGCTCGTCCTTCTACAGCTGGCCAAAACCTGTTCTTCTTAGTTAAGTGCAGTGCTCAAATAGAAAGTGATATTATGTGTAATGTCTTAATGTTATGTTTAATGTCTTGAATAAACTAGAAATTAATGACTTAATCACTGCAGAACATCTCATCCTGTCTTGTGAGTGATCCGGAGGACATCATTAAAATTAAAACTTAATTTGACAAATTGGAGCAATGGTCTGAAAGCAACTAGGTAAAATTTCCTAGTGTCAGTTATAAAATACCACAGTTATGAAGATGAACTCAAGTGAAAGTAGGAATAAGCAGGAGTCTTATTTCCTGCTGGTTTGTTTATATGACTTATAACTTGTTGGCTGTCAGAAATCAAAGTCCTAAGGATCGACTTTTGTTTTCTGCTATGGATCCTAGGAGTCTCCCTCGAGAAGTGGGCACCCACAATTGCTGACAACGTTTCTCCTTTGAGCATTTCTATGGCATAACGTGAAGCAGGGGGAAATGAGCTACTGCTAAATGAGCTGGATCCTGGTATCTGCAAATGGCAAAAATCCTTTTTTAAAGAAACTGCTGTAGAGTGAATGAATAGATCATTCTACATGACAAATTGATTCCCAGGACAATTAAAAACAGAGAGGGTGTATGAGTTGCTTATCTCTTTTGTTGTAGGGGTCAGTGAATTAAGCTGAATAATAAAACTACAGTTTTCAGGAGTGTGTCCTATTGGAATCAAGCACATAATGGTGAAGAATTTACATATACAGCACACTCTGAACAGGAAGAGTAAGTGTGAGGAACACAGAAGAGCCTTATCAGATTTTCCTTTCTAAATTTTCTTGTATATTTTTAGCCAACACGGTTTTGCTGTTCTGTAATACATTTGAATTTTCTGGGTAGTTTGCAGTATTTCTCTTCAGGTGACACATGCATTTGATCATTGCTTCTCTCCATGTGAAATACAAGAAGTGAAATTCTGGCCCCAAGAACTCAGTAAAGCCCAGGGTGTTGCCTGAAGAGGGTGAGTGATTTCATCATCATCATGTTGGAGGTCTGTTAGAGGGCTGGAGTTAGAACCTGTATTGTCTGTTTCCCAGTCCCATGTAAATAAAAGTGAGGGACATTATAAATTTGGCCTATCATTGTTGTCTTTGAAAGGAATTACTCCTTAAATTTCATAAATCTCATAAATCTTCCCAGCTGTCACATATCAGTTTTTTAAATTCTGGGCTCAGAGATGACTACTAAGTTCCTTGTACTTATACCTCTTTGACAAAATGGAGAGAGGAGAAAAATAACCAGGACAAACTTTCTGGCTTCTGACACCTTTACAGACTCTGTTCACTTCATGCCTTTTTCTGTCAGTTCCCTTGGCAAAGGGACTATCTCCCTCCTCCTTTCGCATGTGGTTTCATGCCATAGCTGGTCAGGGTGAATAAAGCATAATGGAGAAGAGGTGAAATATATAAATAGCTTTCTACTATGCTATCACAAAGGAATATTTTTTTCCTCTGTAATTTGCAAGATGGAGAGTTTGTGAAATGGACAAAATTTTACTATTAGCAATTCTAGAAAGTCATATTCACATTTAGTGTTCTCACTATAAACAACTGTCACAGGGTGTCTGAATTCTTTATGGTTATGAGCACATTCAATGATGATACATGGAAAAAATATGGACACATTTATTTTTTGGAAGTAATCGACCAGAAAAGAATCTCTTGTGAACAAACTCCAGCGCTGTAGGCCGAAGAGAAGCCAGCCAGAGTTGAGGAACATGAGAAACAGAAATTCTTTGGATGTAGCATGTTGGCTTTTGCCAACATGATCAACTGCAAGTCCACAGTGAGACTCCTCACCCGCTGGGTCACTGTAACTGCAGTCTGAGTTCCCAAAACTTACTGCTGCTTTCCAAGAGAAGTAACTGTGGATAACTAAATAGGGTTGGCCATACATCACTACTAGTCATATGTACTACTAGTCATAGCAGGCCAAATGCACATGAATAGTGTTCCTTACTGGCACCAAGATTACATTACATTCATATTCTCCCATTTCACTTCCTTTATCAAATATTATCAATTAAGAGATCGGGTCTTTCATATTGAACTATTGCACATATTCGTATCGATAGGGTCAATAAGTCCTCGGAAGGAGGTATCCCGAATGGAAGAGTCAGCTATTATTTGCAGTAGGGACTGCACGGAAGCCAGACTAGAGCAGTCTGCTGGGGATACGCAGTGCATACTCCACCTGCTGCTCTCACAGCACAGAAAGACAGCTAATTTCCATGTTAATGTGGCAGTGATTGGTACTAGGTATGCTGAATTTCTCTTTCAAGCCCTGTTTTGTCAAACAACTAACTTGTTCTTCCCAAGAACTCCATGGGAAGTGGAACAGAAATCACTCAGAAGTCACATCACAAAAGAAAACTATTTGAAAACACAGTATTCAAAATGCTATGTGCTTTGTAAAACAGATTTCTGCACAGTAGCACCAGACATCGTTACCAAGCACTTGTAATCCTCAGCAAGGGAAAAACAAGTAATAAATGGAACAGCTCAGTTTTGCCAGTGGACACAAATTTATGTGCTAAACAACTCCCATAGAAGCAGATCCACCATGCTTCTGGTTTCTTCTTGACCAGTGAAAGACACCTCGAGGAGATAGGTGCTGTGAACTCAGTGCAGCGTTCATGAAGAACTGAACATGCATGGGGCAGGGGACTGGGTTCTCCTGTTTCTAAGAACTTCTGCTGAGGCATTGAAGCTTTACTCTAAAAGGTGAAAGAGTTTTTTCCTCTTTTTGTTTTAAACAAAGAATTGTTTCTCTCTTCTTCCTTCCTCCTCTTCCCAATATTCCTCAGGTATTTGAAAGCAATTCAAAGATTTTTTTATAAAAACAGAAGAATTATGTTCCCTTTCTGAGAATAAACTTTTCAAATCTCAACTGCAAAGTAGGAGATGTGAAGAAAAAGCAAGCAACTGGAAATGGCCCTTTAAGATGGAAAGAGTCAGGCAATTGTAACGACGCAGCGGTCACTACTATGTCTTGCTACTGCCTGGAGATGGTCCGAGTTACACAGGAAAACAACCCTTCAAAATACTACTTGTTGCAAAATAAGGAACAATTTAGAGGGAATTACTGAAGGATTAATTACCTTTAAACTACACTTTCAACTTCAAGGACTTGATCTAGAACTTGCTGAAGTCAATGGGAAGATTACACAAATTTTTATGACCCCTAGAAAAATTTTTTAAAGAACTCCATTGATGTAAAATGTCACATAGTATCATCCCACTAATTCTTAATACTTGTTGCTTTGATCTACTTCACTGCTAAAATGAGAAGGGGCAAAGGAGTTACTGTACTGATACTCCACTTAAGTTAATAGGTAAAAAGACATCCATGTTAAATGTAATTAGTTAATACAAATTAAGATGATTACAAGTTCTATTGTCAAGATCATTCAAAGAGTTATTTGCTTTTGTCATCGAACAGTGCTGCATTACTTCTCATAATCTGGTTAGTGCATTAGCACTAAGTAAATCCTATTGATTCAGCAGATAAAATGGACCTAAGTAATCTTGGTATTTTGCTGATTTCCCTTATATTAATTTAACATTTAACTCAGTATACAGATTATCAAAGGAGAGGTGTTGACTAATTACACATTTTGAAGAAATAAAATAATGCTGTGTTGATAAAAGCAGTTTTGCTGTACCTTTGTAGTGTACATCAGGTGCATTTTTCACAGAAGTCCTTATTTACGTGGAAGCTGTGATGAAATAGAAAAGCTGTGAATTGCAAGTAGACCAGTTATCCTAAGATAATGCTGAGTGCGGAGACTCTTATTCCAAGATAACATTGCACAACCACTGCCTGTCTAGCCAAAACAGTGGTGCAAGAGATGTGTGGGATAGAAAGGAGTCCAGAAAGTAGGAGAAAATCATGCAATTTGCCCTAATTTCCACAGGCTGTGTATAAAAGCAGGGTAACATCTGCCTTAAGGGAATGAAGCTCTCATTATCACTTCCTCCAAGATCATTCTTCCTCTAACATTTCATTGTTTTCACCCACTCCATAGGCAGTGCAAATAATATTTCTTTGTGACCTACACTTGCTTTCTGAACCATTTATGCCATGGATCTTCTTCCTTAGCAGTATTTTTTTATTTACTGTGGGATTTGACTCTGGTTTTACTTGTATGTTTGGAAATGTGGAATAATTCCACTCTGATGCAAAAGCTGGCTGAGATCAGAAACCCACATGCCACCTAGAAAGTTCGAGTCACACAACACTGTCCTGGATAATAATTACCTACTGTTGCTTTAGTGAGCAATAATGACGGCAATATGTGGTCCTGAGTCAGAACAAGTAGAGTACGTAGAGGAACTGCTGAGGTAAGGTTGGTGCTGAGTGAGCTGAAAGGCAGATGTCTGCTTTGCCAGGATTTATGTGTCTCTCCATTGTTTGGCAGCAGAACCTGAGGAAAATTCATTGCTTGCTTAGATGTCTCAGCTACCTACCAAAGCCAGGTGGGATGAATCCAGAACTTAGATCTGCATGCAGTGCACTGCAGAATCAGCTTCTCTTTCTCTGGAACATGGAATTGTTTACAAAGAAATCCCAGCAGATCTTTCAGGAGGGTCTGCCATGGTCCCATTGCAGAATAGCCATCAGCAGACTAGACAGGAACTTAATCTGGGGCAACAGAGCCTTAGAATTTGGTCTGAACACAGGAAAAGAAGCTTAGATCTGAATATTACACATCTCTAGTGAGTGTCCTTAACGTTACATACCTGCTAGTCTACATTTTGGACATCTCTTCCCGTGGGACTGTAAAGGTTTTCAAATTTGCAAGGTTACATAGGGTAAGAAAATTATTCTTCATCCAGTTCTAGTCTTTAGAGTTACTTAAGGGCCTTCAGAAACTCTGAGACAGAAAAAAACACGTGACCAGATATCCATGTTAAAAAAATTAAAATTACTTTCTGCCTGAAATGATTTCTGTGCAATTCCAGAGAAAAGCAGGACAGTCACTCTTCCACACTAATAACCAATAGGGAACCCTGCCTTCAGCAGCAGAATTTGATTAAAAAGTCTGGAAATGGAACATTATTAGTAACTCTGGCTGATAAATCAGTGCCCTTTGCAGAAAATGGTAGTTTAATGGATACCACTTTTTCACAGAGAAATCCAGCTTTCATCAAGAAGATGATAAAACACCAAGTAGCAGCGCTGGGAAGCAGAGACAGGCCCCTAATCAGACATCAGGAGAAGGAAAACTGTAGTTTTTGCAGCACTTGGGGACTAACAGTTTGGCCCCCAAACTCCATAGCTCCTGGGGCTCAGAAGAGTCTGCAAAGATATCTACCACTCGGGGGGGGGTACAGTACTTTCCAAAGAAACACCCTGACCTGCCTTTTTCCTTGCCTTGCCTTTTTCTTGGGAACTCCCTTGTGATGGTGTCCACGTGGCCGGTCCCAGGGACAGAACAGCCCTTACCTCTATAGTCATGTGTCTGCTGAATCTGGCCCAGTATGAGCTAACCATCCCCATACCTATGCTCATACCATACCCCCTACACACTCATACCCATATCTCTACCCGTACCTGTACCCATACCCATGCCTCCCTCACGTGCAGCTTAACCGGAGTTCAGACTCTTCCTGCAATCCCTTACGCCATGTCATTTGCCCCAGTCAGGTCTTGCGTGGCCAGGTGGGCAGATGGCCACATACCTAACGGCAGAGGGGAGCTGGGTGGTGAGCACACCCTGCCTTGCGCTCCACCGTACAGGGCACAACGGGGACCCTCGGGTACCGCCTGGGCTTCCAGCAGATAGGCAGCGAGCGCAGAACAGGAAGGTGGATGCAGCTTGTCACCTTACGACTGTGGTTTAAGCCTGTTTTAAAGGGTGTCAGTGCACATTGCCCATCACCCAGTCCCTCTTCATTTATTCTCCCGAGACGTCAGAACCCCGTAGAGAAGCTTGCACAAAATCTGTACGGATGGGAGCAGGCTTTGTGCCCAGGCAGAGTGCTGTATGCCAGTTGATATAGCATTTCCAGAGGAATAAATGACTGAACTGATCCGATGGATTCTGGTGCTTGACTTTTAGGGAAAATATTCAGGCACATTCTACTCACAATATAAAAAACATTTCCTCCGTGCTGTGAGATTATCTAAATAAGCCATATCAACCCTTCCTCATCAGAGAGATGTGGTGTTATTTTTAAACCTGCCAAAAAATTTTAAGCCAAATGGTGTGGGATATTACAGTTACAGGGCCTCAAAAGAGTTATTTGTCTCTGTTTATTTTATTAAATATTCCTAGACGTACCCTTAGGATGACAGATCAATAAGTGCCTTTGCGGTTTCCTGATAGAAGGCAGCAATTATTTTCTTCCATTACAATATAAGCATAACCCAATTTTACTCATCTATCATGTGTGTAATGGTAATAAAGAAGCATCACCATGTGTTTATTTTACTGTCACTTTATCTTTTGTTTTGGTGATCTTCTGTTTTCATTTCACGTTCTTCCAACAGTTTGTGCCTTTCATTTGACAGGAGCTGTGACCAGTTTGAATTGCTTTAGGACACTTGTTGGGAACATGATGGCAGAAGCCTGTCTGTGGTTTCTCCTTTCCTGTAAGGCGAATGGAGTACTTTAGGCTTTCACCTGAACCTATCTGTAGAAGAAACAAAGCCACAGGATCTTTACAGAGCTGAATTTGGATTTCATTTTTAGAGGTGCTGTTCTATAGAAGTCAATAGTGATTGAAGTTAGGTATCAGAGGACAATTGGGCTCACAATTCTTTAGCACATACAAGATGCAAAAAGGCTAAACAAAGCCCATAAGACCGTGATCTATCTAGTGACAAATGAAATGTATAGTTGAGATTGTCAAGGCTAAACTCAACCCATCTTCCTGACTTGGAGAATCACATTTAATCCATGATAGAGGTGCGAACTACTGGACTATGTCTGCAAATGAAGTAAGCAGCATTTGTCTCCTCAAGTACTGCTCTGCTTTGAGGACTACCACACCAGGGCTCACAGTGACTAACTGTGACCACATAAACTCTGCTAAAAGCCTACATCCAGTTTTCTCTTCGTTGTGGGTGAGGAGATTCCTGAACAGTGATTCAGAACCCTCCACAGCAGCTACCTCTCAGATATCTTTGTCCTGACTTGGGCAATAAAGCCCCTTTACTATGACTCCAACTTTTTTCTTTTAATTCAAAGCCAGTTCTCTTTCCTCCTTGCTGTCATTGAAGTGAAGGAAAGTCTTAACTGAAGGAAACGAAGTGAAGTGTCTTAACTGAAGGAAATTATCAGGAAGTGCTAACCGGTCACAGCTCCACTGAGGTACATCTGATAGCAATCAGATGCACCATCGGATTCACTTTTCCTAACCCTGACTTCAGTGAGCCCAGGCTTTTGCTTAATCTGTATTTCACTTAAACACAACTGGAAATGTTTTATTTCAATTTTATAAAGTTTTCCATGAGCTCTGGAATAACTGAAGCACAATTGTGTCTGGATTTATATCTTGTGGTTAGTTGACTTTGCTGTCCAACTAAGCTCTGACAGAGACTTTTCCCATGGGTGAGCAATACCTGCT
Organism: Harpia harpyja; assembly: GCF_026419915.1. Lineage (NCBI taxonomy): Eukaryota > Metazoa > Chordata > Aves > Accipitriformes > Accipitridae > Harpia > Harpia harpyja. The sequence goes on along the minus strand of NC_068945.1, from coordinate 42,300,836 downwards.
TTGGTCCCTGTGAGTCCTTCTGATGTTTATAAAGGGGCTCCTTAAACTTCATCGGTTTCCATAGCCTGAGCATATATTGGATCTGTCCCCAGGTTCACACCTGGATTCACATCCTTAAGATTTCTTATTGTTGAGGTTGTCAGGACAACTAACAGAAAGACAGGCATACAATAGCATGACTACATAAACTTCATTCCTTTAGGAAACAAGGCTAAAAACTAACAAACTTTGTCAACCACATCGAGATGAGTTAAAGTATTTCTTTTTAAATGCTTAAAATCTGAGAAGAACGAGTTGAGGAAGTGTTTTGGATGTTTTATTCTGGTTTATTTTGGTGTAATTCTACCTTTAGCAGCCTCAGACTAAACAGTCCTGAGGGGCAGCCACTTAAAAAGATGGACTACCCAAAGTCCAACAAAATTATGTACAATTGTCTTGTGGGACTTTTTTTGATAACTTGAAATGGCCTTCATCAATCAGACTCTAACTGTAAATTATCAGATAGCACTCCCTTGCAAACATTGCTAAAGGCTCATTTTTCTTTTTAATGTCGAAGTTAGTGGTATACCATATTCACTGCTGTACTGTTTTGACTGTCCTATGACTTAATCTCACAGTGGTCAGTGCCTTTCACTTGCATCAGTGGTCTGTGGTTTCATTCTCTCAACATCAAAGAGAAAGATCGTCTTGGCTACATTACAAAAAGCAAGTTTTGAATTTTGCCAAAATAAACTGAGACATACTCTCAGAGTTTATAAAAGATTTCTTTTAAGTTGAAGGTGAATTACAAAAAGAGGAAAAATGGGTTATGCCCTTATCTACATTTTTATAATGTACAAAAAAAGGCCTAAGAAGAGTTGAGGGCTTGGGGAGTCTTTTTATTATTATTATCTCCAGCACAATCAAGGAGGACCAGATTTGACATTCCTGACAAGCATAAGAAATCATGTTCTTTCCTCCTTCTGCCTGCTCCTTCCCTTCCTTCACTTTCCAACCTTGCAGGTCTATTTTACACACCTGAGAAAAACAGGTGTATAAAGCATGCTTGGCAAATTCTTGGCAATCTCTTTGGCCAATTGAAACTTGAAAAAACTCACAGGACACTTTTTATTGGAGTCTTAATGAGTCCTCTGGAATAAAGCAAAGGAAATGGAATGGGAAAGCTTGACAGTCTTGATATTTCGGTGTTAAGCAAACAATCAGGACAAAAATTTCTGATTGCCTTTATGCCATTTAAAGGAACCACAAGAAATCACAGGCACATTCTTCTCTTTATCAGTTTAATGTAGCAGAAATCAGAGTTCTGATGACATTTCTTGAAAATGGGCAACTATAATAAACCGTCTGCAGTATAAGACATTCAGTTCTGATATGCAAAGCAGCAGCAGACTCTGGAAAAGCTTTTGAAACAGGAAAGTACTTCCCAGCATGTGAAAAGTGGCAAATTATTCTGTCAATATTTTAATGGTATACTTTGCTATGAAAAGATCACCTTATGAAACGGGTGTATAGGCAAGTAAAGAAAGAGATAAGTTAAAGGCCACAAGCTTTAAAGACAGTCACTCACAAATAAAATACCCCAGGAATAAGGAAAAAAAGTACTTTCAGAGAAGAACAAAGTTCACTGTTAAAAACGAACTGAAAAATGAAAATAAAAAAGGATATCAAGACCTGAAATGAAAAATTAGGACAGCAATAACACAGTGAGGAAAGATAAGAAGTTACTGTGCTGAATATTTGCTAACTTGCTTTTAGTTCCTGAAAATTGCCTTTCTCCCCTAAAAGAGGGAATAAAATGCTACATCGGTTGTGGTTGTTCTATCAGGATCCGCTGGCAATGCCTACATCTGTGTTGAACACCTGGAGCCTGCGATAAGCAGTCATCCCCCGACATCACGGCTGTTGTGATGATGCTCAGACTGGGTCGGACGCTACCTCTGAGCACATTCCTGCTACTGGGGAGAAGCCACGGCAGCTCTGTAATGGATGCTTCTCCCCAGACCACTCCATCTCACCCCTGGCAGTGATGAGCAGCCCTTCTCTTTCATGCAAGAGGCTCCCACCTCCAACCAGGGCACGTGCCAGCACCCCGTCCTGAAGCCCTGTGCTGGGCAGCCGTGCTGAGGAGGACTCTGGTGGTATTGGGGTGATGAAGGCCTGTGGTTCCCATCCTCACCCTGAGCCATCCCAACAACGGGACATGATAGATCCCATCCATCTCCCAATGCAGGTTGAGCTGTTGCTCCATCCTGACGCAGGCCTCATCTTGGCTTGCGAGGCTGAGCAGAGCCCTGTGATAACGGCTCTGGCCCTGCCCTCTGGTAGAGGACAGTGTGCCATCTCTGAGCTCCAATTTCCTTGTATTTGTGAAAAGAAAGCTCCCCGGAGAGGACACTTGAGGCCCTGCTGCATAAGCAGGTACAATTCAAAGGTCTAATGTTCCATGTTTCAAAATAAATGTTAAAAGTACCCGACTCCCAGATTCTGTATTTCCTTTACAAGAGCTGACACTGGCAAAGACACTGGCCAGAAGGGAAGAAATAACTTCTGTGCTTCCTCCACTCACAATATTCCAGATGGTTGGAGAGCAGCAACCACCTGAACACATGGTGTACGGAAAGGCAACCCTCCCATCCGAGACTGTCGGTATCCTCATTCAGATACACTTTTCATAGACAATTCTTTCATTAAGAAAACTGATTTCAGTGGGACTGTTTCTGTATCAAGCATGAGTAACTGTATTACTATCTGGCTCTTCATGGCATGTTCCAAACCAGCTCTTTCATTTTTTTCCAAGGAGGGCAGTGATTCAGCATTAACATAGTTTAAAATATGAGTGATATTTCAGGGACTCCTCAGTGCACATGGATACGAATGCTAATGAATAATTTTTTGAAATATTAAAAGAAATAACTGCATAAATGTTCCATTTTTCTGCATCACAGTCTCTCAAGAAAAACAATTACAAATTTAAGAAAAAATCAACTTTTTTTTTCCCCCAGTTCCACTAGTACTTTTTTAGCACCATAAGGACCTCAGTGATTTTCATAGTCAATTTACAGGAACTAATCCTTACAGAGATGAATGATCAGCAATGATAAGTAATCTGAAATGATCAGGGACTTACATTTTGTAACTGAGGGGACGGCTACCTGGCAATAGAGTAGGCAAACAGAGAACAAGAGTCCCAAAATGTAAGAAATTAATTGTTGCTTACCCTGTTCAAGCAGTATTTGCTCTCTTTTCCATAAAAGTGCTGGAGACATTTCATGTTCTGCTTGTCAACGATCTTGTTGAAGAACTCGTTGATGGTTCGCACGGAGACGGCGCAGACAGCAGATCTGTTGGTTGGTTCGGAAGAGTCTGGTTTGCTTTGTGCAAAAACACCATAGAGAATATCATCGTTCAACCCAAGGCCCATTTCGTGGGCTAGAGCTGCACCTGGCTTGCTTACATAGGCAGCTTGCAAAATGTTGAATACCTCCTTTCGGATGGCTCTCTTTCTCCGCTTTTCGGTAAAAATACACTCAAGTGGCATTTCCATGTAAGAACGCATCTCTGAGTCTAAAGTGCAGAAGCGGATAATTCTTGTGTGAAAAGCTTGGGAGTCGAGAGATTCTCTCTGGACAGTCAGAAAATAGACAAAGTGATCGTTTTCAAAGGCATGGACATACCTAATGGGATACGAGCTGCGGAACTGAGGGAGGATATCTATATAAGACTGATCTGTGAGAAATTCAAAACCATCCTGCGTTTCTTTTAACCTTCGAACCGATATTGAGTGCAGCACATGGGGAGGTTGAAATGTACAGGTCACAGTATTTCCAACAAAGAAGTTGACAAACCTGTCCTTTTCGGTCACCAAAACTTTGGTTCCTAAAGTGCTTACAACACAGTCAGGACAATTATCTGTCTCCCCGTCCACCCGGGGTGAATACATGCAGTGCACCTCGCTTTCAATGTCAGCGGGGTTGTCAGGGTGAATGATGTGACGGTGGCAGATGCCTCCGGACACACTACCGCAGCTGATGAGCTGGTCATCATAATAAGTTTCTAAGAGTAGTGCCATATTGACATTATCCCTCCATACACTGTTAGATAAATTGGCTTTATCTTTGCAGTCTTCACATGGCGCACAGTCAGGGTTCTCCAAAATGGGCCCAGTCTTGTACACAGAAATGTTTTGGAGAGTGTCATTTAGTACATAGATCTTGTTGACTGCTCCAATATAAACATGATGCTTGTACGAAACTACATTCTGAATCGGTGTTTCTGCAATGAAGTTAGGAAGATCATATTTTACACTCAAATTCATCTCCGATTTTTTAGCTGCTTCTTTGCATTGTCCATGGCTCCTCTGCAGCAAGGCAAACAGGAACACGATAAACCCAGAAGGATATGCAGTAAAAGGCTTCATTGTCAGGGATTTAATCTGTCAAAATATATTTAAAGGAAAGAGTGGTTATATTTCATATACTAAAACATCAGTTTATCAGTCAACAGAAATCCATTTCTAGGCTGCATGTATTAGCTGAACTATTTCAGCTTAGGAAGTTTCGTAATCTTGCTTAGTGTCATTAATAGCCTTGTGCTAGAAACTGCTATGATCACTGCTCTTCATGGGTACCCACTTCACTGCTTTTAGAACAAGTCACAGAAGGATTTTCTTATGATGAATTTTGCAAGACCCCTCGGTGTGTTGTACAGCAGCAGAAGAGAGCTGACTACTTCCACATTAGCATTAAACCAGCTGACTGATACGGTTTAGAACAAGATGGTGCACAGGTAGCTGAAAGCAAATCAGCTCAGGACACTCAGGACACAACTGCACACAAAGCAGTTGTAGCACTTCAGTGTGTGGATATAAGATATTTGGCAAGTTGCTCAAGAGGCTGAGCTGGTTTTTTAGCGCAGCTGCTCAAAAATGAGAAACAGAAAAGACATGAAATAATGTGAAGATTTGAGCTGGAAGTAGGCTTCTCTTTTACTCTGTTGACATTTTTGATTAACTAAGGAAGAAACCTTTCTCCACCAGACCAAAGGAAGAAACCCTTCTCTCTCCTCCTCCAGCTCGCCAAATCACTGTCTTTCATAAGGGCCTGGTTTGGAAAAAAGAATGTTATTTTCAGCCAGCTCTACTTCTTGGAATAGTCATTTTCCCTAGTGTTGACAAGGTTTTGTAATATATTGTTAGAATATTTTATGCATCATGTGGTGCCTGGCATGTGCAAGTTTTATTTTAGGCCTTGTACCACAGCAGTAAGTCACTCTGGTGAACCTTTACAAGATACAGGCGTATCACTGTGTTGTAAACAAAGGGGTATCAAGTGACCTACAGCCATTAACTGATGAAATCAAACAACCTAGCACTTTTCTTTTTTTTTTTTACTTCTCCACACAATTGTTTGATGTGGCTTGAAAACCCAAAGGCAGATGACTAGTGTGATATTTCACCCCCTCAGAAGATCAATTAAATGAACTGTGGTTATGAGCATTTCGGTGCAGTGTCCACACTATGCTCTGTCACACCAGACATTTTCTGTGAATGTCATGACACAGTTGTTAAGCCAAATTTAGTTTCTTCATGGAGAAAACAATTATGCATTCTAACAGCAATATGATCACATACTTTGGGAAAATACTTATAGTTTGGCTATAGTTAAGCTGTTGTTGCTAATCAAGAAATGCTTATGACCACTGAAAGGATTTAAAATAGGCAACCTTGAAAATTACAAACTAATAACAGGAATCTGTACTGACTTTCTCCTTCATTAAGACTTCAAGCAAAATGAAGGATGACTATAGACCACAGCTGTTTCAGCTGTGTATAAATTCAGTGTTTTCACTAGATTGGTTAAAACAATCCATCAATAATTCTCCTGCCTTCCTTGTGACATTTTATTTCAGTGTCCACTGAACTCTTTCCGTGCCTTACCTCATTAATTACACAAAATAATAGGTTTTGGAAACAAAGAATTGTTCTTCCTCCCTGTTATCTGGTAAGAATCATGACCAACAGCTGGGGGTAAAAATCGGAAACACAGGCTATTTGCAAGTATTAGCTGGTAAGAACAAGTCACACTTCTGGTATTGAGAAATGAAGATCTTCCTTCAAATCAACAATATTTTCTGATATTAATTAGTGACAAAAGAATCCTGGAAACAAATCAAACATGGATTTAAGTTTAAAAGAAAAAGAAAAGAAAAAAGAGCAGGGTTATTGCTATAATTAGAAAAAAGCCCCAGTACACAGAGCGCTGACTTCTATATTGTATAGGGCAGGAAACAGTTTTCTCATCCTCTGAAACTTCTTGCTATTACAGAATTTTTCCTGCTCTGTGCTGGGATGAAACCAAGAACTTTCAAAGTTTGTGTGAAACACCCAGAAGTCACACCCTATCCAAGAGCAACCGTGTTCACGTCCCTGCCTCGCCAGCACCGAGCAAAGGTCCCCGCAATGGGAGGAGTGGGAGCCTGGTCTGGCTGTCTGTCTCCTTTCAGCCAGCTCTTCCACCAGAGAAACTGCTAAAACTGATACACATTCCTGCAGATTCACTTCTGACGAGTCAACATGTTCTGACAAATACTAGATTAAGCAGAAAATTCCGAAAGTGCTCTATTTCTGACACAATGCGGAGGCAGGTATATTGTTTACTGCAACGAGTTTAAACCCACATAACAGAGGTGGCACTGCAGTGGAGAGAGAAAACAATAGGTGGGACAATAGTTTGATGAGGATGAGGCTGATCGACCACTAACACAGGAAAAAAGATGCAAGGTTACTTGACAGGCACCTACTTCATTGCAGTATATTCTGTGCTATGTTCTTGTTTTAGTGTGTTCCCAAACAGATTTCCCACCCAGTATGCCCCTCAGGCTTCAGTTTACAATCCTCCCAGTTCTTCCAGTGTCCAAAAAAGAGGATCCCTAGCTGTCCAACAGTAAATATCAGTGTGCACTGCAGAGGGATTTAGAGCCATAAATACTGTCTGACTTATTCTTTCCCTCAAACCATATCTTGAGATGTGAGGCCAGTATCCTCAGACAGGCTACTATGCCTACACTCGGTGAAACAGCGCTGTTTTGAATCTGTGCTCCAGAGACAGAAAATTCCTCCTTAGACTCCTTTAGCAAGTAAGATCAGAACCAAAAATCTAAACAGCAAGAACAAGGGCGGGATTCAGTGTAATGGAAAGGGTGCCAGGAATAATAGGTACTGTATTTCACCACTACAGGAAGGAAAATATGAGCAATAAATGAAAACCAAGTCATCTTTGCTCTCATATTTGAGCTCCATCATGGTGTCTTCCTTTGTATGCTTTTGAGGTGTTTCAGCCACTCTCCCAGACAGAAATCTGCTGATTCCCACCTATGGGAAGCTCAGGCTCAGATTTAGGGGCAGCTCTAGGGAAGATGATTCCCCAATATGCATGTCTCCAGCACACTGTGAATCTTTCCTCAAGGTGCCTGAAATCAGAAGGCACGTGTTCTACTGTGAGACATTTATAGCTTAGGGAGGACATAGCAGTTATGTGAAGAGTACAACGTGCAACTCCTTTTTTTAGGTATTTGTTTTTTCACAGTCCTTACATCATATAAACTCCACTGTTCCGCAGTGAGACTCCCGTGACATTCGGTGCCTCTTTTTATCTGCATTTGACCCAGGGTCTTTCTCTATTCCACTGCTGCAACCTGCGGCACAGAGTAGCTCTTTCATAACCTCCAGACCGGGTCATTGCAAACACACTTCACTTGAATAAATCCTGAAGAAGCAGGGAAACTTTGGAGAATTAAAAATTCAGTCCCACATCTCTTCAAAGGTCCAATAATCCCAGTTCTCCTTAGCACATACTCAAATTAATTTCAGTTGAACTTAAGCACTTAAAGAGTTTTGCTGAATTAGAACTAAAATACTTAGGCTATAGATAGTCTTTTTGAGTCCAGGTCAAAGAACTAGCTGCTGTCTATCACTTGCAGAAGGAAAACAAGTAATCCCTTTGTTTTTCTACTTGGTTTGAATGACGGATGCTGTTCATTCTTTTGTGACCTTCCCGTGACTTGTGTGTCAGTGTGTCTTTCACGTGTCTACAGAAGACTTGTAAGCTTTGGCCTGTGATAACTATCAGCAAGCAGTAGCTGTGGATGGATTATTCCTTTTGTAAGAGATATTTTCAAAGCCTGTGTCATGATGTGCTCATTTTTCCAACCCTCAGCAGACAGTAGCTTGTATAACTGATGAGAAAATGGATTTTGGTCAACTGCTGCAAGTGGCTAGTAATGATGTGTCATATTAGTGTGCTTGGCAACCTCAAGTGCTATGGCTGATGCTTCCCACCAGGCTTGGTCTTGAGTGTTTGTGTACCGTTAACAGCTTCCCAATGGCAATCTTTTTCCTACAAGCTTCATTCTCCCCAGTTATGGCCTGGGTGATAATTTATAAATATTGAATATCATGTCTCTCCTTCACACTGTTTGCCACCGTACTGACGAGTCAGGCCTGGCCTTACTGTGGAATAATATTTGAGCTGTCATATGCAAGGAAGCCAAAAACTACTGTCATGCTTGTTTTCCTAGCCCTCATTTCAACGACTTGGGTCCCATTTAACTCTCATTACAAAGCACTCCACAGATCTGCACAAGCTAAGACAACACGCTGACACGAAAGCATTTTGTAGGTCGTTTGGTGCATCTCATTTTTCCTTGCTTTATTACAGAAAAGGAAATGACAGGATCCTGTGTATCCCACATAGAGCATGTTCGTACAAGAACACATTTAGTCCTCAGATAGGTCATTTCAGGTTAGGTAACAGCAAAGCCATGTTAATTCGTATTTCAAAAACTCTGTTATCAGCAAATGGTAGCCTTTTCCCCTCTTTAAGGAAATATTTGATAGTATAGTTTTATATTTTTTCCAGTGGGACAGTATGTCTTGTTACTTAGGGCTCTGACAGACTTCTGGTGGCAAATTTATATAGGATAACCCTAGTGATTACTGCTCGTGAGAGTTCAGTTGGCTTTGCTATCGTGGACCAAAATCCATGTCAACTCAGGACTGGATTCCCTGTGGATCAGAGGCTCTGTCATGGAGGCAGCAGCATCATTTAACAGGAGAGGGCAAATGAGAGGGGGAGATGATAACAGCTCCATCCAACTTTAATCTGTTGTTGCAAATCTGTCACAGCACTGGCATCAGCTTCAACAGACTAAGCCCACAGCGGACGTGTCTTCATCAGACTTTTCAATTAATTGATTGCATCTGCAGACAAGATTGGTCATACGTAAAACACTTACTGAGGTTAACCTATTTTCGATGTCCACAGATTAAAAATATTCTTAAATCAGAATTGCTAACCTGAATTAGCTACCTTGAGTTAAAAGAACTGAGAGAACAAGGAAATTTGAGAGTAAATCAGCAACAAACACACAAATAATCCCTGAGTTGAATTCAAATGGCTAATCTGAGTTAAAATCCACGTTCCCTTGTCTTCAGCACTATTTCAACTCTAGTTTAGCTTACTCATCTTGACTAGGATGGGAACATAACTTTCCTGCAGCATGATATGTACACTAACATGATGAATTTTCCCAATGCATAGAGTCACAGGAATTAGTAGCAGTGATTTAGGTCATAAATTCATCCATAACAGGGCTGGGAGTTTTCTATGGTACTGCAAGAGGTGTGTGTGCATGCAGATGGCTGATGGTGAAGAACTGGTGGGCAGGGCACAGCCTAGGCAATTGCTGGAAGATCTACCATTAACTACATCCTCTGCATATCCAATGCAGTTGTGTGTGTCAGAAGAAATTGCTTTCATTAGCACGTTCAACTGATCTGTAAGCCTTTTCTTACAATATTCAAATACAAAAGAAGAATCTAAATTCTCCCTGCATAAAATATACTCTTTAATATACATGGTCCATTACTGGGTCCAGTATACCATTGTAATTCACAGCAGCTATCAACAGAAGCATTTTTGTTGTCTGCCAGGTTTATTTTTAACTGGCATTAAAACACAAGAACACTGACCTATCCTTTGCAGTGGAGAAAATGTTATTCTTATACTCATTTAGCACTATTTTTTTGTACGTGTCCTACAGTGCAGTAAAGTGTAGAGTGTTTTGTTTGAAACTCGGCTTCAGATCTTAACATCCTAAAGCCAGCTCATGTCTTGGGTCTGTAGCACAACTGGATTTATTTAATCAATTTTTGTTGTGATGGGCTACAATGGCACTACAGGTTAGAATCATAGAATGGTTTGGGTTCCTTCATAACAAACCTCAGCAAACACTCACTGATATATTACGAACGAGTGGAGCAGATCGAGAGCTATACGTTGCTCAGAAAGACTAATTCAAAAGGTAGTATACAGCATTTGCTGGGATTCAGGGAAATTTCTCATGTGAGGAAGTGGTACTTATTCTAAGGGATGAGGAATTAATTCCACAAAGAACAGGAACTAGAAAAGAAGTTCAAAATATACAAAGAATAATTGAAAAAGGGGAGGAAATACCCACAATAAGGTAGGTCCTTCGTTGTTTGTTCACGCTTGTATTTCCAGATGGATTTGGATCTTTAAATACATGAGGACAGCTTTCCACATCTGGATGCATAAGGATGGGAGGATTTTTTTAAAAATTATGATAGTGTTTGGTGAAAGCAGGAAAACAGAAAGTAACCTTTGAAAACCACAACACTATTGATCCACTCCATCCATGTGAAATGCACGTCAGCAACTGTGGGGTTTCAGTAAGAAAATACCTGTGATGTTATTGTGGGTCTTTATCACTACATTGGCAGTAATATAAATCCAGTTCTAGCACAGACTTAAACTCGGTATCTGCAGCAAATAATTCAGCCTGATAAATGACATGTGAACAACTTGTTCAGTCCAAGTTGAAAAGGAGCTATGTGTGGGATAGAATAACATTATGCTTGTTATTGTACATGTCATGACGGATAATACAGAGTAAGGTTGGTCTTCTGTTTCAGGTGAATGAATATGGAGATATTTGGGTTTCACTCCCACTTCTTCATGTGTTTGGGCAGACTAATTCGTCTCAATGTATTTTCACTGCATATGCAAAGCAAAGACATGTATTGACTCTAACCAGTTGAGATAAATGCAGACATATGCCCTGGTTCACCAAGGAAGTCATACAAGCTCAGATAAAGATGCAAGCCATTTCTGGTGTCTATAAAAATGCCTTACAGTAGGAGAAAGCAGTTTTCTTGTAGTTCTGAGTCAATCCTGTTGATCAACTTTTTGCATGAGTCTGAGCTTTTGTGGTTATCTGTACAGAACGGGGACAGTGTAATTTCCTTGGAATGTAGTTCCTCCTTTCTTAAAAAGCCAAGTTGGCAAACCTGGCTGCAAGCACAGTTTTAGCTCAATTCCCTTAACTACTCTCAGCACTTACTTAGATTTTCTACTTTATGCTTTATGGTTATAACATCTATGTACCTGAATTCTTGTATTGAAATGCAGAGCAGATTCTGGAAGCCTCTCCTGTCGTGTAAAGCTAACAGCCTTCCATACTGTGATAATTAAAGGAATGGCATGGGTCATAAAATGAAAAAGATTAAAAGGCAGATAGCCATGAGTAACCAAGACAGCATACAGATTTGATCTAAATGTTCTAACAGCAATTATGAATGATCTTGATGCAGGGCATTTCCTGCAGTTTAATTGTCATTTGGTGCTAATGGTTCTTAGGAGTCCCCGAGACAATAACTCTTCATAGCCAAACATTAATGTCTTAAAAAAAAAAAAAACAAAGTTCTGTACGTTAATAGATACTGATGATAAAGTATATTATATGAGAACTGTACCAAAGGATCTACATGCACACCAAATTATCGAGTTTCCTTTTGATGTCATAGTAAATACAAGTATAATAATAACAGCAACTGAAACCCAACAAGTCCCTGAATTCCTCCAAGGTGTGGTACAAATACCTAGGATACCAAGCAAAAGAAATTGTGCTGGCTGTGTTCTTTTCTCTGAAAGAGCTGGCAGGACAGTGTCAGGCAGCAGCTTTTCTGCTCTGTGGGCGCACATAAAGCATGCCACTGGGTGCCATGACTTCACCCTTCTCAGTCAATGTGTCTCCAAGAGCCACAAGGCAAATTAGTGACAAAACCTAGGGTCAAGGATTTCCAATAGGTTGCTGACGCCTTGCTTGATACATAGCTTGTCAAGCCGAGATGTCACAGTCAAACTTTGTGCAGGGTCCCAGTGAGATCAGCACATCTGTAAGACTGAGCCGAGCCCCTGGATTTGGAGAGCTCACCCAAGGGCTGGAATGAGACTGCCAGGTCTCCTTTACTCAGCCTGCTGGGAGTGGCTTATCCAGGTAAAGGAAAAACCGGGAGAAAGCTCTGCTTGTGGACCCGTGCTGGCACTGCAGAGAGGCCTTTAGGTTGCCTCCAAGCCCCCTCCTTGCATCTCGGAGCTTTTGTGAGGCTGCTGAACTGGTCTGGCCTGGCACGGCCCCTTGGGCTGATACTGTGATCTGTCCACATGTATTATATTTAGTGCTGGAAAGTAGACAGACTCCTTCCGTGCCCAAGCTGGCCCCACAAGCAGTATAACCATGATCATGTAATGCTGTGTTTGAGATAAGTAGCCCCGCCAAACACAAACTGCCTCTATGCAAAACTAACTTTTACCCAAGTAAAAACATGGTGCAAACCCTCAGAACAGCTACAATAAAAGTGAATTGGCTGTGTTTGTAAACCGGCTAGTGAAAGTAATGAAGTCTATATTTATGCCTTAGCTTAGCAGAACACATCCTTTATCTGATACCAAAGTTAATAACCTGATGGTCTACTTAGCTTCATAGCAGCTTTCTGATAATCAAACAGGAGCAATGTCAAGGATAGTATTCATTTCCCATCTGTGTTTGGTTAGGAGGTTATGACCTTTTCTTTTTAATGCTGACCTCGCTTTTGTCACTGCAAGTTTATGTTATTGCAATGCACTTTAACTGATGCCCTACTTTCACTCAGTTTAGAAACTGAGTTAATGATGGCTCATTGGCATGACTGCTGCCTTGCTGTGAACCTGTGATTCATGATCTGCTTCCAAGGACTTTATGGTATTGGTGTTCATAAATCCCGAAATGGCCTGGGACCAGTCTATCTGACATCCTGGCTCTCACCAGAGGCAACAGTGTCACAGCTGCAATCAGTAGAGTGGCTGATCTGGAGCAGCCTTAGCTCCTGGTTCTTGGCAGATGTCCCTCAGCGAGGGTCTGTCAGCCACAGCTTTTATTCTGAAATATTGTGCTGACCTTCAGAAGATGCTGAAAAGCTCAATAGTTTGAAGAAAGTGTTCAGGGATGGCTGAGTCGTCTGAGTTTTTTCATGCTAACAGGATCTTTTTTTTTTTCTGAACGGATTTTTCAGCTGCTCCATTTACTTTCTTTCAGCCTGTCCCCTCCCCTTATTTTTGGGAGACCTGAGGACCTTAAATGTGCAACCGCTGCTTTCAGGGATTCTCATTTATACAGGGCCCGGTACCAGGTTTTGGACTTGTTCAGACCCTGGAGTGTCTCTTTTGGAAATCAAGGAGTTTGCGAGATAAGCAAAGAGGCTGTTTCCAAACTTCAGAGAGTATTTGCCTTTCTCATAGGGGTGACACGAGGATAAATTAGCTCATTCTTACAAAACAGCTCCAAAATATGAAGGGCTTAGTGGTGGTGTTTACAACAGGCACAGCACAGCAAGGCTGAGCTGTAGGACGGTGCCTACCATAGAGGGGCTGATTTAAAACCCTGGTCTTCATCCCCGCACGAACGGGTTGGCCAAAGGTCTAAATGTGGGACTAGGGCTTGGCTCTGCCCCTCTCTGCCACCTGCCCTCCCCTGGGTGCAGGCAGCCTCTGCCTACGCTCCCCTTCTGCCGTGCGAGATCCAGCATCCCACCCCGTCGGCCATTCCTCGCTCTCCTCCTCCTGTCCCGGTGGGAAGATGCAGACGGTGGAAGGCGTGGATGTGAATCCTCCTAGGCAAAGCGGTCCTCAGAGCCGAGCGGGCCAGGAGGAAGAGAGGGGATTGAGCGCAGGACTGGAAGGCTGCCTGTCAGCAGCAGGACCCGTCTGCAGTGCCCGGCTCCATCCTGTCTGGGGATCGCAAACGAGCTGAGCTTGGAGCTGTAACCCAGCCAGGGCCAAGGGCCTCTTACTGCTCCACGTGATTTCTTCCCCTGCAGAGCTGGAGCTCAGGTGAGATCCAGGGAATATTCAGCACAAAGCGCAGACACCGGTTAATCTAAGCACCTGAGAGCTTTGTGGCCAGCGAGCATTAGCTTTCTGGATCCCTTTCTTGGACTTATGCCCTGAACTCGCTCTAAACCCCATTTTAGATGCCAAAGTAGCCTCTCTGGATCTTACCCATAATTTTAAGCTTGGTCTGCTTATCCAAAAGGAAAATAAAATGGCAGTGGTAAAATTGGAAAAGTCAGTTAATGTATGCTTTTAATTTAGTACTTCATACTACAACAATTGCTCCTGAGCATGAGGTTTTGTCAAGTAGTTGATACCACTGAATTCAATAGTTTGGGCACTGAGTGAAGGTCAATGTCATTTAACAAGAACATTTTCTTTTACAACCCTGCTCCTACTTAAAATATTCAAATTATATTGTATTGCTTATTAGCACCACGTACGTCATGTCCAGATAAAAAAACTGGACTACTCGTGTGATTAATAATTACTCACTTGATAAATTTAAATTTGAACAAGATACAGCTGTTGGGGGTGATGCTGGGACAGATCTAAACTCTTACACACCTGGACTTTCACATGAAAGCCTGGTTTCAGACCTAAGGTTTGTCAGGATAAGTTACATTCCTTTACTGTGAAGCCACCACCTTTTCCAAGACTTGACTCCACAGTCTTTATGCAAACAATATTCTCATCGATTCCTGTGATAGTTGAGCTGACTAAGGACTAGAAAACAGGGTGCTTAAAAGAGCCTGAAAGGCAGAAGATCTGTTGACATGACAGAATCTCACTATTACCTCATTTAAAATGAGCAATAGATGATACAGGGTAAATACTGAGATGTAGAAGGCATAACTTAACAGGGCTGATAGGTGCAGAAGAGTAAATCTTTAAAAATCTTATATATTGTTAATGAAGATAATCATTACTCTTTAAAGAAAGACTGAATTAACCTACACTGCATTTCCACGTAACTAGCTAATGGACACGGGCATTATCTTTTCATATGTCTTTGAAATCCCTATAAACCATGCCTAGTCAAATATTTGACTGATGGGCTTTTACCCCTTTTAATAGCACGTGATGGAGGTCTCGGCAAATAAGCTGCCTTCAGATTTGCCTTTCCCAGAAGGGAAAGGGGTACTTTCTTATTCTTTAGGCACCTCTTATTGCTCCTTGCTGCTTCCTGAAAGGCTTTTTGTACTGTGAAAACAATTCACTGGTTGTTACCTTTTTTTTGTGCCCCGCAGGGATTTCAGGCACGTACTCTCCTCAGATAAGCAGGAAGCTCTCCCGCTGCAGTCTGGGGAACTTTGGAAGCCATGCGTGCTTATCTGCAGGCAGAGGTTGGCCCAGCTTGTGTTTAGTTTACAAGTGTAGTAGTATTTGCATAAAAGGAGTTCTTTCAAAGCGTGTTATGTGAAAACCTCTCAATTTGAAAACAAACAAACAAAAAACCACTCAGCAATTTTCAGGAAGCAGCAAAGATGTCTCTGAGCTCTCCCCCAGTTGATTTTATCATGGCAGCTTACATCTGAAGAAGAACAAACATACTTATTTTTGTAAATGTGTTTTCAGAAAGAAAGAAGAGTCTAGAGAACTGGTAAACAGTCCTTCTGACTGATAATGACCATACATGGTGTTTTCCCTTTTTAACCCTACAGGAAAAACATGGGATTCAGTTCTGCAATTAGAAGGTCATTAATGATTTTTGTGATTTCATGCACACTGTGCTGACTTTACCTACCTCCTGTCTGGCTCTCATCTCTCCCAACTTCTATTAGCACACTCTGCATTCAGAGCTCCTCCTCTCATGTAGCCTGCTATAGTTATCCAGGAAAAGAAGGTAACTGTTGTTGGTCAGGTCTTTCCGAATATACGAGGAGAGGGAGGGAATTACCCTGTTCTCACAAATGGGCATGCCTTGCAATCCATCTCTTTTGTATACAACAGGTCGGGATAATATGGACAAAAATCCAATGGAATATGATATAAAGAATAGTAACTGAATTCTATGGGATTTAATGGAAGATAAAATGTAATGGGTTTTTAACATATTGCAGTTCTGAAGCATGAACAGAATTGATATTAAATTTCATAGGATAGTTCAAAAACTTATAGTAAGGTTCCCATGCCAGGTAGATTCAACAGGATCTTCCCATTGTAGAAATCTGACTGACGAGCCAAGGTGGAGACCTGGCAAGTTTTGGAAAATGTCGCAGGAGAGGACATCCCCAGACAAGGAGCTATTTAATCCCCCAAGAAGGCAAAAGGACACGGGGAAATGTTGCCACCGTGCCATGTTCTCTGGTGATTCATATGGAAGGCCAGTGTTTGCAATTCCAGGAAAGACAGACATTTGGGAATTTCAGATTCTGACTACAATGTACTTAATAAACACTAAATACTAGGAAATCAGGAAAACAAAGCAAAGCATAGAAATAAAGCCATAGTACAAGTGTGGGTCCTCTACCTGTTCTCAGCACTTGCATAGTTTCCACTGAAGGTAATGGAATTTACTTGTATCCAGACACCCTGAGTTTAATCAAAGGCACCTACATCTTGGCTGGGGGAACACCCCCATTTACTGTTTGGAAGCACTGCAAACACAAACAAGGATAAAACTCATTATCATGCAGCACTGCGTCCTTGAACATGTACAGGAAGGCAACAGCAAAGTGGATGCCAATGTTTTCCTTCATCAGAAGGGTTAAACAACAGTTAAGATGAAGTTTTCAATCATCTACTGTGGGCTAAATTGCATCTTCAAACACCCACAACATCTTCCACTGACTTGAATGGATGGTAAACACACTTTTCAGGGTGAAATTTGGATTATATTCTCTGATGCAGAAGTGCTTAATCACATAGGGAACTCCACATTGGCTCACTGCTTTGCTGGAGTCCAATACTGTTTGCATTCTACCTACTCTTTAAAGCATTATTAATATTGTGATTGTATTTATTTTTATTTTTTTAACTGCAGCTTTGGGCATTTGGAAGAATAATATCAAATACCGAGTATTAACAAGAAACATTTCTCCCCAGGAAAAATATTGGCCTCTAATCCGAAAAGCAAAAGCAATAAACCTAAAGAGTTTAAGCAAAGGTTTTGCAGGACAGTAATATATAACATTTAAAATTTTTACCTACTTTCTAGAAGTAGACAGGAAAACTGAATATAACTCCAGTAATTCATTTAACATTTTCAATGACATTAGGAAAGAGGAATTAATCAACTTTTGACATGAATTCAGCTACCAACACCTTCCATTGTCCTCAGCAAAGCTGCCTCTCTCTGCTTTATCCTGCGTTCTCAGACCTAACTAATAGAATCTGGTATTTTGGGATGAGAAGACACATGTCGTGAAGATGCATAAAAATGATATCATAATACCCATAACAGATAGGGGATATATAATAACAGATAAAAGGATATATAATTCCCATAGCAGAAATCCTAATACAATTTTGGCTGTATAACAGTCTTGAATATAGAGAGAAATCCAAGCCTCAGTTACCCCAGCACATATCTGAAGACAGATGAAGCTTGTGAAGTTATTTCAGTTTTACAGAGCAAAACATGTTCTTCTCTAGTCATGCATTTGGGACAACCCACAGATTTGGGAATTTTCTCAAAGGCTGGGGTTACTCAGAAACCTGCTACCTTTATCTTCGTAGGATCATCCATGGTGGGGGCATGAGGAGGGGAGAAGCAAACCCCAATGTCTTAGTAAGTATCTCTAATGGTCCTGAAATTTTGGTGATTTAGTTTGGGCCGACCAATGCAAAAAGCATTCTTATTCACAATAAAGCTAAAACCAAAACAATAATAAAAAAAGTACGTCTCTAGACACTCACGTGGCACAATAGACCTCTACCAAGCTTAAAACCATGCTAGCTAGAACAGTTTCAATATGCAAAAAGCGAAGTAAATGAAAGGTGAGGTTCAGCATCCAGCTCAAACTAGAAAACAAACAAAGAAACATCTCCTAAAATAAGGGGAAAATAAGTAAGTTTGGAATTCTAACTGTAGGTGGTTTTCATCTGCTCATTAGACATGCTCAGAAAGGATTTCTGTTTCCACAAAATTTAGACAAAAATAAATAGTTCCTGCAGGAATTATCAATTTGTACAAATATCAATGAGAAAAAATTCATGTGGAAAAAGATACCTCAATCTTCTGTTAAAGTTGAAGGAGAGGAAATCCATTTTGCAAATACCATGCAAACGCACACAAAGGCAGAGCTAAACCCAGCGTCCATGAAGGGTCAGTGGCAAAACTCCCAGGGACAACCACGAGGCCACAGTCTTGCTCACGGTTCCTACCAGCACAACCAGAAAAGGAGGTATAAAAAGCAAGTTGCTTAAGACCCACATGTATTGTGGGTTTGAGCCATCGTGGCAGGTGATAGAGGGACTGGAATGCAGCTGAGGGCAATCTTCTGCCAGATGTGGGCAGGGGCAGCATCTGGCACAGCTGGGGCTGGGCACGGACATCCCACACCGGGGCCATGTGGCTCTCAGCCCTAACAAACGCTCGGCGTAATCAGTCCATTAGTCCAGGTTTCTCCCAGTCCCAGACAGTTGTTTAAAATGAGCATCATTTGAAGCAAACCAGAAACCTTAACACTGTATTCAAGAAATAGCTGTAACTTCACTGCCTAAATTCAGGGTGGTCCAGCCTCGTTACTGTTATAGGCAAAATGCCTTTTTGGGTCTCGTAACACCAACTCTCCCCTCTGAAGGGGGTTCAGCTGCGGTGTGCAGAGGCACACTGCAAGGTCACAAACCTGGGCACCCCAGATACCAAGAGGCAGGAGTACTATATCTGCTTTATTTTTTGGTCACCTGCCCATATCTACACAGCTGAAAGCCCTTCAGGTACTGCCTGCAATCCTCCTGCAGCTGGGCTCTCACCTGGAGACCACTTGTTGGGATACTCTTCACTCCATAAAGAGAAGCAGAAGATTTTAGGGGACTCTCTTCAGTCACAACCAAAGCTGTGATTCTAGCCATTTTATAAAATAAATTATACATTTGGCAAATTTCATATCCTTATGCTGAAAGAACATCTGCCTGAAGCCAAAAACTTCGTGTGTGGGAAGTGAGCAACTTACATTTATAAAATTGTCAATAAAAGTTAATTACTTATTGCCTAAATCTAGCTGTCTTTATAACTGTGCCGCCTCAATTAACTGAGTCTGCTTGTAGAAGTGTAACTGAGAGGCCCCTATGCTTCATCATCAACTCCAGAGCCATGCTATTTTGAAAATAAAAGACCTGTATCCTGTCCAAAAAATAAACTCTGGAGGTGACTTGCCATGTTGCCATTTTGGATTACAAAAAAAAATACTCAGCCAACACACAGGGGAAGGCTTAATTCCAGCAAACACACACATAAACAGGAAATCTCTCTCCAGTCAGAAGGTATTTTTCCTTCGTACAATGGGGTTCAAAGATGTGTCATCATATAGTTTAAAACAATTGCTAAGGAACCTTACCATTTCCAATAGTTTAGGAATAGAGTCGGCTTCCACAGTCGAAAGCCTGTCCGAACTTGCATGGGAAGCACACAAACACTAACAAATATATGCTGGCTTAGGCCAGCACAGAGTTTTTAATCAATAAGCATGTCGAGCTGGGGGACGGGGAGGGGAGGGAATCAATTTTCAGAAGGCAAATGGTAACAACTGTAGATTTAATCAAATTGCAGCTGCAATCCCTTACTATTCTCAATATTTTTGAAAGAAAGTAGCTCCATGGCAAAGAATGAATTTCAATAAATGTCACATATTTAGTTATATTGTTGATTTTTTAAATTTATCATGCTAGGTCACTAATCCTTCGCAGAAATGATACCCATACACGTCAAAAAGATTCTGATACTGTTTAGTTGGATAAACGTCAAAATGAAGGAGCTACGGTAGAGGAAAGCAACTTACATAGAAATTGTTATTTCTCTGCGTCTACAGGAAAAAAGATACGCCAATGTGACCCTTCAAAGAGAGGTTAAAGCTGCAACGTACACAAAAAAATGGATAGCTATCAAATACCATGGCGATGGCTGTGGTGTGAACACTTGAGCAAAATGAAAATCTTCTGAAAGCATTCGGCAATTTTCCTTTCACATGCATTTGCAACCAAATTTATCATGAATCAAACAAGATCCCTTCCGCTGCTTTCCATACAAAAGGACAACTGCATGTTCATTTTCTTGGGATAAGCAGAAGAGACTATCATGGAGCCGTAGGATGTGCAAAAAAAGGGATCTGTTTAGGTATTCTGAGCTTATTAAACTCCTCAGCATTACAGAAACTCTTCTGTTATTGACACCTGCTTGAAAAATGAAATGCTCCGAGGCATTCGCTGCCCTGGAGACTGGTGTGCCAGGGGAGAGGTGGAGGAGAGGGGTTTCAGGGCACCCACTACCTCCCCGTTTGCACCGCATGCACTCTGTGCCTGCGTTATAGACACAGCCTCTCCTTAAAATATGAGGGTTATAAAACCCTTAAAATTTGAGGGTTATAAGCCCCTCAAATTCTTTATCTCCACTTCTGTTTTCCACTCTGATATTTGCTGTACTCAATCGCAACTAATTCAAGGAAGGTCCATCTGAGCCAAGGGGACTCCGGTCACCATCCAGCCACATCAAGTGACTGAAAAAGACCACAGCATGACTAAAAAGTCCCAGAACAGATAAAAAAAAAAAAAACAAAACAAAAACCAAACCACCTCAATCTACTTGGTAACACTGTTTCCTTCAAAGGAGTTATATCCTAGACCAATTTGGTCTGATAACTTTACCTCTCCTTTATTTTTCTAACGTTTAAAATTGGAGGAAAAAAATACTTTATCTTCTTGTACAACATCATAGTTTTCCTGAAGGCAAATAGCTTGGCAATTTGCTAGATTTGTTAATGCTAGAGGAAACAAGTTAGCACACATACCGTGTGTTTGAATGCCTTTGGAAATTAGATTGAAACACTGATTTGATTTCCTAAAAGGTATCTTAAACAAGGCAAGGTTAGAGATTTGGAGAGTAATGAGAATTTGTGTGACTTCAAACAGCTCTACATAAAACAGACCTGATATTCCGGGGGGAAAAAGGTCACCTAATTATTTGTTTCCTGAAGGCCCTGTCTATACTACATTTCCCCTGGGTAAGGAAACTGATTTAAAAATGGCTTCTGCTAACGTGCTTGCATCAGTCGCTATGTATGAGATATAGATTTGTTAAAACCATTGCCAAGAAAAACACAGCATTTTTACATGGAGAGAACAACAGAAACCTTCCCGGCTTGGCTGTGGCAAAGAGGTGCCATCCACAGAATCCTCCGCGGTCCTGCCTCCTCGGTGACGGCATGCTGCTCGGGACCATGTGGCATGACCATCAGCAGCGAGCTGCATGGGTTTAACTGCCAGCTACAACCTTTGCATGGGTGGCAAAATCACAGGCTGTGGCCACGGCGGACAAGATGCACAGGTCGATAGCTCAGCTGAAGGTAATGGCCTAATGAAACGTGAAATTGTGCCACTGAGTCGAAGGCCAGCCAGCGAGGCAGCAACGGAGAGGTGGGAAGCCTGGACACAAGGGTGTCACAGGAACCAGCCACGAAGGCGTGGTTGCCACCCAAAATCTTAGGAAAGTTCATTTGAAGTATCACACACTGCAACCCGTTCCTTCTCCATTGCACCAAACAAATCCTGTAACTCCCTTCTGGGTTTCATGTTCCTATAGCGTTCCAGAGAATGCTATTCAGCTACTCTATGGCTTTCTCGTTCAAGAAATGATGTGTGTTTCTGTAGTGCCAACAGAGCCCAAGCAGGATTTCCCTTACACTAGATATTCCACAAGCACACGCGGAGATGCAGAACCTCTCCTTGCTTTCTGCCTGAAGCGAATAAAGTCTAGACACACCACCACCACAAAGCAATCGTGGTACAAAGCAGATCACCCAGAGGTCTGGGACTCCCACTGCTGCAGCTCTGGCTCTCTGGCTACCCCTGCGCAGCATACTGCCGGCATCAGGTTCCCTTTGCGGCCGTGAAGGCAAGGCTGCTGCTCTTGCACTGCAGCCGGCTGTGCCAGTTAGTCTCTGGAGTCCTGGAAGCCAGATATGGGAGGCAGCAAGCTTTGAATTTCTCCTCTGAGTTGAAAAATACCGAGCAGTCGCTTGCAGATCATAGAAGAATGAGAGTAGGTGGGTTGGTCCCTTCAGTTGCATCGGACCAGCAGGAGGAGGTTACAGGTCGTCAGCTAAGGCACCAGAAAACTATAAATGCAAGAAAATCGGGATGGGAAAGGCAGTCCTGGGAGGACAACATTTGCCACTCAGTTTTGCATTCATGAGCTGTTCATTGAGCCTCTGCTAGGTTTTGGCTTTCTGGCTGGCTTGCCCTGACTCAGTGTGCTCCATCCATCTACAGGGAGCTGCACTGCCATCTCCCCTGAGCAAATGACACCTCCACAAACCACTCTCCGGCCACAACATGTGCAATTTAGTTTAGCAGTAAAGAACTACTATGCAGTGGTTATCCACTGGAGGAAAAAAAAAAAAGGGACAAAAAAGCCCTATAGGATAATAAAGACAATTCATTCCCTCCCCACCAAAGAGGCAAAGAAGCTGACTCTCTTTTCTGTAAATAGAGAGATGAATGTTTTACAAAACATTCCTTTTTCCAAATGATTCAGTTTGTATTAGAAGACAGTCAGAAACAGAATCATACAGTGCTGAAGAAGGATTAGAGCACACAAAGAACAAGCGATACAGTCATTCTCTAACTTACTTTGTTTTCAACATGCAGCTCCTGCCAAAGGCTAGCTTTTTGCTCTCGCAGTGTATGATCTGTAAACATTTAACCAGCTCTTAGAGAAACATGTGAGACACTTTATCTTGCCTGATTATGTATCCAAATCCCTCAGATCTCAAAAAAAAAAAAAAAAAAAAGAAAAAAAAAGACACCATCCTCCTTTTGCTGGTGGACAATGCAAAACACCTGTAGGAGGAAAGCAAATGAACCACCACACATGGCTTAGGTTCTTTGGGAAGAGCGTGCATTGCAGCTTGAATAACCTCCCACAGGTTACAAACGCACGGTTTGTTAAACATCGCTGTTCCTTGATTATTAATCCCTATTTTAAGACGTATGTGCAAAACTTCCAATTTCTAAGGAGCGCATTTAGCATTTATAAAGCCAAAGACCACCTAATTCAATGCCGACACGGAAACAGCGATGGCATGCCATTACACGGTGCGAATTATTTACCATTTGAAGCAAATCCTGCTTTTCAAAAATGGGGAGAGAAAAGCCCAAACCGCAATACGAGCGCAAGGCAGACGGTGAACGCCGCACGACCATCAAGTACAAATCCCCAACTTGGGGAATCCTACCGGCTCGCCCCGAGAGCTCCAGCCTCACGGAAGGCGGCCGGCCCAGTCCCCGCGAACCCCCACCTCCGAGCCACCGCTTCTTTCCCGGTTGGAACCGAACTTCCCCGTCGCTCTTGCCGACAGCCCCGCCGCAAGCAACCGCGGGGGCTGCTGCCGCCGCCAGCCCCGCTGCGCGCTCCTGCCGCGCCCGCGGAGCGGCGAGGGGCGGCCGGCGGGTAGCGGGGAGCTCCCCGGGGAGCGCTGCCCGCCCTGCCCTGCCCTGCCCGCGGCAGCGACTTCGCGGCCGTCCGCCGGTCCGGGCGCCCTGTGGAGCCCGGCCGGGCAGGGGCGAGCCGGTGCCGGTGGCTCACCTGCCCCCGCGGCGCCCGCCCGGCGCGGAGGCTGCCTGCCCCGGGGAGGGAGGGAAGGAGGGCGGGCGGGCAGCGGCGGCCCCGCGAAGTTCCCGGGCGGGGCGGGGCGCGGCACGGCACAGCTCAGCTCAGCACCCGGGCCGCTCGTCCCGCTCCCCGCGTCCCCGTCCCGGCCCCCCCCCGCCCCGGCTCGCCCCCTCCTCCCCGCCGTTGCCGGTCCTTACCGGAGCGGAGCGGGCTGCGCGCCGGCACCGCCGCCGGAGGCGCGAGCGCTGCACCCCGGCGGGCTAGCTCCGCCGTGCTCGCCCAGGCACCCGGCACAGCCCGGCCCAGCCCGGGCGGGGCGGAGCGGGGCGCAGCCCGGCGCACCTCCGCGACCCCGCGGCGCGCTGCCCGCTCCCTCCCGCCCCGCCGGCGACAGCCTCCCCGGCCCCCCGCTGCCCGTCCCTACCTGGGGGCGGCGGGGGCTGCGGGCCCCGGCGGGCGGGGGCTTCTCTCCCTCCCTCCCGCCCGGCACCTGGGCTGCGGGGCGGCTCTGCGCGCCTTTCCCTCCGGCGCCTCCGCCGCGCTGGTGGCGGCTCCCAGCGGTAAATCAGCCGGTCCCCTCGGCTCCCTCCGCCCCTCCGGCGCGGTCCTGACCTGCCGGTGACTCACCACATCGCAGGAGCCCGGGTGCGCGGCGGGGGGAAGCGGGGGGAGCCTGCCTCCCCCTCTCCCGGCCAGGCTCCCCCAGCCTGGGGGCAGGAGGGACGGCCGTCGCTCCCCAGACGGGCAGCAGCACCACGAGGGGACCCTTGGTGGCCCTCATCCCGCACCCGGCGCTTTTCAGGCCGAGCGGGTGCGGGCACGGCCTCCCGCGGCGCTGGGCACCGCCGGCTGTCTGGGCCGGAGCGGTGCGAAAGCTTTGCCCTGGGAGGACTGGACTTGGGCACCCCCAGGCTTGTCCCCGGACCCCGCAGGCTGTGAGGGAGCCAACGCGTTCACCCCGCGTTGCCCCTGTCGTGGTGCCAGTGCGGGCTGCGCTCCGAGTATCTGTCCACGTGTAACTGGGAGCAAACGACCTCGCTTCGTCTAGACCATCGAATAGCTGCTTCCGACAGGGTACTAAACGGCACGGGTCGGGGTCTCTCCCTCGCAAGGTTTGCAAGGCAGACGGCGGTTTCATCTTGCGGAGGCGCTGGGAAACCGAGGCACCGTGCCATGCCATGTGCACTTGCGGGGCTGCTGGGGGACTGCAAGTCTCAGCACCGGGGCCTGCACCAGAGGACCCATCTTTTTTTTGGTAATGAGTTTCAGCAGCTACTGATTTAAACCAGATTTTAAGTGAAAGGCTCCATATTCCAATACGAGTTATTGGAGACATCTATTTTCCCTTTGCATGCTTCCTTTTTTGGCCCCAACTCTGCTCCCCTTAATCATGCTGTTTAAACCGATGAATGTTTTGCATGAGTAAAGTAAGAGGAACTGTAAGAAACATTGCCCAGTTTCATGATTAACCATGGGAAAAATGTCAGACCTTACATCAAAACACTTTGGAAGGAAAATTAAATAAAGTATTGTATGTATTTGGTTTAGGCCTGGGGTGTCACCGGGATGTGTATCTAGACAAAGCTGTACATCAGAACAAAATGCTTTTAAAAAGCAGTTAGCCAGCCTCCTGCTAATCTGCATCAGCAGCACTTTCACAATTTGTTTATCTGTCTCCTCTTTCTTATGGGCTTTTTGGCACTAGTGATGAAGACATCCAACCTAGCTATAAGCCAATTCTCTGCAAAAACAAATGTCTGATCGAGGCAGCGTGTAACCTTTTATGTGTTTAACTACTTGCGAAATTCAACAACAGGTAGCAAGAAAGGCAGCCCATTTCAATAAGAAAGATGTAGGAAGGCTACAGGTGAGGTTATACTTATTGCCACCTCATTTCATGTATGTTAGCAACACACTAAAAATTACAGCAAGTGAGAATAAAAGCAGTCCCTTCTCCTGCTCCCTGAAAGATAAAATTGCTAAAAACTGACCAGCAATACAGATGTTCTGACTGATCCCATCTCATTTCTTTGAAGTCCCTGGAAATCTGTCCGTTTACTTCAATGACCTTTACTTCAATTAATACTCGGCAGTAGTTAGAAAAGGAAGACTGAGAAGCAGCACACACAGTGCCAGCCCCCAGAGGGAAAAGCGTGGTTACGGCTAGATTGTACTACTCACTGGGTTTCAGTTAGTGATCAGTTAATCAGTGTGTATCCATACAGTTACACCAGATTTGGAAGAATCTTCCCTATTAGCTTTGAAAGAGAGTGATAAAGATTTCAGTCTGGTGTTCAACCTCTTAAGGACAGCCCTGCATGTTATCAGTTCTCAGTCCGCTCCTCAGTTCCCCGTGCACCTGACCGGGCCGAAGAGCCAGCGCCCGAGCTGTTATCAGTGGGACAGCCTGTGCTATTCTAAAGCTAACAAAAGGATTGTCACTAACATAAAAAGGAGAAACAGATGTTTCCTTTCCATTTTGACCATGCTGATGCCATGTTATTTTAGGTTAGCCGTATGAGACAACTACGCTGCAGTGGGGCTTTGATAATCCTCAGATGCTCCCTTCACTGTGCTTGCAATGATGTGTATGCACCATGAACAGCTTCTCAGAGGCTTGAAGCACCTTTAAGGTGCAGGAACTGGTGAAAAACTATGACCTTCTTATTTATCATCCTGTTTTTCTTGTAACTTTTCCTCGCTTCTCTCCCGTCCAAAAGGAGCTGGGGCTCAGCGCTCTGTTAAGGCGTCTGGCATAAGTAAGACGGTGTGGCACATTTTAGAAAGCTGACGGCAGTGGAAAAAACAATTCAAAAGTGTAAAGGAAAGTCTGTTGGTGTGATCTATTCAGCAAGAGAACTGGAACGCACCGGGGAGAGTATTGGCATGTGCTTCCCAGCCCTGACGTGTTTCGAGATAGGGACCTGATGAGCAAACACTATCACTTGTCCAAGGATACAAACATACAGTTAGAAAAATGAATTGCAAGGCTATGTTTAAGTTAAACTTTCAAACCTACAGATGAGGAAAGAAAACACAGGATGATTTATATTTCTGTGTATTGGCAGTAGCGCATCCCCAATGCACTCAGGGGCCCAGTTCAGTCCTATGGGTTTGATTGTGACTTGTGTTCAGAGCCTAAGAAATGATTTATCATAACTACAGCTAGCAAAATGGAGTCTAAAGACCAGACTCACCTAGGTACCCAACTTCTACTTAATTTCAATAAGGAGAAGATATTTAAATATCTCTGTAAAGCTGGCTCTAACCACTGTTTTTAGACCTGCAGCATCAAACATGGGTCTACTATGCATTTCTGCAAGACCACACTACATTACATGGCACACAGCTATATGGTACCATCAGTGGATTTGCTTTTTGTCCTCTGCTGCAATCATTCACACCTTTGGGAGCAGATATAAAATGCAAATGTCATTGTGACACTCCAGAGACATCTGACTTAGTGGGGCTTACTCATGAGTAAATGACTTCACAAGGAGCAAGACAGTGGAAAGGAATTAATTTAATGCTTAAGAACACACGAGACAAAGATCTCTAGACCTGAGCTTAGTAGTGGTGGGTGTCAGGTACCCTCCTGCCGCAGTACCCTGCAATGTGGACTGACAGTAGCTCGGTCTGAGTCTCCCTGGAGGGTGATACACAAAAAAAGAGCCTTAGATGACTACACCCAACCCAACTGCCTTACAGACCAGTGATCCAAAGGTAAAACATCAGTGCAACAGCCTGCTGGGCTAATGTGTAACTGTAATTCCCGTAGACCCTTGTTTACTGGAAAGCAGCCTGGCTGCAAATGCCGGGGGCAGCTCAGGGAAGGGACTGTGCCTGAGGCACATTTCCCTGTGACTACTTTGTCCCTTCAAGTGACTCTGACATAAGCTGTCTTTCACTGCCTTTCTTGGGCTCAAAAAGCACATAGTGGGCAGGGACAGACGGTGTTGACTGGGGGATTGGGCTCTGGAGAATGCATACCCGTGACGGTTGTTCTGCCTCTCTGGAAACCAGGCTAAATACCACAATTGCTACTTAGAACTGTAGGCTCCAAAGATTTGATCATCACTGCACTTTATGGCTATTTATTAATTATCTAGGCATTTATTAACTAAGCCCATAGATTCTGCAAGCGAAATAAGTACTTTCTTATTTGTTTGTAAGAGGGTCAACAACGGCACCAGCAGAAATTTCAGTCTGTGGCTGAAGGTTGCAAAAGTCCTTTGCAAAGCCAGAAATAGAAGTCCACAGTTAGAAATCCTAACCTCTAACCACTGAGCTACCCTGCGCAGTTCTCCCTTTGTATGGAAACACAGATCGCAACCAAAGGTGTTTCCACTCATTGCACTGTGGATCACAGGTGATTTCTTTTCTCTATTTATTGACTGAGCAAAGGGAAATCCTTTGTTTAACTTAATGGGGTTTTTCTCCGTATTTGTCTTCCTGGTCGTAAATGAATGTGACAACTGAGTGATTCCAAAATCCGAAGGGTGCAGGCAGCAACTAACTGGATTACTTGAGAATGGAGGAAAATATGGATGGGGTTAGTGCATCTGAAGTCTGGATTGCCATGGGTCTGTGTCCCTGTTGTGCCAGCCCCAGAGCCTCAGTGACCACGTGGGAAGCTGGTACCTGGCATGGTACAGGAATCCAGCAAAAATTAATCACTCCAAAGAACAAAGATTAGTTTACAGATAGAGCAGCTCTTCAAATCCATCTGCTATGCAGTAACATGAGTGCTAGTGCCTGCAAAAGGACAAGGTCAGAGACAGAGGAGGAGGGTGGGCTTGCAGCAGCCGAGATTTACGTTAGTTTAAACTGAGGAGGCACCTCACTCTCTGGAAAACAGCAGGGGAACTGGGAGGAGATAGTGTGGATTGCAGCACTGCTCCCCACCGTAGCCCTTGCCTCCCTTCCTAGTGGTGTTAAAATATGTTAGATCCCTGAATGAGTATCTCTGAACGTACAAAACCAAGAAATCATTTCAGGGGTGGAAAGCTGAATGGTCTTTGTGATTCTATGCTCACATCCCTGAAGTGGATACAAGTGCAGTAGCCCTCGGTGCATTCACTGAGCTCACACAACAGAAGCAAAGGCTTTCCAGCACACGCTGTAGAGAACTTTTCTAGCATAGCTCATCGTGAACTGCTTCAGGCAAAGCTCAGTGGCAAAACCCAAACCTAATATCATATACATGCCACTTTGGCACAGTAGATTTGTTTGTATAACTGGAAACGAACCTGAGGGTATTCAAAAGTCAGATATTTACAAAGTGAGGAATTTGCTGTGTATTATATTCATATGTTCACTGGTATTGCACATTTAGTTGTCTTAAAACGCTCCCGTAAGTGTACCTGTTTCTTGACATTCTTTTCAGTACATTTTAAATATACACCCCCCCCCCCCTTATTTTGACTGCAAACCCGTTGCATTTGTCTTGTAGCAAAATCACTCTGCTTATGATATTTCCAGGATTATTTTTGGACCAACTGCTAGAAAGTTTCCAGAAGTCTCTTTTCAGTCTGATCCCTGTGACTCAGGTGCAGCCTTTTTTTTCCTTCAGTTTGCTGTTTGTGTTTACAAAGGTCATAGCAGCCAGATCGTTAGAAACAGAAAATCTGCCTATTTAAAAGCACAGGGACAAATCCTGCCTCCAGCTATGTGTGCACCTGGTGAGCAGGGGAAGGGTGTGACTGTACTAACATACATGTGAGCACGCGTGAACAAACACAGTCCTGGTTCAGCCTGCTTTTGAAGGACATAAGCTTCACTAGAAATAATCAGATGCCTGAAGTTAAGCACATACCTAAGTTTGGTGATGAGGAGTGCCACGGGCGTTTGCAGCCTGGTTTCTGTGGTGTGCTCATCATTGTAGGTCACGAGGCAGCTCTGCAGTGTGCCATTTGCACAAGTATTGCTGTTGGTGAGCTCCTGCAGGTTGAAAGAGAACCGTCACCTTCAGATTTCTCCTTTGTCTGAAAGCATCTCAGAATGCTACTGCCTAAGGTAGTGCTGCTGTAAGTGCTATCTCAGAGGAGTGAAACTGAGACATTTGAGGAAAAAAAAATGCCTTTATTTTCTGCTTACTTACTTCTTGCATTTATAGCACTTTGCCTGTTATCAGATTAACTCGAAGATTTTTCCTCAATAATTTTTTCAACATGTGAGAGAGAGGAAAGCACTTTAAAAACAGAAATTATCATTGTAAAACTTCATAAAATGCCAGGGAGTACATGAAAAAATAGATCCTGTATCGATATATTTCCTTGGCATAATGTTGACCAGGCATCAAGTGGAAAGAAAGGAGAGGCCTTACAGAACGTGTTTGGTAATGAAATCAATTGCATACACCAATGTTTGCAGGCTTGGGAGCTTGCATTTTAGCTCTCCATAACTACCAAAGTGGAGGTCTTTGGCAAAACCTCAGACTGATGTAGCTTATAGTGGGAATTTGCCTGGCATGCTTAGTTTTGGAGAACTGTGTCTAGGTTTCATCATCATCTTTTCACCACCTCTAGGGGCTTATACACAGAATTGTTTGTTGGTTTGGAAAACCTGTTCCATTAGGCACATATGAGTGTATCAAATTTGTCTTCTACATGGCCATGAAGAAGAAGAACACAGTTCTAAAAACTCATTGCGGCTTTTTACTTAGTCTCATTAAATATGATCTATTTCCCAGATGTGGTTTAGAATGTGTTGCATTTTATGTACAGTACCTATGCTGATACATTTTTAAAAATAAAGAAATGTATTCTGTGACCAAGCCAATTTATTGTAAGTCAGACCTGGATTTGGTTCATTATCATTAAAGAATCTGCATTTTAAGTTCACTTTAGAATAACATTGTTGATTCTGTAATGATGTAAGTATATGGTATTTGCCAAAAGCTGTATTTCATAAGGCTGATTTAAGATACAGCCCAACTCATAAGAATCTTGATAGGAGATTATTCCTTTCAATAACTTTCATAATTTAATTAGACACATGTGCTGATTATGAATCTAATACTATGGAGAATGAAGTCAACGTTAAAATCCCATTATTTTAAATTAGGCAGGAGCACACCCATACTGTGTAGCCAGGAAATATTTATGCCCTTAACAATATGTCTATACTGATAGCAATATGTTTCTTCAACAAAAAAAAAGCAAAAATCAGAGTGTCCTTGTACTATTATCAAAATTTTACCATTTATTTTCCTTTGGGAGCTAGTAACACTGCTGCGTAACACCCAGAGAGAAAGCACGTTTAACATACCAGCAAGGACTCAGGTGAGTTTAACGTTTAACTTTGGGAACATTTTCAAATCAAATGAAACAAGGAGTTTCTGGGTAATACTGAGCCAAACCAAAAGTGATTACTTCAGCACTGTCATTTTATGTTTCTCTTTCTACCTGCTGAGAGTTTTTTAACAAAGGCAAAATTCAAAGTTAAAATGTGGGTTTTGTAAGAACACCTTCCTGATTTCGGTCACTTTCATAGATTTAATTTTATCTCTAAGAAGGAACAAAAGCACCCCACCAAGAACTGGGCAGCAGGGAAGAGGGGACCAGTAGGACAAAACCCATCCAGCTCAGGAGATTTAGCCATATAATGAGTACATCAGAAGTGAGGAACTGGAAGGTGATGCTTTTTTCCAAATTAAATTGCAGTACTCGCCCTGCCTATCTATCTGCCCAGCCAGCTGCAGAGGGCCAGGGAAGGCTCAGGCATCGTGTGCTGCTCTTCACCCGGCTCGGTGGTAGCTGTGCCTCTGTGCCAGTCCCTCATAGATATGGTGACTGTGTCTGCCCTCGGTTTGGCAGGGGTGTTTTTAATAGCATGCTCATTATACAGAAATATTTTCATTTGACAGACAATTTAAATGATCCTATAACAGCTGCAATTACCATCAGGACAAATCCAGCTCTGATTGACTCCCACATTAGCTCCCAAAGTTTGACTCCCAACTAAGAGACAAGAAAGATTTTACCCTTTCTTTCTTCTTTCTTACATGCGCTCTTCCCCCTTATAGCTGTCTCCCATGCTAACATACTGAAGAACATCTCAAACTTCTGCTGTCTTAATCTTCCCCCAAAATCACTGCTGAGAAGTGCTATTAGCTTCATTTTACTGACAAGGGACTGAGGAAGAGAGAAAACCACTGTCTTGTCTAAGGTAAGACAGGAAGGAAACTTCTAGAGGAGCAGAGGGAGGAAAGTAGGTCTAATATAGAATTATCTTTCTGAAGGTCCAAAAATCCTAAAGAAAACTTTTTTTTTGGATGCCAAATATTTTTTTTTTACTCAAATAGGTCAGGGAGGTAAGCCGCATGTGAAAATAAAATTAAAAAGACAGCTTTGAAATTGGGACCTTGAGTTGTGAAGCTAATTCTGAATATTTTTGCCAACGTTGTGTTGTTAATCTATACATTTGTAACTTATTTGCTCAGCCAGCTGCTCACATGACTGCTTGTTTGTGAAATCCAGGGATTTTTGTCTGCAACCATTTCTTGAGAAACAGGGAAGAAATCAGAGTTATTTGGATCATCTGCCTTGAGCATCTTGGTCACCAGATGAGGGAAGTCACCTCGGTCGCCCTGGTCAAGTCAGCTTGTGAGGTCAGCTGGCCACTTTGAAGCATCCAGGTCACTTCAGCCCGTCCTCTCAGTCCCCTGAGAAATAAAGGATCAGTTCTGCAAAACTCAGAACTTATACTGAAGGCAATGCAGGAAGATTGGCCATTCATTGGGGGTTTTCAATTTCCTCTGAATGTGCAAGCCTAGACAGATCTTTTACATCTTAAAGTAGTTTTTAATGCTTTTCTCAGAGCTGAAATGTATTGCAAACATTTTGCTGGTATGTGTTAGTGCTCTTTAATGACAATAATGATGTAATAACTGTTAACATTATCTTAGAAGGCTGTGATGTGTCTCATTGCACACATCCTATTGGCATTAATCAGGGAAGAGGCCTAATCTCAACCCAAACATGTCAGGGGAGTGGCTGGGGTGGAGGTGTGGCTGGAGATAAAAAGGAAAGGCTGCTTCTTTCTAGGAAGGAAAGGAAGGTCTCCAGCCCCATCACCCCGCTGTGGGGTGGCCTCCGCGTTAGGGGTGGGTTTGCCTCTGCTCCCAGCCTCTTGCCTCATCTGGGCAAGACTCAGCTCATTTCATGTGCCTTTTGAGGTGCCCAAGGTAGGGATCTTGTCAGTCTGGTCTCCTTTTATATTAAACAGCAGCACAGATAAAAACGTCTGAGAATGTAATTCAGTGCATCTAAAATACAAATCGCTTTATTTTTCTTCATCTACTACATTCAGGATGCAGGACATCTAAGCTTCCTATCTGGGTCTCAGTTACAGATGGGGAGTCAGACAAGAAGAGCCCAGCTTTTTGCCTGGGGTGCTATGAGGGAAGCACCTAGGCAAATGCAAGCGGTGGAAGTTTCAAAACCAATTAATTTAGATCAAGACTCAATGGGAATACTCCTGCTAAGTTTTGTTATCTCCAGTGCTGTCCAAGAGATTTTGAAGCAGGTCATTTTGGTTTTGAGGGAGAAAGCAGACAAAACGTACAGATAAAAACATAAAACCCCAATACTTACACAGCTCCTGAATTTCTCCTAAATTTCTTGGCTCAAGACTGCTGATGTTTTTTCTCATTATGAAAGGTAACATTAGACCTCACTGTAGAGTTCTGTCTCTTTTTTTTAAGATTAAAGATGCGGCAAAGTATACAGGGATAATTTCACTAGTTGTGATAATTAGTAGTTTCATTAAAGGTATGGCTAATGAGATACCCTTGGACTACCGATCTACTTCTGCCACAGTAGTTTTGGAGATAGCTCTTAAATGGACACCAAGAGATGGCAGAGATTTTGGCTCATGGACCACCTTGTTTCTCTTCTGCTGTTCATATCCTGGCAGTTCCAATAGTCTGATCAACATTTACTTTACATGGAGCAGGTTGCCATTTTTTAAATTTGAAAGTTTCCAGTAAGGGATTTCCTAATCAAACCTTGACGTTTTTTCACCAGCTTGAGTGTAAACCTCACATGCCTCTTTCCTGGATGGGAAGCATCCTCCGTGCCTTTTCCAGGGATTCAGAGCTGGTTCTGCCTGTCCTGATACTCCTGCCCAGTCTTAGAGCTGAGCGCCGCTGCTCTGAGCACCTACGGGTGGGTTTGAAAGGCTGCAGAGACCTCCCTCGGTCAGAACCTGTGATTTAAAGGCAGGCCAGGTGTGAGCATCTGGAAGTAGGTCTGAGGTGGCGGCGTGCCTGGGGCTTGCAGCTGGACACAGGTGACGAAGCTCTGAGGAAGGCTGAAAGCTGTGCCTTAACCGGGTTTGACCTGAGCTGCTGGAGACGGGAGATGTTCACAGAGAAGCTGAAAGACTGACTCGGACAGAGGGGTGAGGTGTGTCTTGCAGATGCTGAGACTCATTTTAGATGTCTGCGTGTTTCCTGAGCTGGCTGACGGTATCAACTACACCTCCATGCAGTGTGGCCTGAGCACCCAGCTCACACGCGGACACCTGCAAGTAGGCACCTCCGGGCGGGTGCCTTCAACACTGGGCTGTCTGGAATGGCAAAAGAGCTGGGACCATGGCTGAGATGTTAAGTGTGGGCGAGATTACCCCAGGAGAGAGACCAGAGAAGGGGATTAAGAGGCAGAGCCATGTGCAGAGCTGGAGAAGGAGAGGAGAAGACCACACTGAGGAGCGGTCGGGAGAGAAGGAAAAGGTACAATCTCAGACGTGAGTTTCCGAGAAGAGGACTGTAGCTGCCACGGAGCCTCACCGGTTGTTTCGGAAGGAGGGGACGGGTCAAGCTAGCTAACTGTGCAGCTTTTGCTCCGAGAGGTGGCTAGGAAATCCCAGCGCCGGCTCTGCTGAGAGCAACGCCATTTGTGTGTTCATGGCCCCACATCCCTGACATTTATTGAAGGGCTTGCTAGAATAAGGGAGGAAAGCTCATGTTGGATGTAGAAAAGACTGGAATTGATATACTGTGTTTAAATAAGATCGCATTAATTAATCATCCTCCTGGGAATCCGCCAGATCCCGACGGATGCGGTCTATCCAATCGCATTAATCTTCTCCATGTGACGGCAACTCTGTGCGGGCCACCCGGCTCCGCCGCAGCGCAGAGCCAGCAGCCAGGGCGATGGCCACCACCCCGGCCCTCGGGACGGAGCGGAACAGCCCGCGAGCAGCCTCACGGCTGGTGCGAAGGCAGCGGCAGCCAGGGAATTCAAAGGAAACCACTTGTTGAATTCTGCATGACCTTTTCCTTCATTGGCAATAGGGGTGTTGTGTTTGCTGGGGAAGACTAGAACAGGACAAGAGCATCTCTCCCTTTAGGTGTTCTTAGTAGTTCTGCATCCTTAGTGTTTTTAAAAATATGATGCAGATATGTTTTCATGCACATAGGCACATATTTTGTATTCCACTTTCTAAAGAAGGAGCTTTTTATTGAAGAGATCTGATATAACCAAACATAGGCCCAACATTCAGTATTTTTGCTAAATAACAGACTCAAGGCTTTCTAAATAAAACTGAAATAGGGAAAAATTACCATTAATTTTTTATTTTACTTTTACTACTGTAAATGAAAGTAGGTTTTGAGGACTGGCCGATTTCAGGGTGGGTTGTTCTGATTTCTGTGCAGGATATGATCAAATCTGAATTCAGCATCCTTCACAAGCCTCTGTAGGCACCCCAGCACTGAACACCCAGGAACATGACAGATGCCTCACAGGAAGCCAGCTCCTCATCTTTACACAACAGTTTCTGCCTTTTCTTAGGAAAATAATTTTTCATTGTCAGGTTTTGGAAATGAAGGAGATATCTCAAATACTTCCCCAAATTTTTCAAAACTGAGGTGATAAATATCACAATGACATGCAGATATTTTAAAAGAAAATTAATGTTTCAGGGTGCGATACTAAGAAAACTATGACACTGCCACCTCGTGGATTCTGAGATAATATCTAGATCATATTTTACCATCATTATTTACATACTGGCATAAATGTGTGTCGCACTTCATGGCCAAATAATAGCTCATTTCTTACCCACAGAATTTTGAAATATAGAATACATATTTTTGTAAATATTTAAGCTTCTAGTTATATATACGAGCATCTTACTTTGATTTATGTAAACAACTCTGTAAGTTAAGTTCCTAATGCTTCCTTTCTGTTTGAAAGTTAGGAGGCATATTCTTACATAAGTAGTGCCTTAAAAAGCAACAGTAGTCTAAACTTGCCAATTAGTTCCTCTATAGAATCTACAAAAGCTAATGCTGTATTGAGATGGACTGATTCTTGCACACTGTGCCTGGGATTTAATTCTTCTAAAATTGTTGAAAGCTGCTAATATAAGGAATAAAAGACTTCTCCATGTGTAATTGTTCATTGTAATATAAACTGAATTTCATAATTCACCTCTGGGGTATGTGCGTCCGAGGAATCCTTTCACCTGCGGTCTTCTGGTATATAAACAACATGGACTGAGAAGTGGTTTATTCTATTGGACCCAACGACTCAAGAAAGAATGAAAAAAGCACCAGAATCTCTTTTTTCCTGAAGGATCTGAACCATCCTGCCAGCACATCACCAGTGACTGCCTAATGAATCAAGGCATGAGAAAAAGAAAAAAACATATTATGGCAACTTCAGTGCTGTCCTTGCTTTTTGAGTTTACCAAGAACAGCACCAGGACGCCCAAATCCCAGACGTGTGGGAGCCAATAACTGAAGCAGAGCTTCTTGTAAAACATTACTGCAGCTTGATGTGCAGCATGACTCTCTTCTGAGACCAAACTATTGGCAGCTGTAATAACTCAGTGATATCAATATTTGTATCAAGACAGCTCTTCCCTTTAGGGGAATGAAAAATAGCACTTCTGCATATTTAAAATCAGCTACGAAGACATTTGTGAAAGAAGAGCTGTGGTGCTATACAAAGACAAAGCAGAAGCTAGGGGAAGGGCCTTAAACAAACAATGCCTGAAAACTGCTTTAGTAGAAAAATGGGAAAACAGACACCATCACTGAAATAAACTCCATTATGGTTCATATTTAAGGCTAGACAGTGATTCATACTGTTTCACTAGACTCAGCATGCTGCAAAAGGCACTTGAAATAATTAACACTTAGAATTAAACTACTTAGATTTCACATCATCAAACATTTAACTTTCTGTAATTCCCTCTGCAGCTGTGATTTATTTGCATTTATTATTTTTTCTATTTACCAGTTCTCAGTTGCTTTTTAAGTTGCTCATACTTCCTTCTTCTGTAAGTCTGAACACTGGCTTATTGTTTTGGTTTTAGCTCTTGCATCTTACTCGTACACTTCTGCTGGCTAGTTAAAAAAATGCATTGCATCAAATATGGTCCTCAAATTGCTGAAAGGAGTTTTCTGTTTATTTCTTTTAATCATTGCTTTTGCCTTACTTGTTATTCATAACATGCTTACTCATTACTGCAGTTGGATTGTTTAATATTGGCAAGAATATCACTAAATATATTTTTCCTATTTCTCTCACAAAAAAATATTCATTTTGTTTTGGTAAGGTTTAAGAAAGAACACATGTGAAGAAGAAGTCTCATTATATCCAAAAGCTTGTATCAAGAAATATAGATTAGAGTCCTCAATATGACAAAAAGTCAGTGAATTTGTGGAGACAAAGGCCCGATAGATAACTTGAGAAGAATAGACCTGGGAAATATTAGAAAATTCACCAGCTTTGACAAAATGCACTTTGAAGGTATGGTTTCACTGGGGAACTTCAGAAAGTATTTATAGCCATAGCAATGAAGGAGAGATCCAGGGAGAGGCACTGACTACATAAATATATAAAAATTGCCACTTTGGATCAGGACAAAAGTCAAAAAACCCCACCAAACTTCTGACATTCACCCACAGCATACTTTTGGGGAAGAAGCACAAGAATAAGGCAAATGTACAGGGACGTTTTCCCCAGTTTTCCTGCCCAGTTTCCAACAGTCTGTGGCTGGAGAACTTCCTGAGCCAGCTGCTGATCCCTCAGGCTTTTGTTTCATTGCTGTTGATGGACATTTCTTTCACCCATTTTTCCTATCATGTTTTGTACTTGTGTATACTTCTGGCCTTCAGCGTCCTCTGCCAATGAGTTCCACTGTTCAACTAGAATCTGTGTGGAAAAAAACCTGCAGCACTTCCTCCTGTATGTTTTAACCCCTCTGTCTTGTCATTTTGTTTGATCTCTTCTCCTGTATTTTTAGGAATACTGAATATTTTTTCCTTATATCTTTTTTCTCTGTGATACTTTCATTTCTTTGTACCTCTTACATTTCCCCCTCGTTGTCACTTTTCCAAGCTGGCAAATCCTAATCAATTTAGTCTCTTTTTTGAACATCATCCTTGACACTGTATTCAAAACCTTTCTCTAGTTCCACCATGTTTTAATGTCAGTCCCAGAAGCCCATGAAAACAAATTTTTTCCCAACCAATAAACTTTCCTTAATAGTAATGTAATGTTTCAGATTTTGAGAATATACAGGTTTCTTTTGGAGTATGTTTTCATTCAAAGTTATCCCAAGAGTTCATCACTCAGGTCTCAGAAGCCAAATTAATGCAAGCTGGGTGTGAACTGCACACCCACATGTGCACAATTGTTTCTTCATTGTTTTTACAATTTATTGCATGTATCTGGCTGCATAATTCCTAGCCCTTGTGCTTTCTCACTCAATTTAGGGAGAATTTGTTTATCCCTCAAGGGAAATTATGGGAAAGTACTAGCAGACTATCAGCTTTCGACTAAGTTAGTCAGCATCCTTGCTGCAAAATACCAGGTTAAAAAAAAAAAAAAATACAGGTCTAACTGTAGTCTGCAGTGGGATAATTTACTTGCTCTCAAGGTACTTCCAAGGAGGGTAACATTTTTTGTTTGTGTGTGTAGGTGGACTTTAGGGTTAAAATTTGAATAAGAGCTTTGGTTTATACTGCTGTGTCTTCACAGGCTATTCGGGTGAATATTTTTACTAACCTTCTGAAAATTTTGCTGTTATTACCCTTCCTGTGGTTGGTATTTGTTGAAATAGTTAGAGTGAGAAGCACAGAGCATTCTTGGATTAAACCCTGGAGTAAAGACAAAAGGTGCTGGTCGACACCTCTGAAAGGAGCAGGGGGCTCGGAAGAAACCAAGTGCTTGGATCTGCCTCCTGTGGATACCCACCAGTGCTGTTAAGCTGACATAGGCCCCCTGATTTCGTTGATGAGCTGCTTTTCACAGAGCTCATCACCTCAGGATTCAAAACATAAAGCTCAAGCTCCTGTAATTGCTGAAAATGAGATTCACCGCACCTAATTTTGAGAGTGTGAAAGCCTGGTATGTAATGTAAACTAGTCAAATCATATCCGTAGTCAATGAAAAGAGATGGATCCATCTGGAGAGCAACCATTCTGCCTACTTTAGACTTCACTTCTAGCATGCCCTCAGCAGCCCAGACAACACCTGTAGAGCTGACTTCTTAGAAAGTTGGTGTTGACGGTAGGTGATTCCCATCCTGAGACCCATTGTGGGCTAATACTCAAACGGAAAACAAACTTACTTGCAAAAGGACAAGACTACAGCAAGTGAGAAACCTAAGGGGAAACTTGAAACATAACCTAGCCGGTCACATTATTCTCCTCAAGAGAGCTGGAGTCAGCTCGTAACTGCACTCCTCACTTAAAGTATAAAGTCTAGGAGTGGAAGGATGGTCGTAACTCAAAGTCTTAAAAAAAAGGTACAACCCAGAAAGATGTAAATTAAAAGGATAAGTCAGCAATGATTCTCGGAGAGCAGATACCAGACATCATACGTAGCTGTTTGCAGCTTCAGCTTTTCTTTGACATTTTTCAGAACCGGTACGTATTTACTTCCCAGCAGCTCTGGGAGTGGACGTGTGGACATCTGCTCTGGCATGGTTGGGTTCAGAGACAGGACGAAGTGAGGTGCTCCTAGCAGCATCCTCAGAAGGCTCCAACCCTTCGCCTTCGTTACCTTCCCCCAGGGGCACACCTTACCTCTCAACGAGCAGGTTTGGTCCAGGGCGCTGGGAGGCTGCGCGGCTGTGCTGCAAGGCAAGGCTTCACCATAAATAAAACAGTCGTCGTGGGGCTAGCTTCTCCTTAAGGCAGTGGCTCTTGTTCCAAGGCTGACTCCCAGCACTGCAGGATGGAAACACATCGGTTAATGCAACACTTCACATAAACTGAAGAAACTACCATAATACTTCAGAGAGTGGAAAGATACTATAAAAGTCTGTTTGGAGGCAAGATGACACCATAAATTCCAGAAAGAACCTTACAGGGCAAAAATACAGAAAGAAACTAAGAAAATAAATAAAATGCTTAAGACAAAGTGAAAGCCAAACAAAACTGTAATAACTGTGAGAATATTTTGAATCTTACAACTGTAATTAACTATTTGAAGAGGCACAATGTTTTTGATAAAAGCAGTGAGGGCTTATGTGATTAGACAACCATAAAACTAGTTTGTTGCAGAGTTTGATAACAAAAATTTTCCTGATAGACATCTGGGCTTTAAACAGTATTTTGGAGAAATCTGAGTGCTGGAAATGATTTTGGAAGGGTGTTACAAAGAGATTTCATTGTCTTGCTTCAAGGAAGTCAGCTTCATGATTTTTGTTATACTTGGCAGTGCTTCATTTTAGAAGGGAAACTTTGTAAATTTGAATAAACAGAATCTTTTTTAAAAGTGAGTTTTGAGGAATGATTTAGCAATTTTTTGTGGCTTACCTTTTGTTTTCTGGAGGAAAATATACTGTCTCCCAAGTAAACGTCCTTGGTTTCCTAAAAAGAACATTGTTTTCTGCAAAGATGATGCAAATATTATAACGACGGACACCTTGAGCTTATCACTGCTCATTTTTTAGTTAGCCTAAATATTAGTTGATTTTTTATTACTTGAAATAAACATTAGAGTTTAAGAACAGGAGTGATTACTGTCATCTCAAGTCTCATCTTGCCATTTTGATGTTCTGTTTTAGAAAGAAGTTCCAGGTAATAATTATGCACTTATAACTGACACTTCCATGATACATTCTAACCTGTGCTCTAGAAAACACAGGAAAACACACACAGAATAAAATTATGCAGTATCAGTTGTAACCGGTCTATAATCTACAATACCAAGGGACAGAACTACCTGCAGGTCGTCTTTTTCAAGGCACCTGCATGATGGGCCACCATTATACTCATCACTGAATCCAATCTTTTCTTCATCACAGGAAGGACATCCCAGTTTAAAAAGAAGCTCTTTTTTTTCTGAGTTCCTCTGAAACAGCACCAAGAGACCTGTACATAGGTATTCCATAAAAAGGTTCATAGAGGGTGTTGTAAGACACAGCTTGGGACTAGAGGGATTGTCTTCAGCACATTTACATGCTGGTGTCTTTTTATTTGAAATTACCTTTATGCTTAGTACAAATATATATAAAAAATATATATTTACACACACTTCTTTTTTTCCAGATGAAGGGAATGGTATTCAGTAAATGGCCGTTTATGTAATCTGGCTTTGTTTGAATGTGAAGACTGGAGAGCCTTTTATGTTATATAGGTACATAATCTAATCCTGCCATTATTATTTGTTGGCTTTCTGTATAGCTAAAGTTCTGATTACATTTCAGCTGTAAGGATGCAATTAAGTTCATGGATAAGACTTTGCTGCTGGCTATCCTGTCTTGCTTTTCACAGAAGCATTGCTCTTGTTACTTTAAGAAATACGAGAGATGAACACATATTATTTCAGGCAGCCATAGCATAAGAAGTTTACAGAGTTGAGTTATTTACAGCCATGAAACAGGGAGTGGTTGTTTAAAATTTTACTCCCTGAAGCAATGTCGCTGTAAGTCTGAATTTTTCTTTCTTTCTAAAGAACATAATTACATTCTCCCTAACACCATTGCACCATGAACTGCGATGCTCTGACAGAGGAACTATTTCTCAGAGCAGAAGGATGGCCCCGCTGGAACTGCTCAAGGGAGACGTGAGAAGGTACAAGGTTTGACAGTGTTTCTGTGGTCTGAACATGTTCACTTGAAACCGGGCTAAGACTTGAAATGGTTTCAGAAGACAGCAGTTGATGGATGGTTATACCCAGGACTGAACCTCTTCTTCATGTTTTACACCACACAACTTAATGACCAGTGTTGTCGGCAATAAGGAACTGCCCTTCTTGTAATGAGCTTCATTATGAACTGTAAAATTGCCAAGAACCTTAAATATTTTGACCTGTTATAGTCCATGCCTCCTTAGCTCTGTTGTTGTCAGTACTTGGCATAGCTAATCTAAAACTAGCTTGGAAACAACTCTCAGGACTGGAAACACTCACAGTGAGTTTAGTGGAGATGTATCCTAGGATCCCCAAGACATTCAGAATTCAAATCTTCTTTCTCAAGATGGGTTTTTTTTTTGCTTGATCACATGCATATACAACAAGGTTTAGGAGGACAGCACAGTTCAGTTTTGTATCGTGACAGTAAAAATACACATTTCTGTGTCATAGCCACCTTAACACGATCTTCCGTTCTTACTGGTATAGCTCTGCTTTGCATAATTCTCAAGAGAAAGGGTAAGACAATAATCAATTGTACCATCAGAAGGAGAGAGATTGGAGATAATCTTCCAGAGACTCCTGGCACAGGAGTTGGCAGAGACCTAGCCAGTACTGTACAGCCACTTTCCAGATTGTCCCATCCCTGGCTGCCAGGCTTCTTGCCTGCTCCTCTGAACTTCGGCAGTGCACCCAAGGCTGAGTTACAAGCCACATGCACTCACTCACTGCTTCCTTACTTTCTGGGAGTAGGGAATAGAGGGTGGAGATGGCGGGACCATCACACCCACTCTTCAGAAGTGGCCAGCACACCTGGTTAGGGGTGTTACACACCACTGGTGCATCTCCCTGCAGAGGGGAGGCAGAAGTCAGTTGACTACCTTCTTTGAGATGGTTTGACTTTTCTGCTATAACTTCTACCTACAATGCACATGGATGGCAGTATTATCTGTTTTTTTTGTAGGATGTGCATTATATTCAAGAGGTATTAGCTTGATTTCAAAGAGAAATTAAAACGCAAATTGTACTGCTATAGATCTTACTATTTATGTGATAAAAACACCCCAAATGTGCTGAAACAAAACCAAATGGAAGAGTGCAAATGTTCAACAGTATGTAGCAAAACTATAGAGTACTTGGAGTTTACATTCTGAAGCTGGGAGTCGGCTTGAAGATGGATAAAACAATACCATGACATATTCCTGTTGTTTCCAGTCAAGACAATTTCTTCTGCCTATCCATAGTCTATTTTAAAATGTACCTTTATTTTTTCTCTACTACCAGCTTTATTCAAATGTAAATCTATCGACTTTAGCAGAGTTCTGATATTTATCTCATTTCCTCAGTGTATTTTCCAGTCTTACGCGTGACTTTTCTCTCCTGAAAAACCAAGGAAGAAAAACCCACCAAGGTTTATTATATGCAAACTGAAGCTCAGCATCTGCAAATTGTTGCAGGCTGAGGGGGTATTACTGGGTGCTGACCCTGTTTCAACACCCTTTCACAGGCCTCTGATGTTAGCTTGTTGTCAGATAGAGTGCTGGGCTGGGTGGACCTACCTCTCTAACATGGTACAGCCTTTATTATATTCTTCTGATTGCTACTCTACTGTTAAATTATTTGAATCCTCTGTTAGAGAGACTAATCTAACTAAGCTATTTTTTAGAGTTTGAAAATACTAACATGAATAACAAAACCCAGAATAATTAATGTATTTTTCCCTAGTAAAAGACCAATGACCAAAATAGAAAAAACCGCAGCAAACTCCCTTCGTCCTTATCCTGCAATGATATATGGCTAAACACAAGAAAGAGAAATGGTCAGTCTTTTTACATGTGACAAGAGAGTTCCTACTGGATTTATCACAGCAATACTCCTTTGACGAGCCAGAAATCATGGAGGCATCCTAGGGAAGAATTTTTGTTTCTGGAGAGAATGGTTAAGGTCACTGGGAAAACAAAGAAGAAAGCTTGTATTCATGCTGCTGCTACTAGAGCCTCGGATTAACATTTGGGGCTTTAATTTGAGCAGTGTCAAATACCATAGTGCTTAGAAGCAGAAGTACAAATATTTGTACTTAGAATTAAGGCTTTTATTCTTTTACCAAAGCGTACGCACTTGTACATTTTTAAATATAGAATCACATATGAGATAAACCTGGCAGCCTAGGATGCTAGAAGATTGCAAGGTACCACATCCAGGGTACCACCCTGTGGGCTGGATGCCTGGAAACTTTGGCTAAGTTAGGAGCTGGGGTCCCCCCATCTCATTTCTTGTAACGAATCTGGAGAGCTTTCCTTCTCTTTTTGTTTGGTAGCTTGGCAGTCTGGGGACTCACCTGAGGTGGGGAGGATCAGCACTCAGATCCTTCCACTGTCTGGTGGGATGGGACTCCAGATCTCCCATTTCCAAGGTGTTTCTGGCTGTT
This sequence comes from Harpia harpyja, assembly GCF_026419915.1. Lineage (NCBI taxonomy): Eukaryota > Metazoa > Chordata > Aves > Accipitriformes > Accipitridae > Harpia > Harpia harpyja. The sequence goes on along the minus strand of NC_068945.1, from coordinate 42,256,310 downwards.
CTCTCCTGTGCTTTTTCTTCTGTTCAGCATTGCATAAATATTTAGCATTGTAAGAACAGCAAATAAACCTTTCACGTGGGCTGTAGGAGAGGCAGTCTCTGCCTCCTCTGAATATTTTATGCATGTGATCAGAAGCATCCTCAGATGGGAAGAACTGAGAGCGCCTTTATTTAGATGACCCAGCAGTCCAGTTGATAGAGTTGGAAGGTCAGAGGCTGCCACTGCTGGGGAGAATACTGGTGGCACTGGATCATTCATCTGGCTGCTTATGGCTTTCCTGCAGTTTTACTTCTGTTGACAGGAAAGTACCTCTGCCATCCCAAATAGTTGCAAATAAGTACTTAATCAGAACATTAATTAAGATACCAGCATCTTTATCACAATGTGATTTCTATGGGATTAAATACATTCCTAGTTATCGAGTCAGTTCTCAAAGGATGGGCAAAGACCACAGTACTGTGGTGCTACATATGGAGCAGTGCTACTAAGATTTAAATGAAAGATGTGTGCTCAAACAGAACAGTGTTGCCAAAATGTAGGTGGTTCTGGTATACTCCTCTGCAGAAATGTAGAAAGGCAGGAGGTTTTTCTGTGTGTATCTATCTCTAGTGTTAAATGGAGGTTTGAAGGACGTTAATTTGGGACTTCAGGATTCAGTTAGGAAACTCAGTCCCTGTTGTGAAGATACTAAGTGGAGTCAAAGAGCTTTCGCACACATCATAAGTCAGATTGAGCACCCAGTTGCTTGGACTGTGTGCATGCCTGTTTCACATAATGCAAAGCGTCCTTGCAATTGTACCTGTTCACTTGTGGGCACCAAACAATAAAGAATAGCTGTCTGACGGCCTGCTTGGCCTTTAGCTGTTTTTCTAAGCCTACAAGGCAAATTTGGCCAGCACGGTGGGAGAGCAGCTCTACCCAAGTAAACAGCCTGATTCAGTTTCTCTCTTTTGCCCACATGAAATGTGCATAGGAGGGACTCGGCAACCCCCATTTTGGAAAGCACAGGGTTCACAAACAGCAGCTTGCTGCAGAAATACACTGTGCTAGTGAGGAAGGCTTTTTTTTTTCTTTTTTCATCCAAGATATAATGATCTTTCCCAAAGCATGACGTTTGTTCACCCTTTTTGGACTGGCAATGCTGGCACTCCTGGTTTCCAAAGCTGTTCCAAGGCATAGCGCTCTCATTGCCCTGATGGCTGTGGCCTCTCCCGAACTCCCCGGATTATCCAGGGTACACAGCGCAGGGTCTCCTGGGGAACACAGCGCAGCATCCTGCAAACTGCCCCCATCACCACCGGCCCGGGCTGAGGTTACTTCTGCAGAACAATAGGCTGAGCTGTATTTCACTGTCAGCACGGTGACAAATGGTGGCCTGCTGAGACTCTGAGACATATGTAACTTGGCTGGCAATCAATGGCAAAGGTCACAAGTTGTCGTCTTACATCTTAAAGCTCAATGAGAGGGTTTTGTGCCATATTAGTCTCTGTGTATTAAGTTTCAGCAGAGAGGGGGCAGGGGAGGAGGAAAGAGATTTTTATCTGGAGTTAGGTGATGTTAAATGTTCTGAATAATTAGATAAGATTGTGTGTGTCAAACTCTGTAAAGAACAGATCATGTTTTCCGATAAAGTGTCTCTGATTCCCTCTGCCTCCCTGCCTTCCAGTACATACATGCATGCATGCACACACACGCACTTTTAAAGTGGTTTCAGGGCTCATTAAATAAGCCAGGCTGATAGCTCTAGAAAATGTCATTCTTTCTCAACGGGGCGATGAATCTGTGCTCTGCACATTCTTGGAAGTCTCAAAAAGTAGCCAAAGTAAGTGAAAATTCACTTTCCATGGCTGTTCCTTTTATTCTCAGCACGGAGCTTTTAAAGCCTGACTAAGCACCTATTGCCTGGGCAGCGTCCCAGAGCTTACACCACAACTGCCGCTTCAGCTCAGTTTACTTTCAAAACTCCTATTGAATTTCCAAAGCGGTGTGCAAAACTTACGAGGAACAGGCGTATAAGGATACCCACAATGGACTCCTGGCCCCATTTGAAAGGAGCCTTGACCAAATCTGAGCCATGGTGGAAAAACCTGATGTGAGGATGTGATTATGCAGGGGTGTCCCCATGGGCTGCAGCTCCTTCTGAGACTGGAGGAGAAGCCAAGAGGAGGACTGGCCTTACCCCTTCTGCCTCAAGCCAAGTCCACCCTCACCCCAGGACTTAGCTCCTCCTAAAGGAAGGAAGATACCTTCCTGAGAAAAGTGGCATTTTGAACATTTCTTTTATTCATATCCTCTCACTTCTCTGGCTGCCGTTACATCAGTGTTATTAAATTGGGATCTGTGGTAGTTTATCAGGCAGAATGCCTGAAAGCTCTGGGAAGCAAATATATGACAGAGGTAGAAACACCAGGGAAATCACAAGAAAATCATTAAGATGAAGAATGTTTTAAGACAGTGCCACCACTCCAGAGGCCTACCAGCCTGGGAAGACCACAGGTTAGCTTTTTTAGTTCATCACAACCCAGTAAATCAGGTGTCAGTAGAAGCTAGCAAGTGTATCTAGGGGTAGACTTGCTGTCACTCTTTCCAGACAGATACCTTCTACAGCCAAGTAAGTTTGTCTTCTGCAGCCCACTCCCTGCAGAGGGAAACATGGGGAGCATCAGTTCCCATCTGCAGATTGCAGAGGAGCTGTTGCATGGAGTGATAACCTGAGCATCCTTCTTCCACGGTGTGGGTGACGGCTCCAAGCAGGGAGGCTGTGTACCCCTTTCCCGCAGATGTGTTGGCTGATGGCTCCCACATGCGATGGGGTTACAGAGTCTCTCGCGTGGTCTTGCTGCAGTTTACTCCTCACATATCTGCTTGGCAATAGTTTTCCTTGCTCTGGGGCCTGATTACTATGGAGAAAGGTGGGGTGTTGGACTTTGGTTCAACTGCGTGCTGTGGTGGGCTGTGACAGGAGCCTCCAGGATGTCTGTGAACGAGTGCTCCCCATGGTCGGTGCTGCCTCGTGGCCAATTTGGGGCACCCACGGGGCAGCCGTGCTATGGCTGGTTGTGGTACGTTATGAGATCTGAGACCACCATACTCTACCAAAACCTGATGAATAAGGGAAAAAGTGACAGCAGCCGTCCATATTCCCTTCCACAGTTGTTTTTCCAGTGCAAATAGTTTATGAGTACAAATAGATGAATGTTAGGCATGACATTCACTCCTTCGAGCTCATACTTGCCTGTGAATCACCAAACTACTAGACGAAGAGCCGTATATACAGAACAAATCCAGCACCCGATGGGTATGCAAGGCCCCGGGTCAGGGCAGGCCCTTGCAGCATGCGTGGAAAAGACTGTGAGATGGCACTCATACATAAGCGATTCTCGTAAGGGATGCTGAACAGGAATAATGTCAACCCCTGCTCTTTCCTGACGGGAATTTTGCGCTTCGTATCGATGCACCCTTGAGGAATTGAATACCATTTGGAAATATCTATACATACACGCGTAGTGCTGCTAGGGGAGCAGAGGGAGGATGTGGAGGCGAGTGGGCTCTCACCTGTCCCCCAGCTGCCACACAATGAGACGATGTGAACGAACAAAGCCGGTGCTTACAACCTTACCCAAGGAAGGATAGATTAAAATAAAGAGAAAGATAATACTTTTGAAACCAGGGCCATAATTACTATTTATTTCAACAGCAATTTGCCTTATTACAGTGCACAGCATTTGTTACCTAGGCAACAGGTTTCTGTAGAGGCCCGGCTCAAATTAAAGTAAATCAGGCAAGATCTAAAGTCAATATCAATATTATATTTTAAAGCCAAAAGACTAGAGAGTCAGCAATTTCACCTAAGTGTTGTATTTTTTATTGTTGTCATAGGCAGATACAAGCAGCACAGTTTGCATCCAAGTAATACTTTTCTCTACTGTGCCTGACTGATCTTCGTATACATTTGCAAATAAAGTGAATTTTAGAGTCCTGTTCTTTCCTGAGGAAATAATTGTGGACATGGATGAGTAACGTGCAATACACTGCTGCAGCCGTGTGTAGAAGCACCACTGATGTGTCTAGCCTGTTATTTTCATTCCAAGCCCTTGCTTAAGCCCAGCCTCCACTTTGCTTATGATCAGGTATGTGCTTTGCCGTGGGCTCAGATGGACATTCAGCGTGCACTTGGGGAGGAAGGCTTGAGTCCCGTCCCTGTCTTGGTACCTGCACCCTCTTGGGTGACCTGAACAGATGAGCATGGAGGATGTCGGGCTCCCTGGACCAGTCTGCAACCAGAGCTTATTCATGGATTGCCCTAAGCACGGGTGCTTTGAGTGAAACTAACAGGCAGGGATATGGATGGAAAACATCCATCCATGGTTGCAGAGCATGACATGAGGGTCAATGTCCTCATGCTTGTCTGCAAGCCTGTCTTAATCTCACAGCGTAAGCAGAGGCCAAACACTAGTTTATGAATTCAAAACCGGTGTGCAGTTTGATGTTTTTCTCATCTATCAGTAAATAATTAAAGAACTAAACATTTACAAGTGAGATTTAGGGAATAGTGTGCAGATATGCTCTCAAATGTAGCTTTTGTGTGAGAGAGAGTTGTATTTTAGGACTTTCTCTTACCTGCAGGAACACTGGAAATGTAAATCAGTGAAGATATAAAATTTTTAGGAAAGGAGTCTGACTCCAGCAACTCTTTTAATGTCCAAGGCAGAATGAATATAGAAAGATAGAGTTAAGCACTATGAACTATAAATATATTAATCTCTTTATAAATTCTGCTTAAAAAAATGCTAGTCAGCATTCACTAGACAGCTTGGAAATGAACCATTTACCATTCTAACCTTTTTTTTTTTTTGCACCTTTTCTCATTTGACTTTTGCTTTTCTGTTTTTTGTAAGTACAGAACATCTGTAAAAAACCTGTCTTGAAAGTTTGAATGGGCCTAGAAAAAGTAATAGGAAGTTTGTAGTGAATGGCAATGTAGGAAGGCTCAAATATTCCCCTCCTTTAGACAGCTCTGCAACTATAATCCTTTAATGGGGGATTTTGCCTGCAGATTTTTGACCTATTGTACAGATTTGACCAGCTATTATAGGCTTTCCTCATCGGATTGGGCTTCTACTCTTGGCAAGCCACCGCCTTTGTTATCTAACCCTTCCTCAATGTACCTCGGTCAGCCTTTCTCCATCTCAGGGCTGCTGAAACATTAGGGCTGTTGTAGCAATTACGGACAGACTCCGTGGCTGCCTGTCTGTCCCGGTCACCTGTCCTTCGCACCCCTCCGCCGAAGGCAGTGCTCGGGCAGGGTGCCAGCCCGCCAGGCTGGAGATTGCTCTTGAGACAGTCCCCACCTTCTGGTGACACTCTTGAGGGCTGTGCCATTTCCTCTTATCCTGCCTCTCACACACTCTCTGAGAGTGCTGAAAAATCATGGGGAGAAAAGAAAGGTCCTGACTGTTAGAGCCATTGGGCAGCAAATATTTTGCTGGAAGAACTCCATTAAGATGCTGCAATATGACCCGAAGGTAGTGCCCACTTTCTGAGAGCCTTTACAAGTTCACGGCTGCCAATAAATCTCACAGTGGTAAACAACCCCAGCTGCCTGACGTTGAGGGAGCAAAAGCTTTTTAGTAATCTTAAAGTACTTTGACTTGCTGTGCTGCACTTGGGTTTTCAAACATGCACTTGGGGAAGTTGCTTCAGTTTGTGCTGAAAATGTTGGATGCTTTTCTTGCTAATATGCATCTTGTCTGTTGATTCAGTATTTCTAATAATACCAGCAATCAAATGTAGGAAAGACTGTTCCATCTTAATACAGACGGAGAAAGAGGTACACATGTTGAATCATTCGCTTGTTGGCAAAAGAAAGGAGTTTTACTCAGCTTTGGCAAAAATAGGCATTTATTAGTTGCTAAGTTTCCCCTGAATCCTTCCTGATTACCTCCTTCACATGGTCTTAGGGAGGTGCAGGACTTTGGAGGTAACAGGTTTTGGACGAGGTGTTATCACTGGCATCTGCAACTGTTAATGATTAGCAAAGGTCCCCTGGTTCTTTTTTTCCGAGAATATCCTGGCCATGCCCCAATTTCATAACATGCAAATTCCCCACTTTGGTTTTAATAAGCCATTGAACTGTGTATGCCACTGGACTGTTGTTTTTGGAGCTGCTCAGAAATTATTTTTCTTAATGAAAATTATGCTTTATGATGAAAAATGAAGCTCATGTTTTCAATTGAAAATGGTTTTGTTTTGATACCTCAAGCATCTCATGGGAGCAGTAGTCTGCGTGCTTCATACTCCAAAGCCTTCAGCTGTGTGGACTTCTTAAACAAACTGCTCCTGCCTTGACCTGCTATATGAGTTCCTGGCTGTAGGACTTGTTATATGATATCTAGTCCAGCTAGAAAACCTGGGCAACAAGGGGGACTGGAGACAGCTACAGCTTTCGTGAACCACCACAGGGACAATCTTGAAATGTTTTTGGTTTTTAAGGGAAAAAAGAAAAAAAAAAAAGATTATTTAGATTTCTGGTAATCTGCTTTAAGGAAAAAAAAAAAAAGCTAATTTAGATTTCTGGTAATCTGCTGTGGTGGGTTGACCCTGGCTGGATGCCAGGTACCTACCAAAGCCCTTCTATAACTCCCCTCCTCAGCTGGACAGGCGAAAGGCTTGTGGGTCAAGATAAGGACAGGGAGATCACTCAGCAATTACCAACATGGGCAAAACCAGACTCTACTTGGGGAAAAATTAATTTAATTTGTTGCCAATCAAATCAGAGTAGGGTAATGAGCAATACAACCAAATCTTAAGAAATACCTTCTCCCCACCCCTCCCTTCTTCCGGGGCTTAACTTTACTCCTGATTTTCTCTACCTCTTCCCCCCACAGAAGGTCAGGGGGATGGGGAATGGGGGTTGTGTTCAGTTCATCACCCGTTGTCTCTGCTGCTCCTTCCTCCTCGGGGGAAGGACTCCTCACTTGTCCCCTGCTCCAGTGTGGAGTCCCTCCCATGGGAGACAGTCCTTCATGAACTTCTCCAACACGGGTCCTTCCCACAGGCTGCAGTTCTTCACGAACTGCTGCAGCGTGGGTCCCTTCCACGGGCTGCAGTCCTTCAGGAACAGACTGCTCCAGCGTGGGGTGTCACAAGTGCTGCCAGCAAACCTGCTCCAGCGTGGGCTCCTCTCTCCACGGGGCCACAGGTCCTGCCAGGAGCCTGCTCCAGCGCGGGCTTCCCACAGGGTCACAGCCTGCTTTGGGCATCCTCCTGCTCCGGCGTGGGGTCCTCCCCGGGCTGCAGGTGGATATCTGCTCCCCCGTGGACCTTCCTGGGCTGCAGGGGGACAGCCTGCCTCACCGTGGTCTTCCCCACGGGCTGCAGGGGAATCTCTGCTCCGGCGCCTGGAGCACCTCCTCCCCTCCTTCTGCACTGACCTGGGGGTCTGCGGGGCTGTTTCTCTTACAAATTTTCTCACTCCTCTCTCCTGGCTGCTGTTGTGCAGCAGTTTTTCCCCCTTCTTAAATACATTCTCCCAGAGGCACTACCACCATCGCTGATGGGCTCGGCCTTGGCCAGCAGCGGGTCCGTCTTGGAGCCGGCTGGCATTGGCTCTGTCGGACATGGGGGAAGCTTCTAGCAGCTTCTCACAGAAGCCACCTCTGTAGCCTGCCCGGCTACCAAAACCTTGCCATGCAAACCCAATACATCTGCTTTTTGTAAAAACATGACCTTTTGTCCAGTAAATGTCTAGTTCTCACCAAGAGGTTAATTTAGCTGAAAACTTGTCAGAAAGCAGTGTGATAAAAAGAGTTTGCATATCATTACCTGGTTTCCTTTTTTAAGGAATAATGCTAATTCTGTCAGAGAGCTGATCTATGCCACACTAGAGGAAGGTTTATAAGATGTTGAAGTTATAAATGGCTGCACTTGAGATATACATATACAAAACAATGAACGCAATGGAAACCGGGAGATATGGACTGACCACCTGCATTTGGGTGATGAAACTCTTCTGCTGCATAATGAACCTGTAGCATACGCACTTTACTGCCTGAAAATACTGAGCATTTTACATTAGCCACAACTGCTTTCAAACAATTTCAGGCTGATTTTCAAGGCATTTGGACCAGAAGGTCTTGCATGGGAGGTTTATTTAACTTGTTTGGGTACTAGTTTGTGAAGGTTTGGCATGACTGCCTCTTGAATGTCATCTATTTTCCTGTCTCTGTTCTCATTCTTACTATAAGGTCTTAGATTTTTTTTTTTTTAAATAAATATATTGTCTTTTTAAGTCAGAACCTTGCTTGTTGTTTTGGCTGCCCTATGGTAGCAGCAGGTCCTGACGTTATGTTCTCAGATACATTCCTCTCCCCGTTTCAGCCGGCTCTTCAGGTCCCTCATGTTGCTGTTTGCACAAGTGGGGCTTTCTCATGCTTTTGTGCACTTTGTCACAGGTTTCTGAATTGCCTGAGTTAATCTCTGAGGGTTTTCCTCCTCTTTTTATTGCAATAGTCTACCTCAGCCAGGTTTTGCAATGCTAAAAAGAATAAGTTGGGGAGAAGTTTCTTTCTATCCAAACTGTGGATTTAAAATCCATTGGTTTATGGTATGCTCAGTGCCAGCTTTGCTTGCTTTGTGAGAATCAAGGATTTTCCACCATAATAAGATGATTTGCTGGGCCTTATGGCTTTGTCTAAAATGCTTTATGCATTTATGATCTCTAAACTTGTGTTTTTCACATCAACTGAACTGCTTGGTGAGGTATTCTCATTTCCTAGCTTCCCTGCGTTCATTTCTTTCTACGCCCATTCCCCCCACACCTTTTAACCACACAGCAGCAAAAAAGCTTTTCTTTGGTTAGTGGAAATCAAGCATAAAATTTTCAGAGTTTCAGGCCAATTAAGGACTTCTGTACTGCTTTAGAAGTAACAAACACTGAGGAACAGCGAATTCACAGAAAATTGATGGGATTTAGGCATGTTACTTGATTTTATCCTGAAAACAAACTATTGTGTCTTCCAAGATACCTTATGTCTTTTGTATCTCCCTTCCCCTGCTCCTGTGAGACTGATGGAGCAGACACGATTCATTGACTGACTCCTTTGATGTCAATGGGATGAAAGGCATGGCCAAATTGGGCTATGGGCTCTCAAGATGTCTTGGTGTATTATTTTCTGATTGCCTTAATAAAGCTACTGTAGCAAATCTACAGCTGCTAGGATAATTTTAATACAAGAATTGTCTTTCTCATAGTGGTATTATGCAATTATATTGTGCCCCAGAAAAAAAGTGCCTTCAGGATGTTTCTGGAGGCTGTTCTTCTACAATATTCATTTTGATTGCTAATCTGATAGGTAAACCTGTTAGTTTACCTGTCACGCAGTCTGTCTGGCTTCCTTTGTTATACATGACTATATCATGTAAGATCTACCTTTGATTCAAAGAACTCAAATTGGCTGAGGGGAGATAACCGAACTCTGAAATGTGAGCACCCAAACTGCAGTGTTAGTGCCCATGTTTGCCAACTCTTTGGGACGTGACCAAATCTCAAATTCAAAGATGCTATTTTTTTAAAGACCTAGAGGTGTTTCATCTGCATGGGCAAGTAAAGTTTGCTTTTCCCTGACTCATGTCAGCTGTATGGATTCTGCCTGTGTAGCCTGTCTGACAGTGCTGCATCACCAGGAGCAGATGCAGTTGGGTGTCCCTGTAGGTGCCTATAAAGGTTCTGCAGAACCCTGTGGAGTAAAGAGTAGTAAATGCATATTGTGATTAGAAAATAAGCAGGTATCCATCTACTAAATGGACCACAGCACCTTCTGAATTAAAAACTTTGTTGCTGTGCAGACACAGTTTGGAGAACAGATGAACCTTTCAGATGGTTTTCATTTATTAGTCTGTTCCGTCCAACATAGATATGAATGTTGATTCTTGCTTCCCAGAGAAGAGGACTGCAGTGATTGCAAACATCTAGGTATTTTACATGTTTATTTCATCTTTTCCAAACAATTACCTAAAGCTTCTTGAAGATTAAAATTAATCAATTTATGTTTAATTGAACTGTGTTTTAAAAATCACAACATGTATCTTTTTACTCCTAAGGTAGAATTAAAAATAACCAGAAAATGTAACTACTGAGACTGTAATTGAACAGTATTTATCTTTTTCATCGCTTGCTGGTTATGTTCTAGGCTTAGCATTTACGACTGAATATTCAACAAAATATCAGCAAGATTTTCTTTCTAGACTCCTACTTTAGTGCCCAAAGCATAAATTAATTCTTACTTTCAACCGCTAGTAATCCAGCCAATACTCAGTATTTAGTATGCTGGATCTGTGATAGAAACATGTCCCCGCACAGGCAAGCGTCTTTGACTTCAGTACAGTATTAAATAACTAATGTTGTGACAATCTTTCAGAAATGTCATCACTCCTGCTTGTCAAACGGCTCTTCAGCATGCTTACAACCGGCCGATAGCAGTGCGTCTTGTTAGCTCAGCTTAAATAGAGGCTCTGAAGATATAACTTCATTTACAGATCAGACGAGACTTTAAATTTCTGCCAGGGTGGTTTTACAAACCATTAAACAAGCTTCCAGGCACAGGGACGCTTTCAGAAAAACCAGGAGGAGCAGCGGTGCCGCTCAGAAGAGGACCCCGTGCGATTGCCCCACCGCAGCCCCTCCGCGTCCCTGCTGTGAGTGACAGCGCTCTGATGAGCTGCTCCTTGGGGAGGGTTTCTGCCAGTTAGATAAATACGTAGGCATCCACGCACTCTGCCTCTTCCTATTTATTAAAAAAATAATAATCTGAAAAGCCTTTCTACCTGTATTGTTGTACAACAGAGGAATGGGATAACTGCCCATGGCACTGATTTACAATCAGATTCCAGATGCAAGAGATTGGGCAGCAGATTATTGCTAACCTACTCCCATTTAAGCTCAGATGACAGACTATTCTTTTCCATTAATATGTTGATTTTTTTTTTAATACAAACAACAAAAGGAGGAATATGGGATGAAATAAGGAGGTGGATGTGGAACTGAAGTTTCTTTTATCACCAGCTAAGTCATCTTTCCACTTTAAACCTATGTCCCACCTCCAGTGATTCTGAAGATGGACTTCTTACAGAATCATGATGCCTGCCTCATATTTTGCCTGTTTGAATGTACTCATATTTAATCAGGGTGTTATTGCATATTTTTCCAGATACTACCTTGCCTGCAGCTATGACAGCAGCCTTTCAGAGGAGTCTTTTAAACTGTAATTAAATACAATAAATATACACAGAAAGAGTGCGGAAGCTGTTCATTGAGGTCAAGAGCATTTGGGATGCAAGAGGTGCTATTTTTCAGTGTTGACCTCTAATAATTTGCATAAACCACCTGCCTTAGTTTATCTAACTGTTAAATTGTTATAAGAGCACGTTTCTCCCCCCAAGGGTTGTGGACAGAACTCATTAATGTTTCATAAACACTTTCAAATTCTTTTGTAAGATCATCCTATTCATAGTGGGTCACACTAATGAGATCTACTGATAAAAAGTAAAAAACAGGTATTATTATAATATTATTCACTTTCAAACACAAATATTTTGACGGAGTATAAAAACCATGGTACCTTTATAATGAGAAATTTATCATCATTTTTAATTAAAGCATTATTTCTAATTAAAACAACATTAATTCTACAGCAATAATATTAATTTTTCCATTGACAAGCCAATCAAAATTCTGACACTGATAGTCAGAGATTTTGTAATTAAATTCTTTATACCACATCCCAGCTCTGACTCTGATTTTTATCCGTCTCAGTACACAGCGCTGCCAGCAGCTTTCCACAATAATTTAATGATTTCTGAGAGAGAAGCCATTCATTTATAAGCCACCCCCCCAACCCCCTCCATGATATAAACCTTTCCGAACAATAAAGCCTGGATTTTCTTCTCCTTCAGCCTCAATTAAGAAGGTTATTGCCTATTTCCAGCGACTCCTAAAATGGGCCAGATGCATCTGTATGAGCCAGGTGTTGACCAGAAGCCTTTAGTCTTAGGCTTTATTCTCACCTCCCATCGCATCTCTGGGTGGCTCGGCTGGGACCGGGGAGCGTGGGACACCAGACAGCGGTGTGCCTCTAGTGAAAGCGTGAGGGCAGGGTGCAGCGTGGCAGATGATAACAAAATAACTCCCTCACAAGGCAATGAAAAGCCAGTCTAATTACTAATGCACAACAGACAGGAGCTAGAATTTGTGCTCTTTTGAATCATGGAGATTTAAAAGATTTGCTACATTACTTAAGTTTTCCAAAGAACTATCTGCATTTTCAAAGGTAAAGTTTCTTCCAGACAGATCCAAGTGTTTTTTCCAGGATACCCTCAACTTTTCTTGAAAAGGATCCCTGAGGGCAGTGTTTAGTGCCTCATGGACGATGCTCAGTTCTCCAAAGCTGGGCATGATGTACACCCTGCATACTCTCAGATAAACCTGCTCCAGCCAAAGTTGGTGGAATTATGGCAACCAGGATTTCATAAATACATAAACCATATTATGATATACTGTCTTCCAGGTCTTTTTTCTCTGTTTTCAGTCCTAGGACTGCCTAATAGCTGTTAGGTTTGTTTATGCAAGTTTCCCCAAAGGAGTGCCTTCTGGAGAGAGGGATATGTGCAAAGATTTCCTCTCTATCCTACACATTTTTAGAGCCAGCTCTAAAGCAGGCTGGAAAAGGGAAGTCCTGCTCTGTAGGAATTCCTATATTTTTAGTTAACTGAGCATAGTGAAACATTTGAAAATGTATGCTACATGAAACAGAAAAGCTGAAATGGTAACAGTGAATTGTTTCAACACTGCAGAAATTAATTTGCAGCTAGCTTTTTAATTTACAATTCCAATGAAACTAAAAAGTTGCTGCAGAATATTTTGGTTTATCTGCAACTCTGCTTCCATTGGAAAAAATACAATAGCAATTGGAATACTAATACTGAATCCTGCTGGTGATTTGCAAGGCTATTTGACTTTGAATCCCCTTTCTTAAAAAATACCTTTTTTGAGGAAGCAGTGTTGGGTTCAGGTAATGCACCCAGAAGTTCAGCTTGGGTGCATTGCATTGTCCTCCAATGGAGCCTTTCTCCCCCTGGCAGAGTGCCTAGGAAAGACAGCCTGCGAATACAGGCACCTAATTTAGGAGCTCCAAGGCTCCTGTTTATATGTAAATAAAACACTTCACTGTGGATTTTCCTCAACTCCACATAATCAGTTTTTGCAGTAGGAAGGAGATGATCAGCAAGGTAGCAGAGGATATTGTGTGGCAGAAAGGACATCGTGACTGCCCAGTGATGTTTCCTTCATTAATTGCTCAGAAAAACAAATCTTGGCTCTTTAAAAAGGCTAGCAGGCCCAGATTTACAGGGTTACCACACAGCCACAAGGTATACATGGTTGAAAGACAAAAAAAAAAAGTTTTAAACATAGGTGCTTGATATCCACTAGAAACGAGCTGATAAAAGGTTACCCTGACCAGCATGGAGTTAAGATGACATTTGACAGGAGTCCGTATGTGGAACACTGTTGAAAAACTGTAGTTTTTCAAACTTAATGTACAAGTCCATTACCTGTTAACCTGAAACAGCTTTCAAGAATTCTGAAGGTAATAAGGAACATTGATGTTGCTGCTTTATGAAAAGTATTGAGGTCCTAAGGAGGCCACTTGCTTTGCTATGACCTACTGGATGCTATGAAATTTCAAAAAGTGGGCCAGAGCTGGCCTAGAAATACATTTTTTCTGGAGAGATTGAAGGCTGTGAATTTCTACTACAGTGACCAGAAGGAGGTAACTGACCATAAGGGACATCTACAAACTTACAAGCTGTGGAGCATTAAAGATCAAACAGCTCACTCCTCCCCAGTCAGCTGTGGGGATACAGTTGGTAAGTAACCCATAGGGTGGCCCTTCCTTTCAAAACTTCTCCTGCTCTTGTCTCTAAAGTAGATACGGCTTTCCCCAGCTATATGGACAACTTTCTGGACCTTTGACTTTTAATGAAACACAGAAGCAAAATGTTCCTTTGCAAGTCTCATGAACATGGAAAAAACTTCTCTTGCAAGCTTTCCATTTTGCACAACACTTTTTGAAGGTCCGCCAACTGTATTAACAGCAAACCAATGCTGCATTGTGTTTAACAGAAGTTAAAAATATGGTGTGCCTGTCCCAGAAACTATGATCACGCTGTTGACCCTTGTAACACAGCCATGCACAATTGCAATGAAACATACTCCCTTTGGCTACAGGAGGTCTACAGTTCCCACTGACGCCTGGAGGTGGAAGTACCCTTAGAAGTACGCAAACGGTGATCCAGATGCAGCAAATTCTCCACCAGACCAGCTGAACCCTGTTCTACTGAAGAGATGGGATGAGACAGCAAAGGGCCTCGATTTCGCCCACAGCACCCGCAGAGCCTGAGCGCTCCCCCGTGAGCTGGAAGCCGCTGACCTGGCAAAGCACTGTGAACCGAAAGTGATAGCTGCTCCTGTCACCTCTTATCTTCTCTGCAGCTCAAGGACCAAAAGGAAAAAGCTCACTGTAGAGAAGATCCAGGGAAGATGTCTTCTGAGTGTCTGACAGAGCCTGGCCATTTCATTGCTATTGTCCCTATACACCACAGGTGTACATGTTTGTATGTATACACACAAACAACGTCTTTATGCTACTGAGACAAAAATTTGGGACTCCTTCAAAAAACTGGAGTGGTAGTGTGAATGTGTCTGATAGATGCATTCACTGCTAGGAGATGCTAGATCTTTCTCATGGGTATGCTCAAAAAGGGCAGGGATCTTTGTTCTGCTCAAACATGAAAAGCCACCAAATGATATTCTATATTAATAGCTTTCCTGTTGGCAATCTGTAAGCTTATGGAGGAAGTTTTGCTGGCTGGTCCTGCCAGCAAGATCAGAACCACCTTGTGAAGGGAACAGGCCTGTTCTGTATGGGGTTAAAATTGTACAGGCAAGATTTTGGTTTTATTAGACACATTGTACTCCCTTAACAACCAGAATAGCACTGATGGGTTTAGCTGCATGGAGGAACACAGAATTGTGCAGCTTCCAGCATCACCCACTGCTGTCATATGCTGCTGGCTACGCTGGTGAGCTGCCGTCTAAACTGCAGTCTCCTAAATGAGCATGCACACCTGGATGTGCTAGAGAAGGCTTACCACAGGTCCATGCCTGCTCCTTTGCTCTTCAACATCTACATTTTTGTGTTAAGTTCTTCTGTGATGATTATATCTTTGTAGCACAAGCCCCCATTTTTGCTTAGTTGAAAAGAGTCATTACACACCTGATGATTTGGAAGCTCCACTGTAACATTTCCAAACCTCACTGCTAACTAGTTAGCAAAAGAGCAAACCCAGCGCAGAACTACTTACTGTCACTTTTTGCTGCCAGCGAGCCCAAAATGAATCTCATCTGAAGCATACAGGCATAGCTTTGGACTGAAGATTGGCTTTAAAATTTATCTGAAAAATATATAAGAAGACATTAAAACTGATATCTAGCTTCGTGTGAGAATACTGATGTCCTGATTCACGCACACCTAGAAATGTGTGCGCTGGGTCTACAGTGTTTGCACTGAACACATCTCTGATTGTGTAACTGAATGCAACCATTAAAAGAAAAACTTGAGGATCAGAATCAACATTAGGTCAGGTTTTACCCTCTGTAGCACCCATTTTGCAAGTCCTTTTAGGATCACCAGGCTCTTAAATCACCTGCAGAATCTCCATCCAGCCCAAGCAACATCACCGAAAAGCCTCTAAGCATGAATCCGTCCTGGAAACTACAATTTGCTTTGAACTGTTTCAGGATATTGAAGAACATCTTATACCTTGAGAAGATGAGGATGATATGAGCAAAAGGGCTGGTCACAAGCTGCAGACTGCATCATGAGTCAGTGCTGATGACAACTATTTGTCAAATGTGTTTTACACTTACAACAAATGACTTCCAAAACTCTCTGTTGATAGCTCACTGATCTGAATTTAATTAGCCAAAAGTTTACTATAATTTCTTTCAACATGGGAATCATGGCCTTTAGCACGATTCTTATCAAGAGAATCAGGCTCTTATTTCTTCCCGGTAGACTGAGCTATCTGCTGTGTTAACTAGGAGATCCCTCCATTACATTGTATTAATAACTCCAAAGTCCAGACAACAAGGTTACCTAAACCCAGTAAATGTGTACTAAATGGCAATGTTAACAATTTAACAATCTAGTTACAAGCAGTAAGTTACAAAAAAAGTCAAGTTGTCTCTGTCTTTCCTTAGTTTTCCCCTTAATGGTCTCATTAGTTTTTGTAGTTGGGCATAGCAGTTAATGGCCTCAGCAATAAATCCAGCAAAGTGAGGTTTTAAATCAAGGTAGATCTGTGCTGCTGGTTTGTCTTGTTATTTTCTGTGTTGACCTCTGCTACCTTTATTTAGGTCATGCTCCCTTAACTTTAACTGTTTCGGAGTCTAACAGGCGATATCTAACTCTGAAATATTAAATCTTGACCAGATACATGCCAGGTCAGTGAGTGCTCCAGGCTCTACAAAATGATGTATCAAGCCCTTCCAGGATTACAGCAGCTTAAAATTAGAAGCATTTGAAAACAGTAACAATAAAATAATGGTTTCTTTTTATTTGTATCTTGCAGTTCAGAACTTCATTATTCAGGTTTTGCCTTATGAAGGCCAGAGAGTCCCTTTTAAAAAACACCACCACAAACCCACCAGTTTTTATTTAATCATATGACTCAAGGACCAGGAGCTTAAGGAAGAACGGCAAGGAAAACAAAAATTGCAATCAAATCTCAAGACTGGCAGCCATGTGCCTGACACAAAGATCCTTCATTGTGATTTCAGGACCTGTATACTATGATAATAGTCAGATTAGTGATAAAGATCATTGCATTTTATGTTTCCTTTCTCTTGACAGCTTTCATGTCTGATTCACTGTGGTGTTTATTGAGTCCAGGGATGTTCAGCCAGTGTACAACTGGAGTAAAACAGCCATGAATCATGCCCTCGACGTGCTCTTTACTGTGGCCACTAACACTTTATAATGTTGTCTAGAAATCCAAAAGAATGATTTAGTCAAACCATGGCTTCTATTTCATTTTTATTAAACCTGGCTCTCTGCCTAAACTCCTGGCATTTTGAACAGTGAACTTAGGCTAGAATACATTGCTTTATCTGGAACATTTGTACCCTTTATTGATCTGCTCAGGTAAAACCACAGAGTAAAAGGTCTTTATTATTGATGTGGAAAATATTACTTCTCCATTGTTTTTCAGTCCACAAACATGTGTCACCTTCTCCTTGATAAATGCCCTTAAGTATTCCTTGTTCTGGGCCTAGAAATCCCATCCATGTTGTCTGGTGGGATCTAGGTGTTTTTCGAAGGGATGTTTAAGGCCATTTAGTCCAACCTCCTGCAAAAAGCAGGGACATCTTCAACGAGATCAGGTTGCTCAGAGCCCCGTCCAACCTGGCCTTGAATGTTTCCAGGGATGGGGCATCTACCACCTCTCTGGGGAACCTGTGCCAGTGCCTCGCCACCCTCAAGTAGTTGAATTAACACTGGCTTGCTGCATTTTCTCTACATCTAACTTCTGAATACAATCGTTTTGCACGAATACAGCTTGTTGTGCTCACCCATCTTCTCAGACCAACGTGGTCTTTTCCTGCAGCTTCGGGGACCCCCCCTCAGGGACCCTGTTGCCTTCCCTGCAGCAGTACTGCCCCAGGGCGAGCATCCTTCTGGAAAGCACAGCAGCTCTGCCGCCTGCTCCTCCCCACGCGTGCATATTTTCCAGGGGAAGGTCAATTGGCAACAGAGACTGTTGTGCACAGCTTTGCTTTCTGATTTTATCACCCCTGATGTGATCACCCCCACCCGTCCTCTCCCCAGGCCGTGAGAGCCGAGCTCCCCCCAGCAGCGGGGAACCGAACATGTGCCCCTGCCCCAGAAGTTGTGGGTGTAATGTCATGCCTAATGAGTTGTCGATTTTGTTTTTCTGCCTGATACTTGATGTCTCTAGTCCTTGTATCTGACAGTTCCAGCAGTGTAAGTCGTAATTTTCATACCTGTCGCAAGCCCCGTGACCCGGCCACGGCCCGGGGAAGCTTGCTCGGTGCCTCCACCCTGCCAGGGCTGCCATCCCAGCGCCCTTTTTGCTCTTACGACTTCTGAGGCAGAAGAAGCCTCCCGAGGTTTTCGGTCACTGCATGGCTGTCATGTCTCATTTTGCCTAATACACATCAAAGCGATACCTTTGACAAGTGCATTTTCCTATGCCATTTGTTGATTTCTCCTTTCTGATTCCACCTGCTGGGACTCAAACTGTCGCCACATCGGTCACTGGGGCACAGAAAACCTCACTGGCTATTTTCTGCATCTGAGTACAGTTTTTTTTAGTTATTAGCATTTGAAAGGATTATAGATTATTATTTATCTATCTGTCTTCTGCATGTATGAGTATGCGTTCAGGCCATTTATATTAATTGTTCATTCCTGTCTGGGCCGCATGTTAAGTTTGTATGTATTTGTTTGCATATTGAGGGTACTATCATTTATCCTTGTACAAACAAGGTGTGTGTGCCTGTGTCCATGCAAGCAGGCTAATGTATTCCTCTCTTCATATATGTGCAGCATGTTTCTGTCTGTGTTACACAAAGATGAGCTAATGTTGTGGTTTGTTCTTCTGCACACAGTATGTCTCTATTGGCATGCTAATACTTCCCAGCAGCCTGCCGTTTGAATCATGCATTATGTAAGGAAGGCAGCACTGCTTCCCAGTGGAGAACATTTATTTTAGGTTTTCATTTTCAGAAATGAATTCAAGATGATACTCCACCATTACAAAAGAAAAAAAAAAAGTTTTGCCTGACTGAAGTGTTTACTCGGATTGGGAGCAATGTCATGCATAGCACTGAAGAACATCTCTGAATCCAGTGGGTGGGATCCATTTCACCTTCTGTTGGCCATCATAATGTCAGACTACTCCAAGCTGGTCATTGTGGCTCTTTCTGTAGTCAGTGAAAAAACTACAGGTCTAGAGACTCCCTCTGTAGACATCCCATCCTACAATAGATGCCTAAAGCAGCTGGGAGGACAGCTGTCTGAGGACAGATGCTTGTAGTAGGCCACTGGGCCTTGATGGCTTTTGCTTTGCTAACGTAGGTGGAGAGCTTTACTCACCTCTTTATCTGATGAGGTGAGTCTTGGGACTCTAGAAAAGCGAAAATAGCTGAACTGAACTTAGCAGCCTTTCTCTTTATGTTTCATGACCACAATTTTCCTTGCAAGCAGGTTTTTCAAGTCTAGACATGGCCCACACTGGATGAAAGGCATTAAAGGGAGTGGACTAGAATATGTGAACTATAAACAGCACAGGCATTTAATAACAAAGATCCTGGAGGAAGCTTCAACAGAAGAACTGTGGACGCAAGACTAACCCCAAAGCCAATGAAATACAATCCCCTGGAATTTATGGGCTTGCATCTGATCCTACAGGTGAATGATGATTATCTTGCAAATGATGAAATCATCTGATTTTTAGTACAGGGGCAAGGCCAACAGCTAGTGTTTGTATTGCACTGGAACTGCTGGGCAGACAAACAGGACATCAGTGCTACAGCACTGGTAAGTCTGACATGGAAATTAAAGCAGCTATGCCCAAAGGGGTATGAAAATGCTGAGTAAAAACAGTAGGACCCAGGCAATGAACAATTAATACCCAATTTTTGATGATTTCCCTGAGAGTATTTGTGAAAAGACAGAAATCCAAGGCAAAGCCTGGTGCTTTTTGTATGTATTAAGACAAAAGAGACACAGATTTGGACTAAGCAAAACTACAAGATGTTTATTATCCAGTGGAACTGGAGCACCAGAAGGGTCTTGGAAGTCTAATAGGATACTCAAATTTGAACAAAAGGGAAAGAGATGAGCTTTCCCTTTTTTGGCTTTGATACGCTCGAGACAATCAGTAACTTGATGGATCTGGGGAAGCACACTTATTTATAGAACAGAAAGGTTTTTTATGAGTATCAAGTTGCTGATATACACAAAAATTTGTAGAAGTGAACTCTTTCTATGTTCTAAACCTCTCTAAGTGGGATTTTTTATATATGATCAACTTACAGTTTATCTTTGTGCAGCTTGCCAGAATGATACAATTTGAGGTAAATAACTGCCAACACTTATTTTTAAGGGCTGAGAATATATTTTTTTTTTTTTGTGAGAATTTCACTGGACTTTGGGTGGAGCTGAATCCATCTCCATGTTTTAATAAGAATGTTTTGGATTTGGCTGATTTTACTGTTCTAAATATGGAAATGCTTCAGCTTAACACTTTTTTTTTTTTTAGGTCAGTAATGCCTGATCTGTTTTGGGCACATCTCATAGCTGTAGCTTTTCATTATACTCTCTTTTCCTCCTCTCCTCCATCACCCCATGACCTATGACTCCTTGGTGTCCCTGCCTTTGGAGATCTATAGCACTATATTTCCTTACCACCAAGCAGCATGTTCTTTTTCTCTGAGATCTGAACCTGGGAGTGAAAAAGAGAATGAAGAAACATAACAAACTTAACAATTCTCTCTTTTCTGTTCTTCAGTCTAGCAGTACCTCTGCTCTCTCTTCTGTATCTTATCTTTAATGCTGTCATGCCTCACTAAGAAGGCTTGACTCATGGGTTGGGAACTACTTCTTTTGGTGATGACTTGTTAGATTTTTTTTCCCTTCTGTTTATCACGTCTGAGCTAACTCGACAGCTTTCAGTCGCTGCCGGATTGTCAACACTGGACTCAGACGTTCCCTATGTACAGAACGAATGTGGTCATGGCTTTCCAAGCGCAGCATCTGAAAGCCCTCTGCTCCCTGCTTCTCTCCTCTCTACACCAAATATGCCTCTGTCCTTTCCTGGAGGGATGGCATCGGCAGCGGGAGCAGAGGGGGGGGATTTGGCTCCTTTGCCCACTTGCCCCGCTGCCTTTCGGTTGAGATGCCAGCCTGGGAGTCTGTGGTGATGCTGGTGTTGGGATGTGGCTTAGAGCAGAACTGGAATGGCTGTTTCCCATCTGGTTCAGAGCAGCTGTCAGATGGTAACGAATGCCAGTAGCCAACAGCAGGAGCTTGTTTTTGTTGTGTGTGTTTGTGTTGTACATGTGTAACTTCTGAACCGCCCCTGCACCGGGAAGCAGCTTGCTTCATTTTGCTAATGAACGCACAGAACGGCTCATGTAAAGGTGCATATTACCCTGCGCTGTGGTTTGCAAACCATAGTTTGCATTGCTCTGGCTCACTAGCTAAAAGGGCAAGTTAATGTGTATGTGTCAAAGAAATTTAATGAACCATTAACTAGAAATACATCTTATTTACATTTTGGAAAAGGATCTGGGAGAGATGCCGGCTTGACATCTTGACTAAGAATCAGAAATGACTGTGGCAAGTCCTTCGTTTAACATATAACGTGATCCAATACCTAAAACATCAGCTATGAAGTTTACATATGGTGTTTACATACGAAGCACGCATGTGAAGCAGGCTACCTGCAGGGTAGTCTTTCTGCAAGGATGCCACATTTTCAAGAGCTGTAGAAATACCTGAGAGCCTGTAGCAAACCCACAAAATGGAAACATGTTCAGAACTTTCCCCAACAGGACATTTTCAAATAAAAAAGAGCATTTCTTCCCTGCGGCACGACAGTTTGGATCCCTGCCTAAGGAAAAGTGAGGACTATTTCAAAACTGAGTTCGGAGAAGCAAGAGAAACTAAATAGAAGGCAGGTCGTGTTAAAAACTATCGCTGCTTGTTTGTGATTCTGGACAAATCTTCTGCGAAGTTTTAGTTACCTCAAGAACTGACTGGGTGATGGGACCAGCTTTCCAGTGCTTGCTCTTGCCCATCTGGCCAAGGGGCTTTGTGCACTTGGCCAGGACGTGACAACTTTTGGGACTGCTGGTGTGTGGCATTTAACCAAGGAGAGCAGCTGTTGCTTATTGTAGAGCCAAGATCTCACCCAGTCCCCAACTGTGAGCTTGTCATATAACCTAGTCCCGTAATGGAGATAATAACATTTGCCCTTCTTTGGAAATTACTTTGAGATCTGCCAAAGAAAAGGGCCTATTCAAATGCAAAGCCTGATGCTTTTATTTATTAATAGATATTGTGCCAGAGTCACCAATCTGCTCTTGATGCCTAGTGCCGCTCTGAAAACAGAGGATCTGCCTGCTTGATTTAACCCAGCCGGTGAGTGGAGGCCTAAGGCTGCTTCATGGTATTAGAAGCAGCACAAAACAACCAGATGTTAACCAGCAACAACTCAAGCTCGGTGTTAGCCTGCCTATTCCTCCTCTAAAACTCAGGCAAACTCGGTGCTGCCTAAGCTTGCCTGCCAGCAGCACCGCTGCTTCTGACACAGAGGACTGGGCTTCTCAAAACATTCTTGTTCCCTTAGAGGATCACATATTCTTGCAAAAAATAGCGGTTACAGGTAAAACTATCATCTTCCTTGAGGAATATATTTTATCTACCCCATAGGACTCATAAGGGTGGCTGCTTTGTGTTGCACTGGTAAGTACAGCGCAGGAGTAAAGCAGGTTCACCTGGTACATTGCCATTACTACAGCACTACCTGGTGTTTCTGGAGCCTCTGGCTCAGCTCAATCCTGGCCAAAATTTCCAGGGAAGACACGTGGGGGGGGGGGAAATCTCTTTTCAAGCTTGCTCTGGCTTGGTCCCTCTGCTGTCAATGATTAGCAGGTGGGAGGTCTGCTTGTCTAATTTTGTTCCTTCCTTGTTCTCTTTTTGACTGCACTTTCCTGGTGCGAAAAGCCTGGTACTGATTTTAGTCAAACCATAGTTTGCATTGCTGGATCCATTTTTGCTGTCCTCAAGGGAGTGTTTTATTCCATTACTTTCCCCTCCACGCTTACGGTAACAGATGACTTTTTGAAACACTTCTATTAGAATGAAAGCAGAGGGTAAAGTGGCCGACAAACTTTTGTTTTGCCAGATGAAATGTAAGGGGAAAGAACTTCACTAATGTGCGTTTACAAAGTTGGTTCCTGGAGCCTACCGGTATGTTACAGTCTGTTTGTTCTGATTTCTCATCTTTCGAATTGATTTCTCATATTAGAATATTGCCTCTAGTCACGGAAGCATTTTTATCCCAGGCATCGCATAAGCTGATGCCTAATTTTAACGGCATCCTTACCCCCCCTGCCCCGTAAGTCAGAGGGAGCACACCGCCGAGCCCCGTCGCTCGCTGCAGACCGGAGTGTTTTGATAAATAAATGATGGGCTTAAGCAGGATCAAATTAATTTCCTGCCTGAGCTCCAGAGGAGCGTTTTACCGTCATGCTCCCTCCCCAGAGGAGGTATTTGAAGCCCGGGGCAGGCCGGCAGGACGAAGAGCCAGGAGGTGGCAGCCTCCGCATTGCAATGCCGCAGCCCGGGGGCCGGTCCCCGCCCGGGGCTGCTCGGCCAGCCGCCCTCTGCAGGGCGTTTTCCGCCTGGAAATTCCCCCTCGTTAAGCATAAAAAGAAAATATTGCGTATGGCGCGTTGTCGCGGATTTAAAGAAAAAAGAAATGGGGTGGTTTTTTTCGGGGGAAGGCTTTGCCTTGCCTCCGCACCGCTGCCCCGCGGGCAAAATGTAGGGTGGTAGGGAAAGGGAGATGGCAGCCAGGTGAGCGCAGTGGGAGGCTGTTAGGCTCGCTGAGCTCGTTTTGGCCCACGAGGGCTCAATTCTCAGCTGGTTTAGGTCAGTGTCATTCATAAACGTTAGAAGAAGAGGGTCACTGGAGCAAATCAGGAGAGGAAAAAACCCCAAGAGTTAAAAAAAGTCCCGTTTGCCTTGCTCTGATTACTAATACCTTTTAATGATGTTCTCCCTCACTATGGGGTGGGATTTTCCTTGGCTTACTTCAGTTTCCATTGAAGTAACTCGGAAAATTCCAATAGCTTTGGTGGAAACACACTCCAATAATCTGGGTTTCTCGGAAGTGTCCTTCCTTTCCAAGAAACATCGTTCTTCTGTGATTGAGAGAGCTCTATCTTTCACAGAAGTTTAATGCTGCTTCACTTCTGATGCTGAAAATGTATTGCATCGGAAATAAAGCCCAGTGCAAATGAGATTATACACTGAGCTCCCTACTCAAAGAGATTAAATTTCATGGCATTTTAAATATCTTGCATTAATATTATTTGGTCCTTCATTTCTTTTCTTTGTCTGACATTTGGAATTTATTGAACAGTCTGAGTTACTCTCGGTTTAATTCATTGTCTTCAAGGACTTGATGTATATAGTGAATTTGGCTGGCTGTCTTCAAACAGAGATTTCCACTTCTTATTAGCAAATTCCTGGAGCTGTAAGTGTTTCTTTGGTTTTCATACCTCCACAGTGTTGCCATGAATTGACAGAATCACTCAGAAAGCAAAGCTATTTTTGGGTGTCTCCCTGGTCAATAAGTAAAAATGTTCCTCTTGCAAAAGAAAACTGTTTCTCTTCTGCGTGAGTCATGACTCTGCTTGTATGCACAGAGCAAAAGATTTCCAGCTTCTCAGGCTTCACTGGCATTCGGGGTAGGTTTCAGCTAGCCAAGATTCACATGTGGAAACTAAATATGGTCATAGGGTTACACTCCCATTTTTTGCCCATTACTCAAGCTCCTGCATGGTGTATTTCAGTGCCTACTCCCTTTCTGCCGCTGTGCATCTCCCTCTGCTGTGATAGTTTACTCTGTGGTTAAGGCTAGTAAGATCATAGACAGCGCCAGTTGCAAACAAGTAGTGTGTTTCATATTCAGCTTAGGAGTACTATATAAATAAAAAAGACCCAGTATTAATCCTGGGAGGGAAGCTAAAGGCTAGATACCTTTATAAAGCTCCATGCTAGAGGGTGTCATCTTAAGCCTTACTCCAGCTTTCAGCTGTAGTAATCGCCAGTTTTCATGGTAGAACCTGCCAAAAATAGAAAAACAAGAGGGAGAGAACATGTTGTTTTTTTGCAAACAAAACAGCTTGTGTATTTTCAGCAACAAGAAGTCAGAGGGACATTTTTATAATTATATATAACAGCAGAAGGGTTCTGATGTCATGGGAGCCAGAAAAATACATCCTAAATTATACTACATTTCACCATGGAGGTTAATCAGCGAGCCAGCAGCGTTTTTAGATCCCTGTGAGGGTGTTCAACCCCTGCTTGGGACCAGTCAACACATGTGGCTGTGGAAGGGCAGCAGCGTGATCAAAGTTTTCTACCAATTGGTCCCACTTTCAGCAAGGCTTTTACGTAGTGTCAAACGCGTAAGTTTTCCCAGCAAATTATATGAGACCATACTTGATTAAGACAGACTTATGGTCAGGCTGGATTACCATTTTGGTCGAGAGATATTTTGTTAACTGATGATTTACTCTTGCCCTGTACAACTTCCATGTGACTTTGTGGCTTGCTGCAATATTTCTGTTAGAAACCAAACCCAAGATTTTTATACAATAGCTGTGGTGACTACATGGATTAGCAGCCTTGAACTAGAAGTATCTTATACAAATTTTTCAGTCAAACTTTTTAGATTACACTTACTCGTTTCTATATTATTTTGTGTTTAACTGCAAATAAGTTGCCAGTAGAAGAAATGCAAAATAAATTATTCTACCTTTAATTAGATAAACAGAGCTTATTTCTGTGAGAAGTGCTACACGCTAGAGAGCCAGAGTACAGAGTTTGAAATCACATCAGGTTCACCATGATCGCATCACTACTCTCTGGCTATGGAAGGGTTTGCATGGCAGAAGTGGTTCCAGCTTCAGTCCTAGGTCCACACAACACAGAAATTACCAGAAAAATGTTATCAGTGTTGGAAGAGGTAAGAACTAAAAAATGCTGTAGCTTATTTCTTTACTACGAGAACCAGCCCTTTGAAGAGTGATGGGATAGGTATTTCTGCAGGGCAATATGAAAGCATTTTTACTTCTGTTTTGTGTACCAATATTTATTCTGGAAACAGATGACTTGTTTTGTGAGAACTATTCCATTTCACACCCTTTTCCAAGACTATTGAACTGTCTTTAGAAATATTCAGACATGCCTTATGCCAACTATTTGCACCTGTTACATTCTTTATGCAAAATTAAGTCACTGACTGTAAAGCTCCCAAGGGACTTATGTTCTGCGTCAGAAAATCATTTGGTGTTTATACATACTGAAATTTGATAGTATGTGCCATGAAAAGGGATCAATGTGGCTGCTCATCCGGACTACAACTACCCACATACCCTTGGTTGACAGATATACTGTTATTTCTTAAAATAAAAGTGTCATTTCTTAACGGACTTTCATCAATAGCAGTGTTTGGTAACCCAGCAGGACAGCTTAGTCCTGCTAAAAATTTGCATTTGACATACTCATAGTTCATGGGGCCACGGCAAGTAGCATCATATACTGAAAGAACTCGATCTAATACATCAGTATTATCTAATGACATTGGTCATTATCTGATGGGCATTTGAAAACATAGTACTAGGACTCAACAGAGAGCAATAAAATGGTTAGCTAGTAGTTTTTAGCTACTTTCAGGGTGGTTTCCTTAAAGGAGTAAAGGCTTTTTGCTTCTAGCTGGTGTTTGTAAACAGAGGCAAAAAAGGAATGTAAGCTCCACCTAGGAGAAGGTTATGAAATACTATTGAACAGGCAGAAGGGCAGCTAGAGAGTGACTTTATTTGCATAAGCTTTCTATCCAGAATCATCTACATAACTGCTGGAAGCTCATGCTGAAATGGAGGCAGAGTAGAACAGAGATCAGAACAGGGCAAGGAATTTCTTTAAGACTGCTGCAAGTTGTAGACCTTCTGCAGACATTATGATGAGCTAATACGGAGGTGCTGGCTTTGGAGGGAAATACATACGTTGAGCTGAAGCTGCTGAGCAGAGCAGCAGGGCTCGGTGAATTCCCTGTAAGTCTCATGAAACAAGTAGGGTAGCACTGAGCATCCCTATGAGCTAGCGACATGTCTGTGTGAATGAAGGAATTCCTGGATAGCGTGGTGATGTAACCAATCATGGTGAAATATGGAGTAGGGCTAGCTGAAATGACAGTAGTGACCACAAAAGGGCAATAGCTGAAGCAAGTATCATGGTTGTGGCTGTGAAACTGAGTAAAAGATTTAGTACAGCATGCACCTTTAATCGTTGCTAATACAAATATATGATTAATTCAGCATTGTTAATTTTTCCCAAGTTTATTTTACTTTCCCTTGTCTCTTTACAGGCTTAACCTTCTAAATGAGAAATATTGCTTATCAAGAGAGTCAGGGTTCAATGTCCCCAGGACTCAAGGTGAGGGTTCAAACTGGAGGCTTTTGCTAGTGCTAAGAGGAATTTCTCTGCATTTAAGCCCAGTTCTTGTTGCCATCAGCAACAGGGTTGCTTTGAGTTTCAGTTCTCAGTAATCCATGAATCAACAGGTCATAAGCAATGAAGATTTTTTTTTTTTTTTCCTTATTTTGGATGACTATCCACCAACAGGATAGTTTCAACTGTAAAATTCTTAGTGCCTCAGCCAGGAAGGAGTAAACTGATGATGCATGGAAAGGTCCAAGTTTTTTTGAGAACTCTGCAACAGAAAGGCTTTCCCCACTCCACTGAAGAGCTGAGCTGTGCTGGCTTTAATGTCTCTGTGCTGAATACTGGTATTTGGTCAGACAATTCTGCAACCTAGAGCAGTAAATCTGTATTTTCAGTGGCCTTCCTCAAAGGATGCTTGTTAAACATACACAAAGGAATTTTTTTAACTATAGAAATGATACTCCAAAGACACTCAAATTCAGATGAAAAGATCCACTCCTGCTACAATCTGATAAAAGCAGCTCCAGCTCTTTGTCCCTTGGCATCTTTGTTTCACAGCGTTCTTCAGACTGTTTCAGAAACTCAGCACAGATGAAACAGGCAGAATTTTAGCTGTTTCCAGATGTAGTTAATCATTGTCTAATAGGCAGTAACAACACCTACTCTTGTTAAAAGAAGATGGCTGAATTGACAGACATCTGTAATGGTTGAATCGGAGTCTACACATCATGAAATAAAGAGACAAAATACTGTACAAGTCAGGAGATGACAAAGTATGAACAAACCTTAAAGGCAACCTTGTCTAAACCTAGAAAAACTCGTATGCTCTATTCAATTGTCAGTTCCTATTATTAGCATATTTACTGTCCTACAAGGAATCCAGATTATAACGGAGGATTTCTGTCAGTGCGATAGAGCATATCTATAAAATGAGTAGTCTAGCAAGGCAACACATGCTTATCGCAGGCAACACAGGCTAAGCATTGCCCACCAACAGACTGGGGTTGGGCTTTGGGATTGCCTGCAGAGAGTTTTTATGCACGAGTCTGACTGCTGCTGGCAGCACTGGGTGACTCCCCAGCCTGCTTCCCAGTGTGCTTCTCCATGACGGGAAGCAGTTTCCAGGCCGGATTGTCTGCCCAGCCAGGCTCCTGTTGTGTGAATCTGGCCATGCATACTGTGTCCAAGGCAAGTTCTGAGCTGATTTGTCAGTGCATTTAAAACTAGCTCTATCCGGCCATACCTATGGTCATTCCTCCTCAAGGCAAGCCAAGCTTAAGTACAAATTTGCACATCCTGATGATGCTTTAATGCCTTGGTTATTGCTGTCTCTATTGGTGCCTATCGCTGCACTGTTCATATTCGCTCTCCTGTAGGATTCTCTTTCAGTTCAGAATTTACCTGCAAAATGTTACAGGTAGGAACTGAAGAAAGGTACGAAGAGTCATCCCTCTCCTTTTTTCTTTCCAAAAGTATCCATCTATCACTGCCAGAAATGTGCCTGCTGTGCACAGCTTCTCCTCATTCCTTGAGTATGCAAGGCAGACCCCTGAGATTCTCTCACCCCATCGTTCTCTCTGTAGAATATATCTGATCCTTTTGAAGTACTTCTTCATTTTGTTTTTTTTCTCTTAGCACCAACTATTTAGTTTCCATGTCACTTTTTTCACTTTGGATTTTCTGCCAGTAGGATTTCGGGCAACATGTACATCTGGCAAGCTACATCCAGAGCTCTGGTTGCTGGAGGTGGGCAGGCTGAATGTTTTGATGAGTAATAGTCACAGATGAAGGCCTATATTCTGATAGTTGCCAAAAAGTTACACAACTACAAATCCCTTGGTCCTTCAAGGCTCGTCTGAGCTGATCCTCTGGTCTAAAGCATTTTGTAGCTCAGAATAAATAGTCAGGAAAAGATTGCCAGTGCCTAGATGCACTGCAGGAGTACTCCATATCCTGGACAAAGGTTCAGAGATATGATCAACTGAGAACGTCACAGCTATGACAGCCTTAGATTTAAGTTAAACCCTGGGTGCCAAAACAACCCCTGAGAGCTGCTGTCAGTCTGCAGAAAGCAAAGCAACCTTCAGCATAGGTCCCTGGTGTTTCAGGCTGGCAAACAGAATTATCTCTAGAAGTGCTAGAACTGGAGATTATAATGCTTTTATTCCTCTCTGCACTGACCACTGCTTCATGGAAGGGAAAACATGGATTCTGAAGACTTTAGACCAATAATGGTGTCACAAAGCTCAGGTGGTGCCTTTAAGGTGACCTGGCACCTACTGGGAGCCGTCATGCCACATCAGGGGTCTATGGTTAGTTCCTGCACAGCACCCAAGGAGAATTGGTCTTATAAAAATTAGATCTAGAGTAGTGAGCATACTGAGCAGCGAGCAGCTTAAGTTTACACCTCGGAGTGCAGTGAGAGGAGTTTAAGTCTCCTCTATCATCTCAAGGACTGAGATGCTAGACTACAACGAGCATCATTTCCCAGCTCTTGCTAGTGATCCCTGAGAATACCTATCATCTCCAGTTCCTGCAGGAGAGGGTGGCAGCCAGAGGAACATCTCATTTGTACATCCCAGCATCCCAGCAGTGCGTAGGTGTGACCTGGGTATCCTTACAGTGAGTTTTACTGGCAATTATGTGCCACAGAAATTCAGGTGTCTGCAGGGTTATGTAAATTCAGGTTCTCAGAACAAAAGCAAATTACCTACTGGCATTGAGCCTAGGGCCTTTAGTGGATTGTGTCTTGAATTAACACTAAAATGTGTCTTGTCTAAGGGGGAGGACACAGGCTGGTACTGAGCCTAATCACTCTCTTCCCACTTTTGCCATGCTTAGTAAAAGCAGTTACAAATCTGGTGAGAATACTGTGCATTTATATATTGCCATGGTTATCAAATGTGAAACATTTTACCACTGTGCCTGCAGAAGGCCATAATAGAGAAAAGCATCTTGAAGACAGGATGTGCTAGTTGAGCTACACAATTGAAATTTCAATTAAAACTTCTACAGAAGAAAGCAAGATAGAAATAACATAACCTATATCACATGGTGTGCCAGTGTCAGATAACACAAAGTGAAAGAGTTAAGGTTTGTAAGACACAGATGAAGACAGCAAAGGTGTCTAGCTCAGCAAAGACTTTTATTCTGTGCCTTTTTCCTCCTCCTCAGGACATGAGGAAAAAAAGGAGGAGGATGCAGCAGACGCACAAGGCAATAAAAGCAAGCAAGTGAACGGAGAACAGTTCTAGTTTAACATAAGAGAGGGTCAAAAGATAGCCTGGGTGCAGCTATGGAAATTCTCCATCATTAATAAAAGCCTATGGTTTGTCATTCATTCCAATACATGTATTTCAAAAAAATATTCTGCATTTAGTCCACTGTTCTTAATCAAATTCAGAGAGATCAACCACACAGTCATGCAGTTCACACTCTCATTTCTCAAAACTTTGTTGCTCCAGCTGGTTTTAACTGGAGTGTCCAGCTCCCCCATATGTTGTCTCAGGGTATTCAAAGGAAAATGGTTGAAGTTAAATGGCACAATTTAAGAACTGGTGACCCAGAGGATGAGAAGAGTGGCCAGCAACAGTCAAGAAAGTTTTCTGGTAGGAGGAAAAAGTGGTGTTGAACCCACCTGAACCCACAGGTCCTGGTGCAGCTTATGACGCTGACTTTCATATCTAGTAGCGTAAGACTATCTACACCACATTTACAGCCATGATAGGAGATTGCCTGATGCCATGGTCTAACAGCTAATGTCTAGTCCCCTAGTAGACAAGCCTGGATCTTGCTATGGGGTGTGTTGTGACTGTGGTATTGATCATGAGTGATATTGTATTGAGAGCCTGGCAGGAGCGTGGGTGTGAGATTCACACACAGCACAGCCCTGTGCCCGCTGCCCAGCAAAGTGCCAGGGACAGTGCAATCACAGGGTGAATCTGCACATCTCTCCCATGAAGACTCCTGGAGACGTGACATTATAAATGGTTAAGATGAACAGATGTGTCTGTTCTGAAACTATCAGGCTTTTTGCAAAAACAAGGTATTTTTGAATACTGGAATGCTCATTTGCTTTACTTTCACATTACAACTTTCCTTTTACCTTTTAAAATATTTTACATTTTCTCACAATTCATAGTCCAATTCAATGTACTATTTGCTACCATTGGACTATTAACTACCATTAAACACACTGTTCTGCTACTGGAAAACATATGACAGACTACCTTAAGCTGGTATCTGCCATTTGAACATTAAAATATGGTTAACAGATTTGTAGGTCAAAATGCAATAGCCTGTTTTGTTGGACTTCAGTGTGCTAGGTTAATGGCGTGACGGGTATTGTGCAATAATTCCATAGAAAAGAACTGTCCTGTCACAAGTTAGGTCCATACGCAGCTGGATAAAAGCTGTCATTCCCCTATTTCCATACATTAAATGCTTAGGCTAATGAGCTTTTATTAGGAACAATCCTGTTTCCACTGGACTCAAAATGAAAGCTTTAAACAATTTTAACGGAAAAGCTATCTGGACAATCCAGATCTGAATTTTGGATGGTCAGTCTTCCACGTAAAATGAACTATAAGCAACTCATTGTATTATGACATTGTTCTGTTTATTTGATATTAAAATAATCTAAACGTAAACATCATTATCCTAATTTGAAATGTTGCAAAACTGCAGAACAAGAAAGCAATGGAATTTGTCATCCTTAAGCATTTAAACAAGCTTAGGCTCCCTATTCAATGCTGTATTCACTAGTTCTACTGCCTACTTATTTAGCAGCAGAAAATATTTACTTGGGAGAAAAATGTAATTTTTTGTTGGGGAGAACCTTCCTGAGTCAGATCCTGAACCACAAATTAAGACTGTTTTGCGCTTTCTTTCTTGAGAAACAAATGACATCACTTTCTGTTTCTTTGTCAAGAAATATTGGGCTTTTCTTCCTAATAAAATGAGATTTATTCACATGACTTTCAAGGAAAAAGAAGTCAGACAGGTGCTACCATTAAACATCTTTTTATTGTAGTCTTTAATGTACATGCAGAATTAAAAAAAGTGTCAGTTATATCTGTAAGCGTATAACAATGTAAATGTCTTGGATCAGCAACGTATTTGGATTAGGGACTAATAACTCTAAGTGAACAGACATCTTTCAGGATATTCAGTTTATATGGTAAATCAAGAAGGTTTTCTTCAGAGTGATTTTCCTCATAAAAAGATAAAATATTTCTTGTTTACAATCTCGCTTGTTTTTAATACTGAAAAAATCTATAATAGTACACTCTCCATTATGTACATAGAAAAACATAAAACTATATCCATACCAGTGTCTGTTTTAAATGCAAACAATAGTAGTTAATAGCTTTGCAATTTTTTTTTTGTGCACCCTCTCCCCTCTTCCCCACCCCCCTGCCCCCCCCATTAAAAAATGCAGCATTTCCTAAAGTTTTCAATGCTTTGGCAGAAATTGAACCGAAGGCACTCCCGTGTTAGGTAAGCAATATGTGAAATATCAGCGCTAAACAAAAAAGCTGTAGGTGTACCAGACAGCTCCATGCTCATCCCAAGGGCCAAATCTTGCACTCTCTGAGGTCAAGAACTGGTTTGCTGGAGATCCCAACTGGAGCAGGCTCAGGCCCCAGCTTGGTTTACAATAAAGCTGATTAGCCTCACAACTATTTTTACAAATGCTTCACGCAAACCGTATGAGGATGCAGAGAGCATCTCTGAACCATATGAGGATGCAGAGAGTGTCTCTGAACACAGTACTGTCACGAGGGCAAAAAGCTCTTGCAGGTCACAGCATCAGAACATGTCGCAAAGGCTTTGCTTTCTAGGCCTTGCACTTTGCAACACGGTAGTTTCACACAACGCCCTCCATTTAAGACTTCCTGATGCTGCAGCTCAGCTAAAAACGAACAAACCAACCCACAAAAGTGAAGTTTCTAAATCATCTCTTGTGATGGATTAGGTTAGACTCAGCAAAGCATCCTGAAAATAATCTGTGTGCTAGTGGCATGCTGACTTCTGCTGATAGGGAAGTTTGGAAAGCTGATAGAAAAGTTTCTCTCAGGGGCAGCTCCTCCTTGGCCTCATGTGGCTTGTGTTTGGCACACCTTCATTTTTCTTGTAACTCAGGGTTATCTCTGGCATACCTGCGATATGTATTTATATGAATACTTTGCAAAAAAAAAGAAGCCTATGAGATAAGCACCTAAATGCTCGCTCAGGGATGTGTCATAAGTCACAGTCAGGAAAACGTTTCCATAATGACCAGTTTTAGTTCTCAACTGCAGTTTGCTTCTGCAATCCTAGCAAAGGTTGAGAAATAACTGGATGCAAACTTCCAAGAGAGAATGAGACAGAAAGGTGCTGACGGAAGCTTTTTATGCACATGAAAAGCTTTCACATGTCAATGTCTCCAACCTGATAAAGTGTTAGATTTTCAGGACATATATTAGTTCAGTAATTTGTTTACTTAACTAATTTCTTCATAGTGCACCATATCTGACCATGACTGTAAATAGCTGCAGTCAACTGACAATCCGATTGAAAAAGAACATTCTGCTAAAACCTGCCAGCTGGTCTCGTTCATTCTGCTGCAATAGCTCTGTGCAATCTGACCACAATAAAATGAATGGCTTTATCGTGTTGGAAAGCATTTTTGTCGTTCTTCAGTATCACTGTGGATTTATCTCACAAGGAATGAAGGGTGAGATAAAAAGGCATCCAACAGCACTTCAGCTTCTGAATTGAACAGCCAGCAAAATGATACGCAGCTGGCATGGAAGAATGGCCATTTAAGGTTAGTTTGAAATGCAGACTGAAGGGGAAAAAAAAGAAAAAAAAAAAGAAACAACTAATCCAGTAAGTATAAACAGTAGAAACAGAAACTGAGCAAGTGATTCTTTGTTTTGGGCCAGTATATCCACCACCAGTTGCTGTATGTTGCTTTGGGAAACACGAAACTGGCACCAAAACACTCCAAACAACACACCCCCCCCACGCCCTTCCTAGACTGATGGCTCTCCTTGAAATGTCCCTCAAATCTCTTTCCGTACTGTGGCTCGGATGCTGCTGAACATTTTGCCTATGGCCTCAAACAGTGGGTCGCAGAACGTGTGGATGCAGATCGAATAGACGCGGCTAATGCACTGGATCTCAATCAGGTAGCTCCTTATGCACGGCACCACCGCCCAGATGTGCAGGAACGACAAAATGGCAAAGTAGATGCCCCAGATGAGAGCCATAGGAATGCCAAAGATTGCTGACAGTAAACGATAAAACCAGTATTTCGTTACAGTGAAGGTGGTAAAACTGGCCTTCCAAATCCCATCAAAGCTGTGTGTTCCCTCTGGCTCAGCAATCACATCTTCAAAATCAATCTGCAGCAAAGAACACAAAGTCAGGTGAGTCAGACGTTTGCATCAAGGGTGGATTCCAGAAACACCTTTCCTGCAGAGCAATGGTCCCCTGTAACAAAACACCGAAGCACATACTTCCTACACCCCAACGTGATTCAACCCATTTTAACACATCATTTAAGGCATGAATCTTCAGTAACTATCTTCTTCCAGTGACTACCAGGGAGCCTCAATGATTAGCTCAAAATTAGACATCTAACTTCTACATGGAGCTATCAACAAAACTGAATATATTTTCCTCACCTCCTACACCCTAAGGGTATGCAGTGCCCTTAGAGTCTACTTAAAGGACGAACCAGGTGAACAGAATCATCATGCTTTCATTGCCTAACTTAACTGTTTCACGTCTTTATGAATGGAATAAATGCAGTCACTACTTTGAGTTTTTACACACCTCAAGCATGTATCAATAAAATGTGTTTTATTTGCCCAAATGTTCCCATCTTTCCTTGTATAGCATTGCTGATTTTGACAGTGAATAAATGGTGAGGCTAGCTATTTGAATATATACTTAGGCATACATAGTTCTTAGTAGACTGAAAAATAAAATGCTGGATTTAGATCTGCATCAGGTGGAGCTCCTCCATAGTCTGAAAGGGTTAGGGAGCTCTTTCATCTTATTAAACATAAGGAGGCTCTTCACATTAGAGCCGTTTTGTTCTAGCCTATCCTGTTTATGTGATAACACTCTGGTCATGAAAGACATGGCCAGGCTAACATATTAATATTTAGAAGGAACACACTCTTCCACATATTTCATACTTTTGATTATTCATAAATAGTTCAAAAAGTCACCTAAGGAAGCAGTGCATTCCAACAGGCATATTTTACCGCTCTCTGTTGAAATACTGAGCTATTCAGGAAACTTAATTGTCATAACATTTCTATTAGAAAATTAACAGAATTGCACTGATGGTTCAGCTCCATGTCACACAAACATGTGTTTGATATAACCCACAATACAGGATATTTAATTTAGTTAGCACAACCAATTGTATAGGTACTGCATTCCGCAGGAAACAGAATATCACACACTATTCCTCTGCAAGAAACTAAATGACCGTTTAAATCAGATGAAAGAAAAAAAGAAATTGCATTCTTGGGACTGGATCCCAAAGTGAGATGATAATGCTGCTGTAAGTGAAGATGTACAGGAGCAGGGTAAGGACGATATGGGCCAGTGGCCTCAGAAACTCGGGCAACAGTACCTTAGCATGCTGGGGGGAGGTGAATATCCATACACTTAGTGTAAGTATTGCTTATACTGTAGGAAAAGGCTCACAATCACTTCTTTTAATCTAAAATATACATAATAATTGAAAGAACTCCTCCCTCTCTCCTGTTGAATCTTCAGTCACCTCCAAACAGATGTTAACCAACAAAGGGAAAAATACTATAAAACCCCTGGACTTTCCAGTTTCTTAAACAAAAAAGGTAATTCCAAAGCAAAACTGCATGGTCTAGGTGCAATTTGCTGGAAGGGCTTGAAAGTCCTTGAGAGGAAATTTCAGGATCAGCTGTGATACCAAGTATCTTGAATGTCTAACATCAAGCTGGCTTAATTCAACATATTACCAGGCCTAAACATCACTCTCTGCCAGTGCTTCTCTCTAGACATCATATAATGCAAACTATAAACCTTCTCTTTATCTGCTACTCTGAACTAGGCTCTGGTGATCTGAAAGTGATCTATGATTCTTTGGGATGGGAATTCATCATCATCATCATCATCACCATCACACCTAAAGGTAACATTTGGGTTGAAATTCTGTCTCCACAGAATCCAATGGCAGACTGCATTGGCGCAGTACCTGAGGAACACACCTCAGTGCTGCGCACTTGTCTGTAAAGGCGTGCAGAGACAAAAGTCTGTCTGGACTTTCTGAAACTGAACAGCATAATTTTAAATACTAGCTACAAAAAGAGAAAATGAAAAGAGAGTTTGAATCACGGTTCTCTTCTGCAATAGTTCTACAGGTATGCAATAACCTCTGCTTCTGTAGGTCATACACATGAATTTTTGGTACAAATCTTAGAAAACAGTTTCCTTGAAATCAGTGTCTAAAGACAGCATAGGAAGTATACTACATTCACTGCTGAGTGAAGACAGGAAATTGGAAATTATTTGGGCTCTGTAATTTCAGTGGGTGCAAGACTGAAGCTCTGGTGGAAATAACTCTAATTCTGGGAAAGGTATTACAGGCAACAATATGCTCTCTATTTTCTTTGTGGGGTTATTTGATATAAAAGTTCATGTTTGGGGACTAAACAACTGACAAAAAATTAGCTTTATGCAGTACATTGGCCATAAAATAATTACATGAATCAGTCATTAAAAGTTAGCTGCAGTCTAGTAAGACAGAGCAAGGAACTTCCCTGGATGTATTGTGATCTTTTTACTGAATGGAACAATCAGATGTCATTGTATCAGTTACGGGATTTTAGGACTGCATCGTGAAAGAAAGAAGAAAAGGTTGTAGATGCATACATGGAGAAGTCAGTAATATCTACAGATGATGGCATCTAATTCTCTTATGTCTATTCCTCCCGCCCCGCCCCCGAAGATGATTTCAAGATCTGTATATTGTTCACTGAAATCAATCTCATTCAACCGAGTACACATGTTGGAAAAATGTATGCCCGAGCATACATTACATATGCCGGAGCAAGTATATTTTCTTTTTGGAATGCACAAGCAAGCATACTTATAGTGTCTGTTTTTGCAGCTATTTAAAAGCAAACTTTTTGTTGTAGCCCATATCCCATGTTAGCTCATTTTCAAAGCAATTGGGTGGTCTTAGCTTCTCATCAATGTTTGCCTTGAAATCAGACAATAAAAGCATGCAGATGATGGCAAACCCCAAGATGATTACAGCAAAAAAAAGTTGCTTCTCAAAAAATGCTACTACATGAAGACTACATGGTTGAGCATAGGCCTCTTATTCTAAAACTTCTGGCAATTTATTGGATGCTTCCCACCAGTTGATGTTGTGATCCTTTGCAGAGCCAGTTTGTGCACACAGCCATCATACAGCAATTCAGTGCATTGAGGGCTATTCAGGGTCATGCCTAAAGTCTTTTTATTCAGTTCAGTTGTGGTGAAGTCTACCTTTTACTTTTTCAACTGGCCGATAAGGGAAATATTAAATCTCAGCAGGAAAGCAAGTTTGCATTGAGCTGCATCAGCCTTTTCATGGTTACATCTTTAATTTAGGTAAGTGGGACCTATTTTTATCAGCAAAGCACACTTTTGGCATGCAAAAAGAAACCATAGGTTAATGTGAATTTCCTAGAACTTTTAAAATAAATCGTAAGACTGGCCCGTAATTTGATTCCTTTCAAAATAATTCGCTATAATGAATGTTTTACTGAAAAATGGAAGCCAGTAAACTCATTGGTTTTTAAATCAAATAGTAAACTTTTTGTAATCAAGATTCTCAGTAACTAACGTTTTTAGCCTGTTGTGCGCTCCAAGATGTCCATGGAGTTAATCCTGGGGAGCTGACAGAAGAATCATGCTGTATAACTTTTCCAGATGGACAGCCCTGTCCTCATTCCAGGAGATGATGCTAATATTAGAACATTTATGATATATCTTTGGCAAGGATTTCCCAGTTCCAGTCATACACAGTTGTCCTAAAAGTACTCAGGAATCAATCTGCCTGTGAGATGATAATAACAATATATTCATGCCACCAACAATTGTCAAGAGGTTACTTGGAGCAATTTCAACACCTCTCGGAATGTTTCTACCAATGTGCAGAAGCTGAATAGATGGCCCTGTAGGAACCACAGCTGATGTCTCACTACCATATCTTTCCCATTTCATTATTCCTCAAGTCTCATGTTCCACGTTGCTCCAGTTTGAATAAGGGAGATACCAAACTGAACTCGAGAGCGAAAAGACAGAAAAACAGCCTGGCAACTCTAAAAACTCTCACCTGAATACAGTGTTAAAATGAAGCTGTTATCTCCCTGAAAGCCATAAGAATGTTATGAAATTACGTACATCTCAAGAGAGTCCAGCTACGACTGGAAGGTGAACCTCTGCGGTGCTGTCCAAACCCAGACTTACCCGCAGCAGTGCACAGTCTAAGTAAAGACAGGCGAGGAGTTGAGGTAATCTGGGCTCTTCTACTTCTCACCTGCTAACAGATCACGTACAGATCCCCTGGCTGGGAAACGCTCTATTTATTTCACTGTTCAGGCAGTACGGATAAGTCCTTACACGGCCGGAATTGAGATATCACCCAGATTCTTCCTGCACCGAACCACTCCCATGAAAGATCCTGTTTTTAACTCATAGGGATCAGACCTCCACAGGCAGGAGGAGGACTGGGTGACTGGATGCATTTTGCCTTGCTATGGATTACATTTACATCACTCGGATTACTCACTCCTCAGTCCCTCCTATTACTCTCCTCCAGTTTTTAGTTCAGTAGCACTCAGTGACGGTTGAGTGCCATCAGGCTGATAACAGGAGTCCAACTGAACTAAGTAAAGTAAAAATAGGACTGACAGCAGAAAGAGAAGTGGCCAGAAATATGACCCTAGGGAAGAAAGACA
Organism: Harpia harpyja; assembly: GCF_026419915.1. NCBI lineage: Eukaryota > Metazoa > Chordata > Aves > Accipitriformes > Accipitridae > Harpia > Harpia harpyja. The sequence continues at coordinate 42,216,931 of NC_068945.1, read as the reverse complement.
CTCTAATTTCTGGAAATTAATCTAACTGGCTTGCAAGGATAAGATACCTCTTTTAGGGTACTGTTCTCAAGGCCACTTCTGCCAAAGCATCAGGTGCATGTAGATCTGTGAAGATCTCTGTTTTATCTACATCAAAGGCATGTTTAGGTTAGGCACAGGTGTTGTTCAGTAGATTGCATGGTCAGCATGCTGTTTGTTCCTCCAGAGCTGTCAGGGTGTGCTGTGAAATCACATTGAGTTATTGCCAAGCTAATGAAAATACAGGCACGTTCACTTGCAACAAGGAGAGAAGTAAAGGAAATGTGTTTTGACCCTCTAAAGGATGCTAATAAATCGCTACGGCCTTCTGTTTCAGCCAAAGCTATTAAACACTGTCAACTCCTGTTCCATGCCTACAATACACTTCCTGACTTCAGCTATTCTTTGTTTCCTACTATTCAGTTTGGTAAAGCTCTTTTTTACATTGCTTGAAGCTTTTGTCTGATTCTACTGTGAGAATTACCACAGCTTCTTTTGCTCTGCATATGTTTATTAAACTTTTACCAGGAAATTAAGGAACCTGCTTTGATTCGAAAAGGCATTTATTTACAAGAAAGGGAAATGGTATAGGGAATTTGTCGTCTTTTTTGCAAGTCTGTTTAAAGAAAAAAACTATTTATTAAAAAAGCTTAGCAGTGTAAGATTACTGGTTTTTTCTAAAAAAACCCCAGCTGACTCAAGAATATATGCCTTATATATGAAAATAGGTGACCTGTTGACCCTGCCACTTTAGTCCCTATGTATCAAAACATGGCAGGCTGGAAAGCTGTGTTAAATGCCAATCTCAAATTGCCTATTTACCAGTTGTGCTTCTCTGCAAAAGTTTGTTCTTTGAGGTACGTAATATCCATTACATTGGAAAATTTACTGTGCTGGGTCAATCAAAAAAAAAAATTATTAAGACCATCAGCATTTTATGGGGGCTTTGACCAGCATTTTATGGGGGTTTTGACCTAATCTACATTTCTGTGATTGTAACTATAATTATTCAAATCTTTGTGTGTGGTAGCTGTGTGCTGTTACTGTGCTCACAGCGTGCAGTTTGCATTGACAAGCACCAGCACTACTCCACTGAGGAGGAACCCAAACAAACGGTGAGGATGTGTACATTTCTGAGTGCCATCAGTATCTTTTGGAGTCAGTGAAAGGATGCTCAGATCCTTACTGGACCTCTCTTGATTGATCACTAATATCTCCAATCAGGCAAACCACCTAAATATGCACACAACCTGAAAAATGTGAACTGCCCCACTGATGTCAATGTGCTTACACACTCTGCCAGACCAGGGCTATAGTCAAGTCTGAATGTATATCTATACAAGAAAGAGTCACAAGCTAGTTTTCTTTACATTTTTAGCACAGAGTATGGAAACTGTCTTTACTGCTTACCCTGTGCTGTTTTTCAACTGGTTTTTCCATGATGCCAAGACTGTAAGTATAATACTGTTCCACCATATTATAATGTGTCCCTGTAAGACTTGAAACAGACATATAGAAAAAAACAGATATGATCTTTTTTTCTCTTGTGATAAATGCAATGTCTAAAATTTCCCAATGCATTCAATGCCCTTTAAAGAAAAATTCAACAGAAGAAAATGTATAAAGGATCACAAAATGACAAGCCATTCTATGGCACAAGTCACATTTGGGAGGTGACGTTCAGGACAGGTGCAGCACTACTAACTTTGGAGAAGGCTGTGGTGTGTGTTAAGAAAAATAAGAAAATGCATGAGCATATGAGATCATTATTAGTTTTTGTACTTCCACATACTATTTGGAACTTCAAAATTTCCAGTTACGGTGCTTGGAGAACAAAGGCATCACAGCAGCAGAAAAAAAATTAAGCAATAAGCTCACAACCATTCTGTTAAATCAATGATACCAGCTAAACATCTAAATGATTCCTTGACCCTTTGAAATATCATGTTTCCACATCTGCTGATGCTTGTCTTCCGGACCACTGCCACAGTTTATCAGAAAATGGTGAAAAAGCTTATAAGGTTGTTTCTACTGAATTCGAGGGAAAGAGCATGGGAGGTGTTGGGTCTTCTAGGAGTCTCCTTAGCTCTTCTCCCTTCCCTCACATCCCAGGCACCAGGAGACTCATTCACCCTTTTAAGAGCACTGTGTAATCTCCACCTGGCAAATGTTTACCTGCAGTTGTGTAGAGAAGCTGGTACTTTGTTCCTGAAACATAGAGCTTCATGATGCCTGGATGTTCTACTTCCTCACTAATCATTGTTTTCAACAGCAAACATTAGGCACTGTCAGGTGTGTAGTAAAGGCAAAACTCATCCTATTCCAGAGTATTTGTATCAGCCTCAGGCTACAGCACGGGTGACTACAAAACGTGAACATCCAGCAGTGTTCAGAGATGGGATAAGTTCAGTCACAAGACAGTAAATCACCTTTACTATCAGTATGGTGGCAAGCATCTAACAAGGGAACCCCAAGAGTCCCTCCAGGCTGGGGTGCAGCAAGATTAGCCTCTGCCTGTCAACCTTGATCTCTGTCTTCAGAGCACACTGCTTTTCTGGATACTGGCCAGATCAGTCCTTCGCACAAAAAAAGAGGTGCCATGAGCACAAATGGCTAGGACCATAGTTTCTGTGTAAGGCTGGTTAAGCGCAGAAAAATGACAAGTGAATGAAACCCTAAACAAGCAAGTGGAACTGTTCCACCACAGTTACTTGTTCAAACTGACCAATGAATTTGCCTTACATTCCCTGTATCCCTGTGCCTGCTTTCCATAATATGGCAAGAAAAGTGTTCTGCTGGCAGATCTCTTGATGGAAATAGTGAATCTTTCCTGAGTACCATAGAGCATGCCAGAAAAGCAAACAATGCTTTAACAAATAAGGATATTCATGTTGGAAAGTAGAGTTGAAGGACTACACTCTTCTAGCCAGAGAAGAAAACCAGTCCGGTCAGGAGTGACCCCTACTGCACATGTAACAAATACTCAAATGGATTATGAAAAATTTTAAATAATTCCATGACTTAGAAAAAGGTCGTGACTGCAGATCACCATTTCACAAACTGAAAATCAATGAAAACAGCCAAAAAATAATTTGCTTCTAATGACTGAAAGAAAAACCTCCCGCTCCCTGCCCATGCTGAATTACTGATTGCATACCAGAAAAGCCCCGGTGATGGGCTTTGTTTTATCAGATGGGCAGGCTCATCAAAATCTGCGGAAGTACTCGTGAGAAAAATGCGACTGATGCCAATGGGTCAGCACTGTAGCAACCAGCCATTCTCCAGAGATCTCTTCCTGAAGCACTTGCCCGTCCTGTCTCAATATAGTCCAGCAGAAGGAAAGACTAGCAGCTTCAAGGAGACATCTGCACTCCTCCAAAACACAGCAAAACTTCCTGTGCAGGTGGGGATATCATGTCAGCCAGTTCCTTGGAAAATATGTTGGTGTTGTCGGAGTAAGCAGTCAGAAAATAAAATGGCTATTTTCCTCCCTGGAAACTGGGCTGCTGGGAGGTTATTGCAGTTTTCCCAGAGAGAAATTCTTAAGAAGCTTTCTTCATTTTATCATTTGTTTCTTGTTCCACAGTTCCTTGTTTGATACACCTATTTTAGCAGAGAACTTTGATATGTCTGTGTGTGTGTACATCCACATATGTCTGTCCATCTGTATGCTGGTATAGAGGTATATTCATCAACATGAACACCGGGGTGAAGTGTTGACTCCACTAAAGATAATGCGAATTCTTTTATTGATTCCAGTGCAGTCTGGAGTTAACCAGAATCCAGAAACATTAATAAAAGTAAAGCTATTCTGTAAACAGATTTTATACTATATTTTTATATTATACTTTATTTTATACATATAATATAAAATATGATATATTATATTTACATTATATTATTATATTGCCCTCAATGCAGGTTTACAGACCTGCTGTTAAGGTAATAAACTGCTATTAAGTATAACTTTTTAGAACTTGCTCTAGCTTCATCCCTCCTAAATTTCAGCACTAATGGAAAATGGAAATATAGTGACCTTAGACTCTTTAGTAGTGCCTGGAGAGAGACAGGCACCTTTGAAGGGTGTTGCAGATCTGAAACCCACTTTTTTCTCTTTATCATTTGTTAAGGGAGCCTAAGGAGAGGAGACTCTTCACTAGGTATACTGCCCACAAATGCATTCCTGTTACCTGCTGCAATACTTTTTAGGAAATCAGTATAACTTGTTCTCACCTTTTCCGTCATTTCTACCTGAATACATTTATTGCTGACAGCGAGTGTGCAATGATGCCCAGCTGCCTCTCTGTTCCTTTAAAAAAAATTTGCCTCTGCATTTCTCCTGTTAGAAGGTTGTCTTTCGTATGGAAGATCTTAAGTTACTGATCCTTAAACATGAGGTAAATATTTCTTTAGTATTTCATAAAAATCAAGATATCATTAGTCTACAGTTCTGGTCTTGTCATAAACTGCACTAGAACAGAGATATGTGAATTTGGACTTCATAAAACAACAGCAGACTTTACAGCTAAGGTCTACAGGAGATATTAACCCGATCTTGAGGGAAAACTGACTTTTTTTTGTAGCATTTGTTTGAATTCTGACAAGGGATTTCAAAGTTGACAGAGGAAGTGTTGCAATCCGTCTGTAAGACTCCCTTAGGCTTTTTTGGAACTCTGAGAATAAGTTCAGCACAGCAGGAATTTGGACAGGGAATGTGACGCTTTCACCTTCAGCTGTGAGAGCATCTTCTCACTTCTTATCTACAAAGTTGAATTTATCAGTTCTCATTTATTTGAAAATAAAGTACATGGGCTAGATAAATAGAAGTCTACAGACAAACCTCATCCTTGTATAGCCCCACTAACATCTATAGCACAGCTCCTTGACTATCTTGAATAAAATTGGGTGCAAGTTTTATCAATTAATATGCTCATTAGAGGGGGGATAGTGGTACTGAAACTATTTGTCCTTTTGAATGCTAATCTGATGACATAATTTCTGACAAGAATGATGTTGCATTAAATTCAAAGTTTGTTTTGAAACTTTCAAAAGACTTTTTCATAAGAAATCTGCCAGAAAAATATAAAGCGACTAACAGAGTAAAACCTGCCTCCCCAGTAAATCAAATAAAATTAAATGGCACAACTTCTCTTTCATTTTCAAAATAACAAATCCTTTTTAGACCAAGATGGTTTTTATTACTGTCGTTTGTCTGGAAAAGAAAAGAGAGATGGTGGTTCTGGATCAAAATGCTCAAAAATCAATTGCTGATGTAGATTTCATCCTGCTGTCTGTTTATTACAAGGGTATTTGAGAGCTGTGGGAAAGACAAACTTATCTTAGTTTAGAACTGTTTCTCTCTTCAGTTTTCCAGAGATCACAAGTTTTACAGAGTCATCCAAGTTCATTTGTATTTTCTTCTCTCTGTTGCCTAAAATACAACAAAGAACAACTTCTCACTGGGGACCTCATGGGCAGACCACTCTACTATACACATTTATCACTCTTCCCCCGGGGAGTTTTGGATTTCAATAATTTTTTTTTGTTTTAGACATCTATACTCTCTGCAACAGAAGATGGTCTTTCTATCCATATAGTGGGCTAAAAAATCTAAAATTAATTCAAACTGTTCTTAAAATTTTCTAGCGTATAATCTGAATTCTGTTGAATTTATCAGAAATGAAAAGTATTTGTCTCCTCTGAATCTGAGATAGTGACCAATAAATTCTAACAGAAGGAACATCCATGCTGAATCGTTGGCTTAGTCCCCATGGCCATCAAATGAACATTTTCCTATGGAGTTATGAGTCATGTTCATCATGCTAAGCAAGAAGGCAGTGCATAAGGCTTTAATAATACTATGAGCTTAAACGCAAACACATTTTTTTGAGAAAGAATCTTTCGTTAGAACAGATGCCATTATTATCTGTAATCTTACAGACATTCAGAAATTCCATGTCTGGGAACTCCTAATTAATGTGCAAGAAAACTGTTTTTCAGAGCACTGAAAACTTGCTCAGTCCTTGCATAAACTGGTATTCGTAATGGCTTGAGTTTCTAATCTTTCACTCCTGGACTAGCCTTGGAAGAAATATTTGAAACAGAATTGTATCATGTGGGCAGCCAAAGTCAAACGTTTGAATAGTCTTGCATTTTTAAATCTAAACCCCACAGCTGGACATTAATATGACACAAAGTTTCAGAATCATTTTATTTAAACGCAGTTATGGAAAAATAAGTTTTCGCGTCTAAGCTACATGTATTGTCAATGGAGAGAAGTGCCCTTTGAGAGCACCGCTCGTCCCCTCCTGCGGTTAGGCCTAAATTCTGGGATGTGAATCTGCCTCCAGAGGCATCTAACTTCCATCACCGCCGACAGCAAGAGCCCAGGCGACAAGCTTGGATTAGAACATACACACACACTCTTACATTTATATAGTTGTATATTTATAAATTAATATATTCTCTATATAATTATATATTATTTACATATTTATATATTTATATTGATGCATTTAAACTTATATATGTATCTATTTTCTCAGGACTTTTAATGATATCTGAAAACAAAGAAAGGGGGTCTGCATTAAATTTCACTCAATTCCCTGTTTCAGAAAAAGCACCTGACTGAGCTCTGCTTTTCTCTCATTTTACCATGTTGAAGAGCAGAACTCAGCTCCCCCCAGGCTGACGCCTGCTGTCACATCAGAGTGACAGCTCTCAAGGCCTCAGCCCTCCCATCCGAAAAGAGCAGAGGACGAGTCCTGCCTTCCTTCCAGGAGGTTCTCAGGTGGGGAGGGGGGAAGCGCTCTGCCTAGTCATCTCTCTGAGCATCTTACGCTGTGCTCCGCGCAACGGGGAGGGACTGTAATTGTGAAGGATTAAATAAAACGGCAAACTGCTTTTTTAAAAAACTCTCTTTTTAGCAGAAAGCAGCAGAAATTGTAAATGGCTTTAAAATGGCTGAGTAATACTTTCCTCCCTAATGCCTACATAAGGTTGTTATGGTATTTGTCAACATCTAACTAAAAATTCCAGACTTTTCCTTGCAGTGAGCTGAATTGCCCTTAACTGCATTAGCTTTAAGTGGAAGGCACAAATACATAACTGTTTAAACCTTGGTACAAAAGCTCTGCATCCTTACATCTGCAGCCAAGTACTGGAATTTTTTTCCAGAGAGAAAAGGACTCTTACGCAACAAACAGCAGATAGACACCACTTGTTTAAAACAAAATAATAATTATGTTCTGGATGGTAGACCAGGCACAGGCCCTTCCTCCTGGCATACCACCATAGGAAAAAGCTGTGATCTGGCTGCAGATGTGACTGCACGTTTGGTCCTCACCAGTCCCAAAGGAGTAGACTTTGCAGGGTTGGCTGCAAGATCCATCCCCATCCTGAGCAAGGAGCGAGGAAGTACCGAAGAAGCACAAGCTGCAAGAGAACTGGCTCCCTCCTCTGCTTCTTCCAAATTCAGTAAACTTAGTGCAGACTTGACCACAGATACTTTGAGAAATTTTGAACTCCAAAGAGTTGGCAGGCTGTAATTTAAGCCATCCTCTGGAAAACACCAATATTGGGTTGGGAAACAGGAAGAGCAAAGGCTGAACTTCAGGCACCTTCACGTGAGTCCTGGGTCATCGGGGAATGAATGAGAGAAAAAAACCCATCAGCTGTCTATCCTGTCTGTTGCGTCTCATCACACATAAATAAAACCTGTGGGACACAAGTCCAAGAGTAGAATTGTCCAGTGAAGGACATACGATATAGATACAACTGTGAGGCAAAATAGCTGTATAATCATCAGCGTGACTCCTGGAGAGCTCCCAGGTGCACAGAGGCTGTTTCTCCCTCGCTGGATTCCCTCCTTGCCCTCTGCGTGACTAGCCAACTGCACAAGCCAGCTCCTCAAGGAATGGGACCACTGTTGCACGTTCTCCCCCTGCCGAGGTGACGCACGAGGGAAGTCCTATGAGGAAGAAACTCCTTCCTTTCCGCTCCCCGCTGAAGGAATTAGAACAGGAGGGAAATTCTGGTGATTTTACTAGATCGTGCTTCCTCCAGCACAGAGCTGCCAATTCTGTTGCCTGCAGACCTCAGGTTCGGTAAGGCCTCATTTCCATCCCTCTCTGAACAGAAATCCAGTCATTCATGCCACTTTTCTGGAAACCTCCCAGCACTTATCTTCTGCTTGGAAGCTAATTTGAAGAGAAACCATAAGCAAAATCAAGGTCACCAAGAACATCTTTGGTAAAAAGCTGCTCCATGTGTCTAGTTTTTATAAAAGGGTCTTGACCGGGTCCCTCCTTCTTGCCTGGATCCCTACCCTACTGCTGTCTGCACCATGTATCATCTGCTGCAGAGGAAGCTGTTGCAGATGCTTTGTGTTGCACATCAAGGGAACATGTCTCCTGCTTCTCACAAGCAAGGGTTATTTTTAAAATGTGCTATGGGAAGTATTTGAATGCAGACAACACTGAGGCCTTTTAGAGAGCTGCTTACAGAGCAGATTCCTCGTTCTCTGTCTAATCATTTCTATTTCATGGCTGACTGATTTGTCCCCAGTTTCCATGCTATTGTGCCTCATAGTCAAGTGGCAAGAAATGCATTAAATGCTGGGTAAAAAGCAGAAGGTTCTGAATCTAGAAAAATGCAATGGCTTTAAACAAAATTGAGCTTAGCCTGAACCATACTTCTGGCTTTACAACACTCCCGAACATTTTTTTTCTCTGACTTTCAGTACCCGACTGAGACTGGGGACTCCTTCTGTTACACAAGTGTATTTTTTACACTCTGCCTGGATGAGTTACAGCTGAAGTAAGAAAGGCAGATGCATGACAGAAGGGGACCACAGACTGATGGCTAAGGCAGGAACTGAATCTGTGTATCTTTGCCCCAATCCAAGCCTGTCCCCTAGGTACTGGATCTGAACTTTATTGCTATGTCTAAGAGGCTGAACCTGAAAGCAGTGTCCAAATAAACTCAAATTGTGGCAAAATTACTCTCTCCACTTTTCAGGTTGGACCTATCCATGAAATACTTATAAAAATCAAAGTAATTCTTCTTTGTCCTTGTAACAAGACAGAAAAACGTTGCTTTACAGTGGCCACATTTTTTACAAATACTGCCATTTTTATGATGCAAAATGGATCCTGTCTGGTTAACATCAAATTCATTTTGGTACATTCCTGTGTCTTGATGTGACTATGTGCACTACCAGGAGGTCGCTTGCTGACACAGAGGCGGTAGCGGTATTCTGGCTGTTTGCTGGTTTTCAATGAATGTGTTGGTCCATGATTATTTCAAAAGGACAAACTGAGAAGCTTGTTTTTTCCATTCCTATAATTCTTATTTTTCAACTTTCTTTTAGATGATTGGACATAACAAACTTTCTTAATCATTGCCCCTGTGGGAGGGAGGGAGGGCAGGATGGGCTTTGTACACTTCAGTTCCTTTTAAGTCCGTTAGGAGTTTTTTCCGTCAGTGGTCTCCCTCTTTTCCCAGCAGGATCTTTCTTTCCCTAGTTAAGTTTGTGGACACCCGGATTCTGACTTGCTTGGGGGCTATGACTCATCCTCAGAAGGTTTGGTTGCTTTGGGGACTTCTTCTGTTGATGTACGCAATAAACCATGATGCAGTCTCATTCTTCAGCTCTTGCATTCCCTGTCTACTCAGCTACTCCTCCGTGGGTAAAAGAAAAAAGAATTGCTCTCTCCTTTTTCAAATCAACCATTTTAATGGAAGTTTTGTACCATTAGGTACACAGATCCTCTTTTCTAAACAAATAAAAACTTTATGCCTTTTCTTTCTAGATCCCAAAGCTGACAACGGCTCCTCCTCCTCAGCCTGCTCTGAGGGATAATTCTCAACGTTGATCCAGCACGATGGCTAGTCATATTCAGCACCTTCAAATTGTGTTGAAGTCAGTGGAATTTGAGGTTACTCAGGACCTGGCTATATTATCTGCACATAGCATGAATCATTTTACTGACATACATTCAGGAACCAGAGTCCAACCTTTTTATTCTCTGGAAACAATGCAGTATTTCTCTTTTTCAATAACGGGTCTTCCTGACCAACAAACACAGTGAGCTGCACACACTCTGACTCTGCTGGACCCTAAGTAAGGCAGTTAGTGGCTTAGTCACCCACTACGACTGGGCAACTCCCGTTTTTCCTAGGTTCTGACAAGCCCAGATGACAGCATCCTCAGTTTTCACACGCATAGTATAAAACTTGTCTGCTAAAAGAAGAGTCAGCTCTATGATTTTTCTGACCAGAGTGACTTCAAGCAAGAATATCCATTCACCCTGACTTGTCAAAACAGCCAAACTCTGATTTAAAAACACAAACAAACAAACAAACAAAATCTAGACAACGGCACAGTTAGATTTTGCTTAGCTTCTTTCCATTTATCATTGCTTGAGGGAAGGAAAACAAAACAAAACGAGGACCCAACTCCAAACGACCACCCGGACCTCTGATTTTGCACCCACTCGGCTTAGGGAGGGTGATGTGTCCCGCAGGCCATGCCCAGCAGCGCAGCTAGCTCAGGCTGCGCTGGGCTGGTGCCACCTCCCTGCCCTGCCTCTCTATACGTGCCCGAGGGAAGGAAAATCCCTCTGCCGGTGTTACATAAGGTCACGCAATTTATTTTATTTTTTTTCTCCCCCCCCCCCCCCCCCCCCCGCTCCCCCGCTCCCGGGCGGGTCGTCCCGGCTGCAGAGCTGTCCTGCCGGGGCACCCAGCCGCAGCAGCCCCTCGCCGGGGCTTCCCTTTCCCCGGGGGGGCCTGCCGCCAGCCCCAGCCCCGGCGGGACGCGGCCCCGCAGTGCCCCGGCCCGGTGCGCTCTCTCCGGGGAGAGCCCGGGGGGGGAGGACGGAGCCCCGCCGCGCTGCAGCGCGACCCGCTTCTGCAAGGAGCTCCAGCGGGCTGCCCGCCCCTCTCCTGCACGCTCTCCTTTTTGTTTAAAAAGGAAAAAAAACCCCAAACCCAAAAGGTCACTAAATTACGAACACCCCCCTGGCCCTTTCCCTCCTGCAGCAGGTGGAGGGAAGCGGTTCGCTGTCGTCCAGCAGTGCCCACGTAGAGGACAGGCAGCTGCCCGGCACTGTCCTCCCCCCTCGCCCCGTCCCGCCTCGGCCCCCTCACCTTGACCACGTCGTCGTTGAGGTGCTTGGGGTCTCGGTTGACCAGGTCGATCTCTTTGGTGTGCACGTCGCGCACCGCCTTTTCGCTCAGCTCATCTGCCATCATCTTGTTGTTGGGCTTGTAGATGTTGCCCTGCTCCCTGATGGGCGCCGTGTACAGAAAGCCCTGCCGAGAGGGAGAGCGGGCGGGAGGGGAGAGCCGAGCCGAGCCGAGCCGAGTTGGGCAGGGCAGGGCAGGGCAGGGCAGGGCAGGGGGAGGCGACCCCGGGTCCCGCGGGGTGCGCGGAGCGGCGGGAGCCTCGCTGAGGGGGGCGGCTCTCGCCCCGGCTATTTAACGGCGGCCGCGGGGCTCACACCACACCCCCGCGGTACCGGGCACGGCACTGGCTCCCGCTGCCGCTCCCGCCGCCAGGCGTCCCCGGTCCCGTCCCCGGCCCCGCACCGCCCGCGCCCGGCCCCGCTCCCCGCCGCCTTGCCCCAGGGCGGAGCGCGGCCGCCCCTAAGCGGGGAGGGCGCAGCCGCCTTGCCCCCCGCGGGCAGCGTCCGGGGCTCCCCACACCGCCCTCCCCAGGCGGACCAGGGCGCGGAGCCCTCGCCGCACTGCCCTGGCTATACCGCCCTGCCCGCGCGGCCGTCACCGCGCCCCCTTCGCCCCGGCGCCCTCCGTATACCGCCCTCACCCAACGGTCCCCAGCGCCCGGCTGCACAGGACGAGTCCCCGTCGTCCCCCCTCCCCGGGTCCCCCCTGCCCCGCTGCAGAGGACGAGGTCGTGTGTCCCCCCCCCCCCCCGCGGGTCCCCCCTGCCCCGCTGTCCCTGCCCGCAGGTGCCCGGTTGGGCGCCGGCCGCGGGGGTCCGCCGCCGAGCTGCACCCCCCCGCCCCTCCCCTCGGTCCCGCTCCCCCCGGGGAGCTGGGACACGCGGACACACGGAGCCGCTGCAGGTACTCGGCGCCGGGGCAGGCAGCGTCCCGGCTCCGTCCCCCGGCGGTCCTACCTCCGAGTCCACGTATTTGGTCCCGGACATGCTGGCCCGGGCTGGCTGGCGGCTCTGCCGCGGAGTTTCTGCGCGCTGTCACTTGTAGGACCGGAGGCAGGAGGATCCCGCTCCGCGGAGCGGCCGGCCGCGGGGAGGTAGCTGCGAGGGAGACGGCTGGCCGCCGACCAGGGGCTGCTCCCTGCCTCCGGCTGCGGTGGATGACAAGCCGCCGGGTAGCAGGGCCCGGCATATCGCAAGGCGGCCGGGAGCCGCCGGGGGTGGGAGGGGAAAGCGGCCCTGCCCCGGCAACCTGGAAGCGGGCGGACCCGGTCCCTGATGCTCGGGCCACGCCGCGCGGGGACAGGGACACGAGAGGGACGGCGACAGGGTCCCCTCCGCGCCGCCCTCCCTCCCTCCCTCGGCCGCCCGACCGCGACCCCCGGCAGCAGCGGCGGGCGCGGGGCTGGGGGGGGGGGGGCAAGGAAGCAATGAGGAGATGGAAAACTTCAGTTGTGTTTCACGAGCAAGGCGTTTGTAGCCCCCCCCCGCCACCCCCCCGGCATTGACAATGGTTTACACACAGTTATTGCTGCCCCAGGAACAATTGTGGAAACTTGGACATCCTTGGGATGAGGAAAAAGAGATTTTCTCAACTGGTTCAGTTCAAAACTACGCAAATATTTAACAGTCCTGCACTTTAAGCAGTGCTATATTTTTCCCGGGAGGAGACTGACCCATGCATGTCTGCCATGCGTATTAACCGCTGGGATTTACTTTTAAAGAGGAATGGTGGGACACTGACATTTTGCCATGCTCTATTCTCGAGGTCTTTTGTAAGCTCAGGGGCATACGCTGGCATAAAAAGCTGCAAGGATTCGTCGCTGTGTTCAAGATTGTTCAGGTTAGGGTTGCAATGGCACTATACATCTATAAACTGTAAGTTATATTTTGCCCCCCCCCCCTTTTTTTTTTTTTGTTGTTTGCAGACATCAGTTTTCTGTTAGGAAATCAGACCACAGTGAAAGGTTTATAACATTAACAGAAAAAATAGTGACCTTAGTGTTATGCCATTTAGCACAGAATTGCAGCAACAGAAGTAGAAAATTCTTAACTGCAGTATATTTAGCTTTGGCAATTCAACAGGGAAATGACCTCGAAAAAGCCACGGGCTAAGAGGGATGTAGGCTCCACAGATGTAAATAACTGTACCTGTTGAAAATGCGGTCCACGTGGACATGTATTACTGATACGGTCATCAGTTAGCAGTGAGCTTTCTTTAAGAGTTTATATTGCTCATAAACTCTGGAACAAATGCTTTGGATGGATGTTTTCCAACTTTCCGAGTTACTTGTAATTTTTAAAAGTAACTTTTTTATTGATGCAATAATTCACTTAGGCCATCATTAAAACATCTTCGGCTGTCCAAGCATTTGAATGTGTGCATAGGGTCAAACGGGTGGACTGAAGGACCCATCTGAAAAAAGCCCACAAGACAGTTCTTTCCTTTTATACCTAGGAAAGTTTTTCAATTTGTCAAAGTCCTGCACATAAATCAGAAGATTTTGACCCATCATTCAGTATTACTGCATATCTCAAGGATGACTAAAAGAAAGAGATGTATTTGTTAATTTAAAATGATGAATCGGTCCTGGAATGGTTTCTGCAAAACCACAGCCCCCTTTAAAGGAAATTTCTGAATCACACAACACTACTGCAGCTAGAAGAATATTGGACGCTGGCAGAATTTATAAACTTTATGAGATGAATGCCAGAATGGGCTGCGTACAAACTGAAATGGACCATCACATCTAATGAACTTTAGAAGTGCTCGCTTGAGCTTAAATACCAAGAAGACAGCCTACAGAGAAATTGGCATGGGTACTGCCAAGTTGTAAGGGCGAGGAAGTTCCATGTACAGAGATGGATAGGGAGAAAGCCATGGCCCGCTGCCTCTAGCACTGTCGTATGAGGAGAAACGCACACAAACTTAACAGCCAGAGACTTGGCATGGGTGCATGCAGGAGTTCTGCAAGGAGCTCCCATTACATACAGAGGGAGAGTATAGCTCAGCTGGAAAGGGCCTGGAAAACCCTTGCAGAAAGCTTCTGGAAGTGCAAAGGCTCTGGTCCCCTTCTCGGTTACCATGAATGGATTATCCAGGGGTGGCCTAAGATTGCCAGGGCTGGTAGACACCCAAGCTGGCCTTGGAAATGCCACCCAAACTGTGTTCTCTGAGCTTTGCTGTGTCCTCAGTAGCCCAGGTCAGCTGTTGAACAGGACTACATGTTACCTTGGCTGGCCATCTCACTGCCTTTCTTCTTTCTCCACCACACCAGCCTTAGGCATTTCATGCCTGATTTTAAAAAGTTTTTATCGCTCCAAAGTCTTGCTTTAACTGAACTTTCAAACCTCAGGACTACCTCAATTGAGAACTTGCCCTAAACACGGAGCAAAGTTATGTGTGCAAGTTATGAGCTGTCCTTTCTGTTTTCAGAAGAGGAAAGGTTTTGGTATGGGTAGGAAACATTTCTTCCCAGAAGCCAGTTAAAAAAAAAAAAAAAAAAAGAGGATTAGACAAAATTCCTCAAAAAACTGTCAGAAAATGAGTCATGAAACTGAACTGAACGTGCATGACTACTCACTGAGTGTCTTTGTCTAGTGTTAAACACTCCCTCTCCCTCCACTCCTCATCTCCCCCCCCCCCCCCTTTTTTTTTTAAGCTTGTGTAATTGTTCCAGTTATGGTATTAGCAATACTCCTGATATATTCCAATGTCAGCAAGATCAGAATCAGCTCTGGGAAACTGTATTCTTTATGTAGAGTTTCAACAGCAGCGAGGCTGTCAGATAACAGAGGCTGTCAGCAAGGAGCGTGCCTTATGCAGAGCACTTAAGAACCTGAGGCTTAGGAGAGGGAGAGCATTGCTTTTTTAGTCTCTTCTGTTCAACTGCTTGAGTGCATGCTTTTATGTGCATTTTTGGATGTTTTGCTGGATGAAAGCCTGAGCTGCCAGAGCTGTTGGTAGTGAGCTTTTATCAGCCGTGCTACTGTCCTTACCCTGCTGCGTGATAACAAGCATTGGGATGGGTTTAACATGCAGGCCAATGTTTTGCTGATTCCATGATTTACAGACTTGTAGTCCTGGAGGATACATGGTGGTCATCCTGTCCCCACTCTCTGGAGAACTTCTGTGTTTTAAATTATAAGTCACTGGATCAGAACTTTTCCACTGAGATGAGTGCCCCTCGCCACTGGTATATAGGACCACACTTTCATGTATGTGTTTGTTATTTGGCCTGTTTGTTCCTTGCATCAAAGGAATAGTTATACCAGGAGAGGTGGTGAGATCCCCTCACATTCCTGCCTTCTCACAACCTCTAGCTAGGAGTGATTTCCTTTTACATGGAAGCGCTGCTGCCATAACACATTTCACAATAGCCTGAGGGCTAAAAGAAGTAATCCAACATTTGAAAGACCCGAAGTCAGTTTTTGCCTGTCTGAGGTGTGCTAATGCATTTGGACTCACTCCTGGGAAAGCGTATTTTGGGAAGTGCCCTGTTCTGCTGTTGTGCAGTAAGTGTATTTCGAGGGGTCCAAGGCAATCTCTTCCCTTCTTTTGGGATTCTGACTGGGTTTAGATGTAAGATGCCAAGTTGCTCAAACAAGGGCAGTTCTGGGCATGGCCAAAGTAAAACTGTAAGTACTGAGGACAGGTTACATGAAAGGGAGGTGCCTTCTGAGTTTAGACATGTTCCTTGTTGGGTGGCAGCTGGGCAGGGATTACAATTTTGGATTTAAATGCCTGACTCTCATCTCAATCCTGTGGTAGGTGCGTACATCTTTTATTAGAGGTAGTCTCTGTAGGTCTCAATCAAGGTAGCTTGTAACCGTCTTGGCTGGAGAGGCAAATAGATCGAAAGCTTTAATTCTGCCAGACCTTGCGCAAATCAAGTCACCCTTTTCTCCACCCTTTTCAATATCAAATCCCTTGACAAATACAGAGCTGGACCATCAACGCTGATCAAGTCAACACTGTCCTGTACCGTTCTGCCAGTTCTAGCCTATTATTAACTGTTCAGGTGTCTTATAGAAATATCAGACTGTGAGAACTAGTCTCATTAATGGGACTTAAACACCCACTCCTTGAGGCTTACGTACGATGGGACTTTTTGTCACCGAGCTTCGCTGTCTAAGCGTTTCACGGCCAATCCTAGCTTAGAGTTATAGCATTGTGATAGTGTAAAGTAAAAAGCAAGGTGAGGTAGGTCCATGGGGTGAAAAAGCAGCTCTTATTAAACTGAGGCAGTTGGAAAAATAGAATAGCTTTCCTCGAAGTTTGAAATAAATGTGTGAATCTCTACATTTTATTCCATTTAGGTGTCTAAAGTAGGATCCAGCCTTGTGAAGGGGTCCTTCTTTCTCCTGCTTGCAGTTGGAGGGGGAAGCCAGACAACAGACAAAACTGAACACCTAGCATAGGTGACAGTCACCCCTGGCTTCAAGCTGTGAGAGAAGCGTGTAGGGAAGAACCTGCCCCACTACTTTACATGAAGCTCTAGTTGCTTCCATAGGCCTCTCTAATTTCTGCAGCAAATCTAACTTTTTATGTAGCAGAGGAAAGGAGCCAAGCCAAGGCAAGCTGAACATTTTAGATTAATCAGTGCAGAGAGTCTTCTCTGGAGGATGATTCAGAGCAGGAACCTCTCTTAGCTCCTCTGAATTGCCTCTACAGAAGACATTTTTATTTTGTTGCAATAAACTTAGGAAGATTAGTGTCACCAGGCTAAAATTAGCCTTTATTAATTCTCCCCTCAGTTGTAAAACCCTGCACGAAGAAAGCACCTCAGTTTTTAATGCATAACTGCTGGTTCAGTATACTCACTGGAGGTCTTCAGCTCTAATTTTCATGAGCACAGTGTACTAAAAGACAACACCGGTAGTGTGTCTGGTGTTTGACCTTGTTCCATTTGCATTTTCTTTTTTTCAAAAAACCCACATGTATTTTTCATGTATTTTTTAAAATAGAGTTAATACTGCTTAACAGCAATAGTTTTATCTCTGCAGGTGGGGGAACGATCACACCCTGTAAAAGTAATGGACTTACCATTCTTTGGCTTTCACTACATAGGAGTGTGTGGTCTGAGGTCCCAGAGCTGCAGGGATGTTCTGAACTTTTCAGTCAGTGTATGCCTAAGTGAGCTTTTTGGATAGGTGGGAAAAGGCTTCTCATTTACTAATACATCAAAGTTTCTGTTAAGAATTTATTCCAATTTATACAATGAACAAGTAGGGTGGGGAAAGATGAGATACAAATATAGAAGTTCTAGAGTCAGATTAGAAGGACTTTATGAAATAGCTCTCATAAGGAGGCAGGTTAAATTTCTTTGTGAATTAAAAGAAAAAAGTCCATAAACACAAATCCGGGGTTAGTTCTGTATGTTAGTTGTGGTCTTGATGAAAACAAGATGCTGAAATATTTTGCATGACAGAAATGAATCTCCAGCTCATGATTATACATCTAAGGTCTGCAGTAACAAGAGGCAGGTTGGAATAGGAACATCTCACACTTTTTATTTATTTATCCTCATAACTCTACCATGATGATGGAAAGTCTACTCTTGTTAAGACCAATAACATCTTCCCCATTCCATAAAGGGGAAGAAGATACATCAAAGTAGATGACCTGAATCAGGTGTAAATTTTCCTGTTTGTTGCATACAATGAGACTATAGTTTCTGGACTCCTCTTCTTGCCTAAATTCTCATTTGTAGGCTGCTGTTAAGGGATCAGCTGGGATGGTTTGTCCACATTTCAAATGAAATGGAGAACTTAAGGAATCTACCCCTACACTGAAGATCACAGTTCAGTGCCAGTGTCCATTCAGTGCCTGTTGTCCAACAATGCTGTAAGCTATTGACAGTATCAGCTGTGGCAGAGCTTCGGGATGTCTGTCAGAACCGTCAAATCCACAAAATCCAGAGAACACTTGCCAGCAGAGTTGCAGATTTACACCTAAGTATTGGAGAGTCTGTATATATTCATGCTTCCTTCCACTCCTTTCATGGATGAAGTAAGCATATTTGCCAAGCATCTAATATCTTACCCTAAGCCTAAGAATGCATTTTCTTATAGTAAAAGCACATCTGTTCCAGAGAAAGATACTACTATAAAATATGTAAGAAACCAACAGCTTTAATTACTTAATTACAAGCTTGCTTGAATCTTGTAACAGCTAGAGAAATGGTGAAAAGAACTAATTAATGACAAGCCTAATCAAAATAAGAACAAACCAAACCATTCTACTTGATTGTCTGTGGTAGCTAGAGTTGGATGACTTCAGTAAGCTATTTAAGAATGCATATATCCAGGCATGCATGACCTAAATGATACTTACTCTCTAGGGAATGGCCTCACTGTCAAAGTTTGGATCCAGACCTGAGTTCCCTCAAAGCTTAGGCTTTTATAGAGCTCCTTTTAGACACAAGGACTAGTACTGATTAACTTATTTTCTTCTTTTTTTTAAATGAAATCATCAAGGGGATATTTTTCTGTGGAAAATATCTTTGTAAAAATCCTTGGACGTTGTAAAAGAAAATAACTCTCAAAAGAATTCAAGCCTAGCCTGACCAATTTTTATTTTCAAAAGAGATATTTCCATTTTTAACATAAGAAAGGTATCTTGAAGAGCACATATGACCAGCGAGCTAACTTCCTGCAGAAGAAAAAAACTCCAGAGAAGTTTCCATGGGCACTAATCATTAAGATCCAGTTTTGAAAAGCCATATGAATCCCTCCCCAAATGGCACTAATTGTAAAAATATTTCTAACATATGAAGATGTTCTCAATGTACAAAGAATATACAGTGTCAGCTAGCTTCTGCAGGCCAATAAGCAAGAAAAGGAAAATTCAGCAGCTCATCTGTAAAGAAAGCATGCGCCTGTAAAAAGAATTAAGCGTTTTTTTGAATGTAGCCAAAATTCTACACTGAGACCTGCTTCAGAGAAAGCAATCATTCTGTATGGGCTTAATTACACACACAGATACATCATTTTCTACTATAAAGAAGTTAAATGCAATTGATAATAGTGGAACTGTATTGATGCTCATCCATTTCTTTTCCCTCTCCCATATCTTGGAAGAACTGCATAGTATTCTATGCTGTTCAGCATTGTAAGAGCTTTTTAAAAAGTTGAAAAACCTGAAAAAATGAAGTTGAAAATAGGAAAAAGCTGATGTTTTATTATTTTATTATATATCTCTTGTTTGATAAGAAATCTGTGATATCATTTTAGAAAATAATATTCCAAATCATACAAACATTTCACAATTTAAACTTATCATCTGCATTTAAGGAAAACAGCAGCATAAGTCTGTCGGAAGGCTAATGTAATTTTAATGTACCTCTGCATACGTTCTGTTATTCTGGTTTACAAACCCATATTAGGTGCAGAAGGAAGAAGCATTTTTTTATGGGTTAGGCTTTAAAGTAGCAAATAAGCAACATGGAGAGTCAAGTCATTAGGTGAGGAGAATTAGACAAGGATACCAATTACACTCACTTGCCTTCTATAAGAGCTTGCTACGTAGTTAAAGTGCCAGCATAGTGTCTATCGTTTTAAATATCACAATGTTCACACAGATAATACACAGAATAGGCAGGGTTGCATTTACTACACCCCATTTTTAATAAAAAACATTTCTCATAAACAGATATTTCCAATTCTTTTGCACAGTCTTGTATGAAAACACTTATGATCTTTGCTTTTACACGCAACCACGTGTAATGAATATACTAGAATTGCACAGCAACACTTAAAAATCTACACCATTTAGAAATGGAAATTTTAGTTATCTAAAGTAATTTTTTGCAGTGTCTCACTCTTGCTGCCTAATAAGTTGGTTAGAATTCAAATACTATAGAAATAACAAGAAAACCAATCAAGTGCCATTTACAAAGGTACAAAATATACAGCAAAGTTAACCTCTCATTAAATAAAATATACATATTAGCTGATGTTCCAAATCATTAGGTAACACCTTATTTTAAGGGATAAACTTCTAGGGAGCTTTCCCCCCCCAGTATAGGAGAATTACACAACCGTGCCTTTCTCTGTATGCTTATGCAATGAGTCACATTCATTTTAACTGCTGATAATAAAGGACTGAGTTGATCATTCCGCGTATTGAGGGCCAAAAATGATCACTGGTGGACTTGCAGTAAAGTCAATGGGAAACCCTAGAGATCAGTTTCACCTAGGTTCTCACAGCCTATTTAAATATTTATAGTAATAACGCCAATCATTATCACCATGGTGGCTATTAAACCTCCACGCGAATTCTCCTGTAATCTAGCAATCGACGTACCATTAAAATAAAGTGTTGCCAACGTACTCCGCATTCACTCTGTTGTTAAAATAGTGAGCTATGAAAACTGCCTACTTGTTCTTAAACCGATCTCCCTGAAAATAAATGAGTTTTAGAAAAAATAGCATGTTCCCACTTAAACCAGCCATTGTAATTTAACAGTTTGGAATGAATCGTAAGTGCTTGTATGTTAGGTTAGCAAAGAGGTATAACACCAGCTACAATTACAGCAGTGTCGCATCCCTGACGTTTACTCTTGGTCCAGGCGTATATTAACCATGGCAAAGCATCGGCCTAGGCTCTGAAAGAATGGTACGACGAAAACATCTGTCAGACTCTTCCATATAGTTTGCACTGAAGGCAAGACCATGAGACAGGTTTTCACAAAAGGCACCACGATCCTGTAAAAGAGAAAATGGAAGAACTGAAGATTGCTGCTGCTATAGCACAGGGAAATCAGGATAACCAAACACAAGTGTGAGATCTTATGGAAGAGGAAGTGATTGCATAACTCTAATTCTCTAAACAAGTTGATTTGATACTCTCGTGCTCATTCTCCATCAATTTTGTTTGCTCACAGCCACACACCTTGTGCTGGCTTTGGCTGGGGTAGAGTTAATTTTCTTCATCGTAGCTGGTATGGGGCTCTGTTTTGGATTTGTGCTGGAAACAGTGTTGATAACACAGGAATGTTTTCATTACTGCTGAGCAGTGCTTACCCAGAGCCAAGGACTTTTCTGCTTCTCCCCCCACCCCACCAGCGAGGAGGCTGGGGGTGCACAAGGAGTTGGGAGGGGACACAGCCGGGACAGCTGACCCCAACTGACCCAAGGGAGATCCCAGACCATAGGACGTCAATGCTCAGCATGTAAAGCTGGGGGAAGAAGAAGGAAGGGGGGACATTCGGAGTGATGGCGTTTGTCTTCCCAAGTCACTGTTACGCATGATAGAGCCCTGCTGTCCCGGGGATGGCTGAACACCTGCCTGCCCGTGGGAAGTGGGGAATGAATTCCTGGTTTTGCTTTGCTTGCACGTGCAGCTTTTGCTTTACCTATTCAACTGCCTTTATCTCAACTCCTGAGTTTTCTCACTTTTACCCTTCCGATTCTCTCCCCCATCCCAGCAGAGCGGCTGCGTGGGGCTGAGCTGCCGGCTGGGGTTAAACCACGACACACCGGCACAAGCAGAAGCACCATGATGCATGTGGTCCTCTGGCCAGGATCACCTGCATGCAACACGGGAGAAGAGACGCCAGCTGTCTTTTCACCATGTCTCTGCTTCCTAACTGGGAATGCTGAGCTAATTTTTGGACATGCCTTTTACAGGGGTGAACTTTTGCTGTCCTCTCCCTGCTGCTGGACGGGCTGCTGTACGTGATACGCTGCAACCCTGCTGCCACCGCGCTGCGGCTGAAGAACAGGGTCGTCCCCTAAGGACTTATGTGCGCTGTGGTCATATCTGAATGTGGGTCTTCAAGGCTTGACAGAAACACCACATTCCCCAGTTTCATCGATGGGGAACAGCGCTCTTTACGATCTGTTCTTGCTCTGCTGTCTCTTTGAGTGTTTCTTTTATCCCCCTCTCTCTCACATGCACAAATGCACCGGCAGGCATGCACATCGCCATTGGTGTCTCATTCCTAACAAGCTAACATTGCTGTTACAAGTTGCTACAATAAAACAGAAACAGTAAAGCAATATCCAGTTACATTGGATTACTGTAGCGCAGAGACACACCAAACCTCAGAAAAATGGCATCTTGCTGATCCTGTAAAAGTTTTTGGTTTTGGGTGAGAAACTAAGGTAGAATGAGGTCAAAACTCCTGGTCAGGGGAAAGATCTTTTTATTCACTCAGGGTGCATACTTGAAAGTATTGTGCTTTCATCTCCTGAGCACTAGTAACCATCTGGGGATGCTCTCCATATGTCCCAATTCCAAAGCAATGTCATTAGTGGTGGCTTAAGCCAAGCACACTAAGAACGGAGGCGAGCCAGAAGTGCACATATGGGCAGCTCACCAGGGCCAGTGGATACATGATAACTGACCACACTCTTTTAAGTTATTCTCCTGCTTTAATCATGTACTGGCCAAAACCCCATGTCATTTCACTAAGCTGGATGTTCTTATTTGGGTGCAGACAAATTAAATGTATAAATAATTTATGTAATACTGAAGCGGTACTACAGCAAGGTTTTGAGAAATCTCTGTGCCATATATAACACAATTATTTCCTAAATTATGTAGAAAATGCTATAGATTCTCTTGATAAAGATGATAAACTCTGTTCTAGTTTGCTGTTGCATTCAAAATTTAAGATCCCAGTCTTGGATCCACATAATTCCTTTGCAGATCTCTCATTGACTTTGGTTGGAATGACAGGAAATACTTAATTTACTATTTCATCATAAGTCTGAAAAATATGTAAGTATCGTGTATTTCCAATGAGTAGCGCTTAGAATAACAAAGTAGAAAAAAACATTTGACATTTAAAAAAAGTTGAAGCTTAGAAATGTAAGGAGTCAAAATGAGTTATTTTCAGTGTTTGTCTAACCAGATTCTCAGCTCTTATCATACAATGCACACCATATACTAGTATGTCTATGCTGCACTCTAAGCTAACCCAGATGGATTTAAACAAGAATAGTTTTTCTAAAACCTTCTCTTCTTTTGTCTCTGCTGAAACAGCTAGTAATATACACACCATATAGAACTGTGAGTGTAACTGGAATAATGTGTATCTAGTTTTAAACTGAACTCAGTAAACCATGTGTTTTATAACCACCTATAGTATCACTGCATATAGAATAGATAATTTCTAGAGAATAAAATTAGGGCTTCACATGTTAGAATACAGTTGATAAACATCAGTAATGCAACGGGGAAAAAAATGGTATTTCTCCAAGCAACACAGGGAAAACACCAGAAATGGCTACTCAGCTTGTGTTGACTTCACCCCTTTTCCATTTCAGTTAGTTTATAAAGGCTATGTCACTGCTCCTTTGCTGCCATCTAAAATTAATTTGGCCTGCATTTTTTTTAAATCTAACCGAATTGCAGAGAAGCAGGAAAGCTGACATTTCTACTGGACCCTTTGTCGACAGGATCACACAAAATACAAACTAAACAAATACCGCACTATGCAGAAGTTTCACAGAAAGATGTAGTGAATCACAGGATGTCATTAGGGAAGGCTGGAAAAGCAGTGATCGTACTACTTGCAACTGTTGTAGAAGGCATTCACACAGTACCAGAACTCAACCTCTTTTGATAATGTTAAATACAATAAATATCAAAATGTTTTGGTAATGTTTTATAATCTTTTAACACTTGGTATCCAATTCTATGGTAAATGCACGCAGAAAACAATGTAGGCTAACTCCGTAGGAAGATATGTGAAACATGCTAGCAACCAAAGCTAATTAATGTAAATAACTTTCAATTTTAAAATAAAAGTCAGTCTACTTAGACAACAATTACTCAAACACCTTTCCTCAGAGAAGAAAATCCTTTATACCCAAGAGAACCAGTAAAAGATATTTTCAAACTTTTAAAATACGTGAGTGTGTCTACATATGTATCTACATGTATACAAGCACGCATCCTGTTCTGTTATCCTACTGTGCAGCATTTCTAAATCATCAGAGGGTGCAACGTGCCTTCCATGGAGTGACAAGGAACACCTAATAAATAAATAACCAAGTGCCACTAGAACCTGTGTATTTGTTTTTGTGACCTGTCAAATAAACATTAACATATATATCCTTTACTCCCGGTGCTGTGGGCTTACCCCAGTCTGCACTTCATTCACAGAGAAGGTGACTGCTTGCCTGAGTAAGGTCTAACAGTGGAAGTAAAGTCGGCATATCTCAAGGATATCAACATTTACTGCAATATTGGTACTGCTAGTGTTACCACATGGTACAGTATTGGGAAGAAATCTGTTGAATTTGGCATCTAAGCTGAAGCGTAGCCAAGGTATTTCAACTACCTATATGACCTCTCATTGAAACTTGTTATGTATATATATCATAAAATACCCATCTTTTCACTAAGTAGAAGGAATCACCTCTTTTGGGAACTGTTGAACTGAAAAGAGCAAATTACCCCATTTTTTTCCATCTTATCCTATCCTTCTTTCCGTTCAAGGCAGGACATCTACAAAATTATACCCATCAACATTTCTCACTTTTGCTCACATTACTTTTCTTCTGCTAATCCCTGAGGAACATTGTGAAGAACCAAACACCTCTTGGAAATGGCAGAGCACAATTTAATTCGTACTGGTAAGGCTATTTTCAGTTCAAAGCAGCTCAACTTTTCACAGAGTTGGGCAATGTGGTTGGAGTAGTCATTCACTATTAATTCAGATTCCTTCCTCAAAGTGAAGAATGACATCTTATCCTGCAAAATTTTTCCAAAGGGAACCTCAGACATGTCTTAATGCTATTTTTCAAATGCTACACCATTCAGTGGTTGAATTACCCAATTCCACGTATGCACATGTACTACATCATGATTTTGAATTAAAAAGTCTTGCATGGCTCTATAATACAAGCAAGCATTGTGAACAGATGGCTAAATATTACCTAGCAGTTGCAGAGCTTCTTGTTGAGTCCCATTAACGCTTGGGATATTTAGGAGTGAGGCAAGAGATAACCACTAAAGCCTTCCAGGACCCATACATAGTATATGAAGTGCATTAAAACCAAAAATTATATATCCCAGGACCTGGGTAGACTGGAAAAGAAAAAACTAAAAAGGAAGCAAGACAACATCCACCTACTTCCTCTTCCAAAGGCAAGGGATATATACTGGACATGAACGCAGAGGGATCAAGGCAACACCAGATCATAAGGTGGGTCTTCATGGCATAGCTGTACTGTAATTTCTTTTGATTTCAGACAGCCAGTAGGGAGATGGTTTTGGGGTAGAGTATGACAGCAGTAAGTTATGTAAACGGAGTTGTGGAGAAAGAGGTAAGAGGCGATGCGTGTCCATATCTACTTCTCTGCGTATAAGTCCCTGGCTACATCTTAGCACTGTGAATGGAAGATCAAGCCGAGAGGAGCTCTGAGTACCTACTGCTCCACCTGATGACAAGAGCATAAAGCTGGCTGAGTCCTTGTGCTTCAGAGCCCATCTCAGATCCAAGACTCAAGTTATGGGTCCTCAAATGAACCACTGATTCTTAGCATAAATATGCAACATACCAGAACACAATTCAGGCAAGACCACAACAAATCGTATATGAGATTCAAGTGTTAATTAAAAGAGGTGGCAAATGTGGCTTGGAACAAGAATCAGTCCCTGATCTGTAATAAATATCATGATCTTGCATGTGCTGCCTGGAAAACCAGCAGTGTTCTGCTTCTGTTCAAAAATCAGTAACCTTAACAGCCTCAATCTAAGGACATGCTTAAAAGCTTGCTAATATTCACAGAAAGATGTTAAAACTCAGTCTGACAAATTCTGCCATGTATAGTCTGTGGTGAGAATGACAGCCATCAGTAAAGGAGAAGAAATGTGGAGAAGGAGTTTTTCTTGAACTGGCTTGTATGTAGGTTGCCAACCTGCTAGCTGGCGCAGTGTCAGCCCATCAGTATCTTTTAGCAGGTAGTATAAAACTGGATTCTGGCTCAAGCAGCCAGTTTGAGAACAGGAACAGAATATGCTCCATCTTCATAGTTAAAAATGAAAATTAAAGTCTATTATTACATATTTCTTACTCAGCTTTCTTTTTGCTTTCCATGAAGTCTCACATATTTCCTTCCTTCTTTAGCAATCTTTTTGCTGGTGGAAGACAATATTTACTACCAGGTATGAGGGGGGCAACTCATGAGGTGTCCTTGATGCACGAGGAATGCTGAGCCAGACTTTTGTGGATATTTAGCATGCTGACAAAACTGCAACAACATGTGTGACAATCAACAGAGCTCTGTGCCCAAGCGCTTTGAAAAGTTGTTGAAACACCTTCGAATTTAGCCTCAGGAAAGGCTCCCTACAACAGATCAATATCATCATCTCGCTGGATTGGATGATGAAAGTGAGGCACAGAGATTCTGATAAGCCCTCCTGTAGGCAGCCATGTGGGAGGGTGCGCCCAGGGTTTTCCCATGATGTTTCAACAGCTGAAGACAGAGTTATAGTGGAATTCCCTTCCTCTCACCCACAAAACAAGGAGTTACTACTTTTTTCAGACCCAATGGGGCTATGTGGGAGCCAGTACCATGCGTTTATGGTCCCTATACCTGCACTGCTCCTGCGCTACCCTCTCAAATGCAGAAACTTTGAACTCCTTACTCCCATGAAATCTGGAACATGGAGAGCTGCAGAGCAACTAACTTTTAGTCTCAGTGTGTTCCACCTTTCCGTTGGAACAAATCCAGCTTGTGGTTATGGGAAGACGAGACAGTGCTGGCTTTGGATGTAGCACTGGATGGGGTCCAAGGGGGTGCAGATAGCGCTACTGATTCTTTCACACCCATCCCAGGTGCAAAGAAGGTCAAAAAGAAAGATCAATTCTGTAGTGACAATGAACGTAGGGAAAGAATGTAGTTGTTGGGGTAGCAAGTGTGTTCACAGAAAGTCAAGGGAAACTTTTCAAATGAAATGCCACATTAAGACAGTCCTATTTCAGATGTACTGAGAACCCACAGTTCCTGAGAGAGTCACTAGGGACTACTTGCATAAATAGAAACTGACCTCTGAGTCCTGGTTCAGTCAAAGTCATGTCTATGTATCAAGGCTGTGAAATCCAGATACAAGATCATTCTGAAGCACAAAACCTTATTATTACAGTCTTAATAAATTCGGCATTGATGAATTCTTCCATAGCTATTCCACTACTGGATATCTATATGCTCTCCGTACCCTTTTGCAGTCACATGGTACACTACAGCACAGCAACAGCTGACAGACCTACAAGTCTGGGCACACTATACACTGTTCATAATAATTTGGGGACCAGAGAAGTAGCAGGTGGGCAGCTCTAAACTACACTGCAACACCTTTGGATATTATGCAAACTCTATGCTCCAAAATTCGAGTTAATCAGTTTTCAAAGTGGCTCATGACAATGTCATCAATCCCAACTTCCCTTCCACTTTCAAAAACTGAAATCTGCACTCACAAGATTGCAACCACATGTTCAGATAACCAATGTATTCCTATCGCTTTGAGTTTGTTTCCCAGTTTCTGGATTGTATTTTGCTTTCCTTAACAACTTCATGATTCCAATGTTACCCAAGTCAAATGAGACTTTGCCCAAAACCCATGGATATGGAAAATCCTGGTTTGCAGGATGACGTTGACAATCTGCATTCACCCCTTCCTCTGGAGCCTGCTGGATTCTCAGTGCTTTCCTCAACCTCATTCTTTTCCCTGCCTTTCTTCCTTCTCTATAGTCATCTGCCTTTCTGGTCTCAAGGTACTCTTCCCTGATATTTTGCCAGTATATTCTGTTTAAAATACACCAGGTTTGCTGTGACTCGGAGGGCTACTGTATTTGCCTGTGAACCTGGGCCAAGGCCAGAGGCAGCTTTCCTGAGCTCAGTAGGGGTTCTTTGCTTAGGTGGAAGTGCTTTGGGGCACTGCACCTAGAGATGGCCATGTACCAGATGCAAGGCAGTGACAGTAGATTTTGTGGCAGTAGCAAAGAAAGAGCGAGCTGGGCCCTCAAAAGCTTTCTTCAGTCTGCGAGGGAAAAAAAGAAAGAGGTAACCGTACTGAGAAGGTGCCAGGTGTAAGTAATACTTCTGCCCAGGTCTTTCATTTCAAATACGTGTTTTAACAACTTAACAACCAGTTTAAAAAAACCCAAGGTATCATTACTATTACTCCCGAAGCCAGCCGAGGCTGGAACGCATTGCGCTTACAAATGGTAAAACAGGCTCTCTGCCCCACGGAGCTTACACAGACGTGGCAGACTGCTGGTAAAAGCAAGGCAGGGAACTGAACCAGAGAGAAAACATCGTTTTCCTTTCTCTCCCTTTACAAATAAAGCAGATAATGCAAGTCGGTCTGACTACCGGACGGCGGTCGACGGCTAGGCAGCAGTGCTACAAGAGGAGAGTCCTGCCGAGCTGTCTGCAGAGCCCACGCACCGACGGGCGACCGAACCCCCTTACCAGATGTGCAGGCAGCTGAGCACCGCGAAGACGATGCCCACGGCCAGGGCCAGCGGTATGGCGAGGAGCAGCGTCAGCAGCTTGTAGAGCAGGTACTTGCTGAGCTCGAAGAGAGCGTGGCTGCAGATCCACACTTTGTCGAAGGAGTGGGTTAGCTCGGGCTCCGCGATCACATCCTCGAACCCCAGCTGGAACGAGAGGGCCGCTCTGCCGTTGGGCGGAGCCGGGACCCGGGGACCCGGCCGGGGACCCCCGCCCGCCGCCCCGCCGGGGGGGGGCCCCGGCCGGCCGGCCCGCCCGCCGAGCCCCAGCCCCGGCCCCGGCCCCGGCCCGATCCCGGTCCCCGGCCGCCCCGCGGCACCTGCAGGTGGGCGTTCAGCCCGTGGGGGTCGCGGTCCAGCTCGTCCTCCGCGCCCTTCTCCGCCTCCGGCAGCGCGGGGCCGCCGCTCCGCGGGAAGTTGTCGTCGTCCATGAAGATGCGGGTGTCCGCCTTCTCCGTCTCCAGCCCCATGGCGCTGCCGCCCGCTCCGCGCCTCCCGGCCCGGCCCGGCCCTACCCCGCCCGGCCCCGCCGGCCTGGGGCGGAGCGGGGCTGCCCGCGACACGCCCCGCGGGCCGCGGCCGGGGCCGGGGCCGGGGCCGGGGCCGTGGCCGGGAGCAGGCGCGGCAGGGAGCCGCGGGATCGGGCTTCGGGCCTCGGGCCTCGGGGGGGGCGCCGCGGGGCAGCGAGGGGCCCGCCGGCTGCAGCGCCTGACAACAGCCCGGCCCCCCGCGCCGCCGCCGTCTCGGCTTGGCGGCCGCTCCGTGGGTCGGCACTTCCAGCCGGGCTCCCCCTCCAGCTGTGCGGAGCCGCCGGGCGTGTTTGGTTTCCCCCATTCATCTGAAATCGCCGGCCAGCGCCCCCCCCCCCCCCCCGCCCCCCGCGCTGCTGTCACTGCGGCCTCACGCGTGACGGACATTTGTAGGAGCGAGGCTTTGTGGCATCGCAACGACGGGCCGCAGGAACAAAAAGTGGAGGCGGTTGTGCACCAGGCCGGACCTGCAGCCCTCTTCCCAGCCGAAGGGAGTCGGTGGAAGAGAAGGGGGGAAGAAGGGGCTGTTGCCGCTGCCCCCCACGGTGGCCGTGTCCAGCCCCAGCCGTCCGTTACGCCGCAACATCACTCACTTGGCTCATACTCGCCAAACTGCCTAACTGTCGCTGCAATAGAATAATGCATCCATCATTACAAGCTGTTGCCGTGCCTCTCCTTGGGCTTTAGCTTTGGTCCGAACAAATGATTTCCTCTGTTTTATCTGGGAACATGTTTTAAGCCTAAGAGTGACCTATATGAAAGTGAGCAAACTGCTGTTAATCACTGCTAAAAGTATTTGATAATATTGATATACAGCATGAGCTCGCGAGCTGTCAGGAGTACATTCTTGCTGCATTCAATAACCACGATCACCTGTCACTCCCAGAAAGAGAAGTGGTATTACTAACCAATGATCCAGGCTTGTTAAATTAAAAGGAAGCTGGTACCGGTAACTTTCTTTAATTTTCACCACTGCATTAAAACAAGCATAGCTTTAAGCTTTGCAAAGCTCACAGGAAAGTGATATAAAAATAACTATGCAAGGCTCGGGTAGGAAATCAGCTAATACAATGCACTGGACCATATTGCATTGTTCTTGACCGGATAACTTCTGCAGAAAAGCTTCGCATCTATGTGTAGCTCATGTTGATGCTTTTTTCTCCCATGCTGATGAGTTTACTGATACTGGTGTCATGTAAACGGTTTGGATCCAGCAATGTAGCTGTGGCTCATTTTGCATAAAAGCCTGCACATTTACGATAGGTTCAAATGCAAGCAAAGAGACAGCATGATGACTCAAGACATACTTGTGAGCTGCACTTCTACCCCCCCAATTCCTCTTCGTTCCATGAGTGGGAGGAATAAAAAGGCCAACTGACAGACTTGAAGTTCAGACCCACCCTTCAGGGTGCTTCTGTCCAGCAACTGTTATTTTTTAGCATACAGATATGGGGAGCTGAGTGCAGCCCAAATGTATTCAGCAGGCTTCTGGTGGCCGCTTGCGTCAGGCACAGAAATTTGCGTTTGGTGCTGCTGAAAAGCAAGGTCGGACCAACCAGCAGAGGATCCCAAACTAGCCCCTTGGCTACTGAAGTCAGACCATACTGGTTTATATCAACTACATTCTACCTTCCCCCTCACTAGAGGCATGGATCGGGGTTCATGTGCACAACCAGGGAGCTGCTTTTGAACAGCTCTACCCGTTTCCCAGCCACTCCTGCTGCATCTCACTCTACCAACCAGCTGGAGCAGCGAGTCCATAGCTCCACTTGCTCAGCTCCAGCTTTGCTAAAAGCTAGGGGTGGTTCTTCTTGCAAGGTCACCCAAATCACAGTCTGCCACTGGAGAGTGGTCTTGCAGTATCAGCCCCCTTTATAAAAAGCAAATAGCACTTTTTTGTTCATGTCCATCTGTGTTTTGAAATCTATAATTGTAATAGCTGATAAATGTTGATGTATGTCAAGACAGCGCCATGGAAAATGAAGAGTTTTCCTTTGTAATCTCTGAGGATTTGAAATAAAGTGGTGATGCAATTGCTCTTGAAAGAATAATATTTTTCATGAAAAGCCTGTTTAAAAGCAATAAAAGCTCAAGGCTGCATACAACTTGGGATGTTGTTTATTAAGAACCCCTTAAAACATGCTGTTTTCAATAACTCTGGTAGTTACTTTGGAAATGATTTGCGTATGAATTATCACATGAGGTTGATGACAAAGCCTGAGCAGTGTAAAGCTCTGATCCCTGACTTTTCTGGCAAAGGTACAGAAAGCAAGGAGGCATATACAGTGTTCAGTAAGGGGCATTTTTCCAGTTTCCCTCCCCAGGGCTGCCAGGCTCAGCTTTCTGCCAGCATGGCTGGACAGAACAGTTTGAAGGA
Organism: Harpia harpyja; assembly: GCF_026419915.1. NCBI lineage: Eukaryota > Metazoa > Chordata > Aves > Accipitriformes > Accipitridae > Harpia > Harpia harpyja. The sequence goes on along the minus strand of NC_068945.1, from coordinate 42,185,347 downwards.
CAAAAGTAAGAGTAGAGAGCAATGACCACAAACAGGGTGGAAGTCTTCTCCAATCTTATATAATGTTCTGTAACATGCTTTGGACAGATTTTTTTTTTTTTAATCTCTGTGTAGGTAACAGCCAAAGAATTATATCATGTGACATGAAATGCATGTGTATGTATGTGTGTGTTTTTCCACACTTTGGTCCAGGTGTAGTTCTTTATGGCGCTAAACTTCTGCTTGAAGGTACCATCAGCTACTGAAGAGCTATAATGTATCTCCATTTTCTAAGCATTACGCATTTTGCTGCTGTATTTTTGACAAGTGGAAAGGTGAAATTGCTCATTATTACAACTTCTTTGTGTTAGAATAGTCTCTCAAAACTTACTGTGGTATGTGTGCACGAACATTGAACAACAAGTAGTCTCTCAAAAATCTTGTAATCAAAAGCATAGGCCCAGGGACGAATGATGGGTGCGGACATATAGATGGGGCATCCCAGCGAACAAGCAAGGCTGTGGTAGGCTCAATAGTTTTATTACTGT